>NC_071261.1:2507476-2859976 GCF_023375685.1 Ictalurus furcatus | reverse complement strand
TTAGGGAGTTTTTCCTTGCCACGGTCGCCACTCAGTGGCTTGCTCAGTTGGGATAAATTTGCACCTTTAATATCTGTATACCGTGTTGATATTTCTGTAAAGCTGCTTTGAGACGTCTATTGTAAAAAGCGCTATACAAATAAAATTTAATTTAATTGATTTGCCCAGCTGAGGTTGTCGCACTGCTTTCCTGTCCTGCTGAGGACGTCGCTCTGCTTTCCTGTCCTGCTGAGGATGTCGCTCTGCTTTCCTGTCCTGCTGAGGACAATTTGCCCAGAGGGCCAGGACCGCCAGAGGGAGGGAGTGTATGTTGGCACTCCGGGAGAAGCACCCCTTGGGGGGTGTTCTGTCTTTAATCAGAAAAGGGACTCTGACTACAGTTCCCAGCAGCCACTGCATCAAGGTCACATGACCACCTGCACCTGATTCACATTTCTGTTAATGAGCACTCATGTATATAGCCACTGTTTGCACTGTCTTACTTTTGTCTTTCCTTGCTTTTGTCTCTGTTGCCGTGTCCTGTTCTTTAGATTTTGTTTAATCTTTGCCTCTTAGCCATAGTGTGTTTGTATGTTTAGTTTGTTCGTTATTAAAACTTTAAAAATCTGCAATTGCATCTGTCTCAACTTCCCAATCATGACAGTCAACATGGATCAGAATCTCAAATGAATGTTTCCAACATCTTGTCGAATCCATGCCACAAAGAATTGAGGCTGTTTTGAGAGCAAAGTGAGGCCCTACCCACTATTAATATAGTATTCCTAATAAAGTGTTTGGCGAGTTTACATTTAATGTACATTTGATGTGTTCAGTTTGTTTAAATAGTTTAAAGGTTTTACTGTATTGTGTCTTTTCCAGAAAATAATCACATACTTAGATAATTATATTAATTTGTCTGAGATTTAAATTGTTCATTTAACATTTCATGCATGTTTACGGCTTACAGTATAATTGAATATCAAATTTTTTATAGTCACTATGATTCATATGTAAAATCCTGAATGATTCTTTAGAAACTGCATCCATGGGCCCTTATAGCAGCCAGATTCTCTAATGATCAAGTAAAGTCAACCTTATTAATATTGGTTTTGCACAAAATAATTACATTTTAAACAAATATATCCTACAGAAAACATTTTCTCTTACAGAGTTAGGTTACACTGAAATCTGGTCTAAACGTACTGTCATGCTAATTAAGCCATGAAGGGGGCAAATGAGTGAGAAAAGAACAGTACTAATTCCCAACAGTCCTGAATATATCACCATCTGTAATGGTGCAAGAACTTTTTTATGGTCACTAGTGTTTACACACAAAGAACAATGAGGCAATGAAGTAGGACTCCATAGACAAATTATTAACTCTGAATACTAAAATCACTTGTAAATTTCAGCTTTCATTTCCTCATATTTGCATCTAGATGTGTGAAACAACAAAGAACATGGCACCTTTTGTTTTAACCAACCATTTTTTTTAAGTGATCAAACATATTGGAACAAGTGACTGATTGTTTAAAGATTTAATAGCTCTGAATGTCTACTTTTGGTTTAAGGCCTACTGTATCTTAGGCCTATACACTGCCTCACCTGAATTAAACACATATAAGGAAACTCTTCTATGGTACTGTGCATGGTTATAAATCTTACAGCAATGGCTAGATGACATCAAGCCATCTGTTTCAAATTGGCTTTATAATATTCTACAACTTCTCCTATTGGATAGGCCTGCTTATGTTCTCCAAGGAGATAGAATGTGTTTTTCCCTGTTTGGAGCCCTATCTTATATGTTATTGGGTAGGCTGATGCTGAAACCATATTAAAATGTTTTGCAACTTTGGGGTCCAAGTGATATCCAAAAGGTAAAGTACATAAGATCAATAATATTTCATTGTTATTCTATAGCATGGATGATGATCTCTGTTTGTGTGTGTGTCTATTTTCACCTGTTAGTCTGATTGCCTGTACGATCAGTCATTCCGTATGTTTACATGGACAACAATAATCCAATATTAACCCGATTAAGAAACTACCATGTAAACAGCAATTTTTTATTACCTTAATCCAATAAAAATCATACTCGAAGTAAACACGAATCGAATTAAGACATGTGGAGTACTCCTGTTTTAGTCGCATTATTGGAGTGCATTACAGACATGTAAACACGTATTTTGCAACATGATACGTACATACACGGCAGTGCTCGTCTGTTTGACGGCAAACAAGAGAGCATGGCTACAAGCAAGAAGGCACATTTTGGTCTGAGCAGGAAACGATGGTAATGTTAGGCATTCTGAAAGAAATTGATATTATGGAGTGCCTTGAAAGTCGTAAGAACAGGAATGGTGACATCTTTAAAAGAGTCGCAGAAAGAATGGGGGAGGAAGGTTACATAGGTTCGGCTGAACAAGTGCACACCCACTGGAAAATCCTAAAAAGTTGTTACTATGTGGTGAAAAAACAGAACACCACCAGTGGTTCTAATCCTTCTTCTTTCCCATATTTTGAAAGTATGCATGAAATACATGGTCATCGACCTTTGTCCAACATATTCGAGAATGGAGTGGACATTGGGTTTGACGGGGATGAGGATGCAGTGGAACACTCAAATGCAACGGACGGTAAATATGTCTGAGCTGGTTGTATTTGTTTTTCTGCTATTAGCTAGCTAGTAGGTTACAGAAAATAATCTATACATTGCTAATTTTATGTATATACTTTGCCATATAGAGAGTATAGTTGGTGATGAAGTGAGTTCTCTAGCTGGCCAGGAGGAAATGAACGAGGATGCAGATGAAGATAACGCATCATCAGCTGATACGTCTGGTACTCAAGAGGACAGCTTTTCAGCCACGACACTAGATGTCGACCCACCCAGGACAAAAGGTGATATGTTTTTGATGTAAATGTTATTTCAGTTAAATAGGCACTATGTATGTATGTTTGTATATGTATAAGACAACTCTTTGTAGGCATGTATTGGTTTGACTCATCAGGTGCAGTAGTTGTTACATAGGCTAGCTACTGTATGCTGCACATATTTGTCCCAACATTTAAAATATGCATACTGTAGAAAATGGAGACACTTAAAAAGATCTTTTTTAATTTTCCAATACTTTTAGCTATGGTATTGCTATCAAAGCCTGTCACTTCAACTGACGTTTCTATTCTTTTTTTTTTGATCATAGAATTTTTATTGGAAATTTGCATTTTACACATTATGTAAAACACATTATGTAATTGTTACGGAACGAGACTTGGACAGGAAGTAAGTGCAGAAGGGAAGTCTTTATTTGATACTCACACAGAGGACATAGAACGGAAACACTAATTGAACTAAGGCCTGAAAACTCCTTAAACTAATACACGAACGTTCTTTAATCCAACACACGAATCGTCCTTCAACTAAGACATGAACGTTCCTTAAATTAAGGTAGGAAATCCTCATCTAACTATGGCATGAACACACAACTTGCTTGGTTTGGCGTTGCTTTGCTGCAACTCTTTCGCTTTGTCACGCTTTGTCTCGCTTTGTCTCGCTTTGTCCAGTCCGGTCCGGTCCGGTCCCGATTCGCGTGGGTAGATTCCGTTTAGTTCGGGTTAGTTCAGGTTAATGCCGCGCCACGTACGCATCACCACGAGGCGTTTAAATAACTAACATGATTAATCTAAACCAAAGACACCTGGGTTAAATCAAGGACATCCCCAAACAGAAACTAGAACTCGGGCAGGAAGCGAATGAAAACAAAGAGTCACGTGAGCCTCATAGCAACCGCCCCGCAGTGTCATCTGCCGGCGGTGGCGTAACAGTAATACACATTTCGTTTGGTTTTGGCTGTGGTTGTTTTGTTGGGGTTGTTGGGTGTGGTGTTATAATCTATTCTTTTTTTAATGTAAACTTATTGTGTAGGTTACTCTCGAAGAAAGAAGCCTGCGAGATGCACTGTGATCTCTCAGCATCAGCAGTTCATGATACAGATGATGAGGCAACAAAATGAATGGGTTCAAGACCAAATCCAGCAATAGAGCAAAGAGAGGAGAGACTCCTTAGTGCTTTAATTGAGAGCAATGTCCGTTCTACTGAGTGCATGATATCAATACTTGTTGAGGGATTCTGAAACACCCAGCTACAGCCAATGTTTGCACATGCTTCACTGCACCCCCCACACTTTCAAGGGTATCACACACAGCCATCTAACTATCCCATGCATGCTTCTACTGTGTCAAACACATACACTGCTGAACATGGGTCAGAAGAAGCAAATAACTATGCCTGTTTTGAGTGCAGTTTTCCTGGAATTAAAGCATACAAAACCCAACAGAAATAGTGTTTATTTCTGTGATTAATGAGTAACACACAAAGTTCTTAAAGAAATTGCCTAGTTCAAATTAAAATAAAAAGTGCAGCACTTCTTCATAAAATAACTTCTTGAATGCAGTTAACATCAGAGACTAGAGATAACATTGAACAAATACTAAGAAGTGTGACTTTCCAAGTTCCTCAAAGCAAGCAAATATGCTGGAAGTTAACCACTTGTGCCTAATGTATACTCCTCCGAAGGGGAAATGTTGCTGCTATGTATGCTGATAATGCATCTCTCATGACATCAGCATCTGCGCTGGGAGTGTGGTTCTGTGGTGCACTGTGGGGCTGGGGTAAGGCTCTCTCCATAACTGTTGCCTCCTCCAACCAGCATTGGGGGACCTTGTCCTTTTCTCGTTCACAAAAATTGTTCAGTGCACAACATGTTGTAATCATGCAAGGTGAGAAAGTGAAGTGAAAATCACTGCGTTTCAGGAGCACCCTCCACCTAGACTTCAGTCTCCCAAAAGCAATCTCCACTGTTGTTCTTGCTGAGATGAGGTGAACATTGAACGACTCTTGTTCAGGTGTTAGGCCTGGAGACTGTGGGTAGCACTTCATCAGCCAGTCCATGAGTGGATAAGCTGGATCTCTGAGGACAAAGAAACGCACAGGTTTCCCCTGAATCACCCTCACTCCCTAAAGGTCATACAACAACATAAAGTTATTGATGTCACTATGATCATTTAATGTTACCAGAAAAGACCATGGAAAAATATTTTTTACCCTGGGGAGTAGATGGGCCAATAATAAGGTCAATAATTAGGTTACTGCTGTCCATGTAAACGTATTCAGTATTGTGATTAAGGTGTTTACATAGTTCGATTAACAGCATGCATCATAACGTCACTGCACCACTCCGTCCGACGTCCCTCCAGAATTTCACGTATCAACATACAGTTCGTCTTAGTTATGGTACATACAGTTTTTGGTGTATTTATTTAAAATTTTTACGAACGCTTTAAGTGCAGTTAATTATTTGTCATTCTGTACATGCAAATAGACGACTGCTTGAAGCCGTGGGCTGTGTCCCAAATCGCGTACTTACCTACCATATAGTAGCCGAGATACATGTATTTCGTCTACTACAGGCCTATAGTAGGCAAGTACACAGTCTGGGACGCAGCAATGCTCTCTTGTTTGCCGTAGAACGGTTGAGTGCTGCCGTGTGTGATCGTGTCCTGTCATAAAATGCGGTAAAAACTCCCACACGATGTTAATAATGTGATTAAGGTGTTTACATGTCTGCAATGACATGTGGAGTACTCCTGTTTTAGTTGCACTATCGATGTGCATTACAGACATGTAAACAAAGTATATCATACTTTCTGTATCTGCATGTGAGTGTTTATTTCAAATTGAGGCGCAATGCCTAGGGAATTGGTCATCAATTTCTTCTGAAGACCTCTGTGGAAGAAATAGCCTTAACATGAGCTTCATTTTTTAATTGAATGTGAACTTAATCATAGATATAATCTAAATCGGTGATGTGCTTTTATTTTCCTTACTCTGGAACTGCCTGACTTTGAAGATTTAACATGTTTGACTCTTTTTTCAACTAGGCTGTCGGTGGAGCACATGGTGAAAATCCATGTTTCTACATTCATACATTATGTTAGATGCCAAACTCTCCTATGTTGAATGTACTTCATAAAACATAATAATAAAATGAATATTTAAAAAAAAAAAAAACTGAATATGAAAATGAATCAAGACAGATCCAAATAAACAATAAAGTTCCAATGAACAGTAAATCTACACATTCTCTTCCTCTAACTTGTTCAGTACTTGTAATACAGATTAAATACATGTGAACAGATGATGTAAACTATGGATCTGGTCCAATGTTATTTTGGAACAAAGAGCAAGCTGAATTTTCTCAATATAAATTTTGTGTAGTTTGTTATCAGATTGTCTAGATGTACTTCACACATCTGATGAAAGAGATATACCAACTTAATCTTCACCTATCATCATTCCCTGTTAATGAAATCTGTCACCACCCAATAGAACAGTTTAAGTCACTAACTAAAGTAACCTTTCTTAAAGAAATTCCTAAAATCCTCTGACCAAGTATATAGCTGAGCCATCTGTCTATTAAACAAATGTCAGTCCTTCAGGCTGAAAAAGAAGGATCAAAATATTCTGCCAGTAGTTTGGCACTGTGACTCAAAAAGTTGTTTTTCATCTGACATCTACTGTCCCAACTGCCGTACAATACTGATAATGTTCTTACACTTAAGAGGGCTGAATGGCAGGCCTAGTTAAATAATATTATTATGTCTCTTCCTCATAATGTCTTATATTTTATAAATATATTCTTATATACCTTATATTACTTTTTGCCTTTTCTTATACGTTGACGTGGGAGAAGAGGGGTCAAGGGGCAATGCTGCTGCGAAGGGGAGCCTGCACAAGGATATGTCTTTGTAACTGTGACTAGTCAACTTAATCTTTCACATAGTATTCATAAGTTGCCATAAGTTTCTGCTACTCTATGGTTCATGCTGAAGTTTGAACAAAATGGTTTGACTTAATATCCGCAGCAATAGTGTACACGTCATTTCTTCCTAATTTGTTTATTAACTTTTATTGTATGCCTAAATGCAATAAAGGTTATTTACCAGATTCAGATGCTCCTAAACAAATTATCATGAAGAATGAGTTGGGACCTAATCAGCAAAAGATTGTATCTATCATTTCTAATATAATGCATTTAATATGGAAAATATTTTCACTGAAATATTTGAGAGAAAGTTTTGTATTTATTTATTTATTTATTTTATTGTTTTACACTAGTTTACACTAAATGTCTAATACACTGTTCTGCTGGAAATATGCCTTAACTGTTAAATGAATTTGGAACCTGTAAAAATAACTCGACTGCTTCTATAACTTTGGCTTACAGTGTATATGACTGCTGACTGTCATAAACCCATACAAGGAAAATTTTGACTCCAGATCAGGAGTGGGTAAAGACATGCTGGTGATCTGATATATATATATATATATATATATATATATATATATATATATATATATATATATGTATATATGTATATGTATATGTATGTACTTTAGATAATGCCTCTCTGAGGGTCATGTTGGAATGTTCTGTAGAACACAGTACTACAGTACAAATACTGTAGAGCTCCTAAACATTAGATCACCACAATTACTCTTGTATACTCTTTCCATGCCATCGTGCTCTTTGCCTGACAAAGACATTCACAAAACATATTTGACAGTTGGGGCCTATTTATAAAATCATCAGATACCAAATGTACAACAGTTTTGCCATCACAAAATAAAAATATTTAAACCTTAAGTAATATAGTCACGGAGGGTATGTACATTTGTCACTCTACACTAATGATGGGGATCCTTATAGACTGTGGAACAGAAATGTAGTCAGTGTGTCTCCACCGATTTATTTCACATTGCAGTACAACCATTTTTCTTTTTTACCATTATGGACGAAACACCCTTTTCTTCTAAAATATCATCTTTAAATGTTTAACATACAGATCTATGTGAAGGACCACCGATATTAATCTTTGACCTACACTTGTGAAGATAATGGCTTTTGGTGATGACCTTTGACCTGGCTCATGAGTGTTAGACAGAGGATATGCATGTATGTATGTGTGTGTGTTTCCTGTTGTCTCAGGAAACTCATAATCAGAAATAATCCCAACGCTTTTGTCTAAAAAGTAATTCAGGGACCTATTACCACAACTTAATTAAATTTGTGGTTGCAAGATAAAAATTCTAATTTATTGATTTAATTAAATATTTAAAGTTGTAAAGATTATTTTGATGAGATGGGTTGACATAATAATGTTGATAATTACATCAACTTAACATTGTGTGTAATTTAAACTGAAATTTCTGCCTTAATTGATTTAAAACAAAATTAAGTTGTAGTACATTTACATTTATTCATTTAACAGACGCGTTTATCCAAAGCGACTTACAAATGAAAGAATACAAGCAAAGCAATCTACCAAGCAGAGAACAATACAAGTAGTGCTACCATGCAAGATCTATTAATTGAGTTCTAGAAGAAAGTAGTAACGTAACGAAATTGGCTTGATAACTTCAAGTCACCAATGTCAAGTCCCCTCCCCTACCATTTATCATGTCTGGACAAATTCCGACAGTTAAGACTGCGTTAGAGGACCTCTAGACTGGACAAATATTATACTAAGGATGTTTCAGTGTGAGTATCATTTCACCCCTGCCTTGTGGAGGTTGTTGGTGATGTCACAGACTGGGATTTTGGTGTTTTTCTTCACAACTCTCATATCTACATATAAATACAGGTAATAAAATCTGAAATTCAAAACTCTTCTAATATTCATCTTTTGTTCTCAAACCAAAATGTCTTAATGTCAAAATGTCAAAAATTAATTGGCCTTGCCATTCAAATAGTTTTGGAGAGGACTATAGGTCATAAATCACAAAAAGACCAATAACGTTTTTGAGTTATAGAAAAGAGTATAGCAGTTTTGAAAAATATCTGTAAAAACCTAACAACAGAATTTATATTGTCTTCAAATTAATTATTTGTTCATCTTCAGTCACCTCTTTATCCTGGTCAAGGGAGGGGTTAGCTCTCCTGTCTCTGCATGAAACTGAGACAATGTTAAGATTTTCTGGCCCAGTTTCTACTTTCAGGTACCAGTGAGCTCAGGTTACTGTCTGTGCAATATTTTGTATGCTCTCTTTTTTGGTTTTCTCACATTCCTCCTTCACTCCCATTGTTCTCAGGAAAGGTCCTGGATCTCCGACCAGGATAAAGTGGTTACTAAAGATGAATAAATGAATGAGCTGTCTCCTAATAATCCAGTATGTCTCAAAAATATAAACTCAAGACAAAATTCCCCAGAATTGGCATGTAAATGTCTCAAAGAACTGCTTCCCATATATCAAAAATGTGTCAAAGTTTTTGAACAGTGCAGTTGAATTTCCTGTCACTGTGGGCACCAGCGCACAGTAGTATAGTGCAGAGTCTGATACAACAGAGGAGATGAGCAGATCCACTTCTTTATTATCTCCATTAACTTTAGGAGTCATTCTTGTGGGAATGTTCGAACTTAGAGCCCCACCTTGAGAAATATAAAGAAGGAACTCAGGTGTAGATTTTGGATACTGTCTGTACCAGTGAAGGTAGTTTCTTGTAGGACTGGTTGTTTCATATCTGCAGGACAGAGTAACATCATCATCTACCTCCAACTTTATGAGTGAAAACTGGCTCTATTGAATCTGTCCTGGAGTCACCTGTCACAGAGAAGAGAACATAATGATTTTAACCTTTACATAATAAAACCAGAACTACAGTACATAAGTCAGACCCACATTCTCTCTTAACACCACCCAGTCTAATAAATCACCAATTCAACACATAATATTTTTGAAATAACAAATATTCAAAACTCACCTAGTGAAAGCCAAAGACACGTGAATATAACAGTGAACATGGTGAATGGTCTTAGCAGTATGAAAATATTGTGAGATCTTTCTGTACTCTATGTTAACATCATAAAGCTTCATGAAGCTCCACCCCACAGCATCAAATGACAGTGTCACCAATGTTACAGTCAGATTCTTGATTCTGAAGCATCCTGTTTACATTCAGCTTCACATGGCGAACCTATCCAGAGCACATATAAGCAAACACTAACTGAAAGGCAGGAAATAAATGAAATTATGTAAAAACCATCATTTTAATCAGAGAGATTAATTTGTAAATCTGCAGGTCCCAGAACAATAAGAGGGTAGTGGTCCGGCAAGTCGGCAGGCACACGAAAGGTCCCAGTCCCCGAACTTACAGACATGTAAAAGTGCTTCTAGCACCTTATGTAGTCAACAATATTCAGTGCTGATAGCTAGGCCTAGCGACGTAATGAGTTTATAGCAGTGAGAATTCTCAGTACAAAGGGAAACATTTATGGTTTGCACATTCTATCAACTCATGTGCTGTCACCTCAGTTAGCTACAAAACACATTTGCCCAAAGCACTTCAAAAACAAAGCACCGTTTCATACAGTAGGCCCACTTCCAATAAACTAACATTAACTGCACAACATAATCAAGAAAAAGTGTCTTACTGTCACGTCTCGAGACGTAATGAAGATAAGGACGGATGCAAGTGCAGTAGAAACACTTTTATTAAAGAGAGAGACAAGCAGGTAAATCCAAATCGTGATCAGAACCATAATCCAAAAACATGCAGAAGGTCAGGCGATCTGCAAACAGGCATAAACGGGGCAAGGCAGGAAACTACGTCGTGGTCACGGAAAACAGGGTCGATATACAAAACAAGAAACATAAAATATAGCGAGGGACTGGGAGTGGAGAAGTCAGCGTGGACTAAATGCACTAATCTAAACATGGAACATGACATGGACAAAATAACTAAGACTATGACTATAGTTAACTATGGTAAGGAATCTAAACTAATCCAATCTAAGTTTCTTATCTAATATTCCGCGCCGTGTGCTGGGAGATGCGCGGTATATGTGCAAACATAATCAGTGTGTTAACTGCTGATGGCTGACACCAATCTAGACACACGTGAAATAAAAGCCAATGACAGAACAGGGGGGAGACATAACTGAAACACAACAAAAACGCATGTGTCCAATGTACACAATGTCACGATTGTCAACATACGAGAAGCAGTTGCTCGCTCATCTTGCTCGTGCACGCGCGCCCATATGCTCTCCAGCGCGCTGCTTAAAAGGGAAACTGTGACACTTATCTAACACAAAATATTCCACAAAGCCGTCATGTGTGTGTCCTCCTACTCTTCCGAGTGTCGATTACATATCCATGAGCGCAGAAATGGCTCAGTATTTAACTTTGTAAGTGGTGGACCCACAATGTTAAAAGACATCCATGATGAGATGGTGAGAATGAGAAGGGATGCATGCTGCAAGCTACAAATGAGATTCATTTTGGAGAAACCCCACTCACACTCCACTCAAGATCAATATGGTATTCACAGTAGCTGCCAGTTGCCTCAGTCCTTCTGGAACTTTTTGTATATTTGAGTCCCTGTATTCCCTAAAAGTCTGAATGACTGTACATGTGCTGTTAATTCTATTTAATTGCGGGCAGTCAATCTCACTTTCGAAAATATGTCTACCACCATTCATGTTGTATTTCAGGGATAATTATTATGTACCTGTAAAATTCCTTCAGAAGGCATTGAGTCCCATCACCATACTGTTTTTTGTTTGTTTGTTTTTTTGTTGAAGCTGTATGTTTACTCATAGCATATTTACTATTCATATCACGTGACACAAAAGCAACATCAATGGAATCTACAATTTGTACAGGTTCATAACATGAACTGAATAGATGAGAGCAGATTTATTGTTTTCATGTTCATATAGTAAAAAACATTGTTGCTGGAACAAAAATGTTTTTGGGTGAGTAATGGCACACTAAAAAATATAAACATTTTTAAATGAGATTCCAAACTGCCAGAAATATTCTACACAAAACACAAGAATATAGAATGTCTCTTCTTTTCCCCTACCTAGGTAGAAACAGGAAAAATAGCACTATGCCTTAATAAATGGCATACACCACAATCTTTCATAGGTATTGTATTTTAGTATTGATGAGAAAAAAAAAATTCTGATATTTTTGGAATGTTAAACAGATTTCTTCTGTTTTTGTGTATACAGTGGGGGAAATAAGAATTGGACACGTCAACATTTTTCTTTAGTAAATATATTTCCAATGAGGCTATTCACATTAAATTTTCACCAGACATCAGTATTAACTCAAGAAATCTGCAAATATAAAGAATTCACAACATTAATTTACATAAATAAACTTATGTGTAATAAAGTGGAATGACACGGGGAAAAAGTATTGAACTAGCTAACTGAAATTTATTTAATACTTAGTGGAGAAGCCTGGTTTGTAATGATACCCTCAAGATGCTTCCTGTCTATAAATCTTGTTCAATTGGATTCAAGTCAGGTGATTGACTGGTCCATTATAACACCTTGATTTTTTTTTTTCTCTGAAACCAATTGAGAGTTTCCTTTGCTGTATGCTTTGGATCGTTGTCCTGCTGGAAGGTCCACCCACATCTCATCTTCATCATTCTAGTGGATGGCAGCAGATTCTTCTCAAGAATCTCTTGGTAAAGGGCTCCATTCATCACTCCTTCAATTATATGAAGTCTGCTTCCACCTCCAAACTTCACTGTTGGTATAGTGTTTTTAGGGTGATGCGATTTCTTCTCCAAACATGGTGTGTAGTATGACAGCCAAAATGTTAAATCTTGCTCTCATCTCATCATAGGCTTGTCCAAATGAGTTGTAGGAAACTTTAAATAAGATTCGACATGACTTTTCTTTGGTAATGGAGTGTTGCGGGGTGAGCGTGAGCAGTGGAGTGCATTGCCTATCGTTTTCTCTGTGACGATGGTGCCTGCTGCCTCCAAGTGTTTCTGGAGCTCTTTCTGAGTGGTCCTTGGTTCTTGGGCTACTCTTCTGACTATTCTTCTGACTCCCTGGTCAGAAATCTTCCGAGGAGCTCCTGTGCATGGTCGGTTGATGATGAAGTGATATTGCTTCCACTTGTGGATAATGGCCCCAATGGTGCTTACTGGAAGATTCAGAAGTTTTGAAATGTCTGTATCCAATTCCATCAATATGTTTTGCAACAATAAGGTTCTGAAGGTCTTGGGAGAGCTCTTTGCTTTTACCCATCATGAGATGTTTCTTGTGTGACACCTTTGTAACGAAAAGCCTTTTTATAGACCATCAATTTACTAACCCAACTGATATTAATTTGCACAGATAGGGGGTATAATTACTTATGGATTTCACTTGCTTCCTTGTCTTACTTGTCGTGCCTTGGAGAACTGCTTTTTCTTAGTGTGTTCAATACATTTTCCTGTATCATTCCACTTTATTACACATAATTTATGGACTTTAATGTTGTGAATTCTTTATATTTCCAGATTTCTTGAGTTAATACCGATGTCTGGTGAACAAATCATATGAATAGCCTCATTGGAAATATATTTACAAATCAGACCCTAGATACTCCTCATACTCATTTGTCTGCTAAAGTTCAAACAAGTTTGAAGCGTGTGGAAATCTTTTCTACAACAATATCAGATTCTGCACTATACTACTGCACCCTGCAGCCCACAATGACAGGAAATCCAACTGCACTGTAAAAAACCTAAACATACCTCACACATGAAAGTGTTGAAGAATAACCAGAAGAAGAAAAGACAGAAAACTATGCATAGGGATTGTCTAGCTTATAAAAGAACTATGTTATATCACGCTCATCCTTTTTCTCCATTATGGCCTTGTTAAGAAGTTGAAGTGGGTTCAAGACTCTGAGCATAGAACTGTAAGCCTCTGACTTTAGAATAAATTAGAATGAATTAACTTTCCCCACACTTTGCCATTATTAAAGTAACAGAATGATGATGATGACAGAAAATATACATTTGGAAGATTTCACAATATGGGTCTTGCTGTGCTCTTCCTCTACTGCCCACATTCATCTTACAATTGTGAGTGCACAGAATTCAGTGTTGTGTCACAACTTGTACAATGCACAAACAGCACTGAATGCTTTAATTAGGGTGTTAGGCAGAGGAGCCTCCATGTGGAGTAACTGCACTGGGCAAAGAAAATCAGTTGATGAGACACTCACTCATAAAAACATGTACCACCTGTCTGTACCTTATTTATAAACAAACAAACAAACAAACAAACAAAACACAGCAAGCGCGGTCTATACTTAATAAGATTAATCATGAGACTACAATCAAGGCATTGCACGAAAACAAACACGAAGCTACGACCGCTAGCATGCTACACATACATGCTGCCAACGTGACCATACACCAATACTCCTTAGACATTGCAAAGTAAATACTGCGCGAAGTGCGCAGCCACACGAGGAGTTTAAATACCAAACTCAATTAAACCAAAACACAAACACCTGAGTTAAACAGCGGGATAACCAAAACAAACAAGAGGCGCGTGTCCATATTCATGAGTCTCATGCACGCGCGCTTCTCTGCAGCAGTCTCTGCGCTTCGACGCCGCAGCGCCCTCTGCTGGCGGGAGTGTAACAATTATGTCATTATGCTGATATGATTGGCAGTAAGTGGGATGAGAGCTCCTAAATCAGTTTACTCGTAATTGCACTTTTCTACTATTAGAGGTTCTTGCATACTCATGATCAGATGTTTGTGTAAATATACACACCTCCTCACACACAAGAAGAACTTGATAAATTACATTTCTATGTATAGAGACATATATATGCACAGTTTCCACACATTATGCAAAAGCAAGGTTAATAAATGAGACTGCAGGTGGGTTGGAAGCCGGAAAATTACTGCAAGACAGGAATGGTGCTGAAAATTCTTGGCAGCTTTTCAAATAGTCTAATTAGAGAGCTGTTTATTACTAAATAATTAAATTAATTTATAATGTGTTCAAATTGTGTAGAAGTTAAATGGAATATTATTTAAACTGATCAGCCTTAACATTTAATCCACCTCTCTAATATGTGGTGGGGCCAACATGGATCAGAATTGCTTGTCTAGCACATCCCACAGATGCTCAGTCAACCTGAGATCTGGGGAATATAGAGGCCACATCAACACCTTGAACTCTTTGTCATGTTCCTCAGACCAATCCTGAACTATGGCCAATGCCATTAGGGAATACCGTTTCCATGAAGGGGTGTACTTCAAGGTGGTAAGTTTCAAATTAACATCCACATGAATACCTGGACCCAATATTTCCTACTAGAACATTGCCCAGTGCCTCAAAGGCTTGCCTTCTTCCCATAGTGCATCCTGGTGCTATCTTCCCCAGATATGTCACACACACACACACACACACACACACACAGCCATCCGCATGATGTAAAAGAAAATGTGATTCATTAGAATAGACAATGTTCCATTGCTCCATGGTCCAGTTCTGATGCTCACATGCCCATTGTTGGCAGTCAGCGGTGGATGGGGTCAGCATGGGCACTCTGGGCTACACAACCCCCATATGCAGCAAGATGTTATGCACTGTGTGTTCTGACACCTTTCTATCATAGCCAGCTTTAACCTTTTCAGCAATCTGTGCTACAATAGCTCTTCTGTTGGATGGGGCCAGACAGGCTAGCCTTCTCTCCCCACTTGCATCACTGAGTTTTGGGCACTCATGACACTGTCAGAAGTTCATCAGTTGTCCTTCATTGGACCACTTTTGGTAGGTATTAACCACTGCATACCATCAACACCCCATATGACCTGCCATTTTAGAGATGCTCTGGCACAGTAGCTGATATTAGTCTATACCTCTTTTTCAACAATATTATCAGAAAATTTAGCAAAATGTGGATGTTAACAGAATTAACATACAAAATTAAATGTATTATCTACATATAATATTTGTTTAAATTAAATGATTAAATAATGGATTGTTACTCCACCATTGTAATTTCAAATTAAATGAGGGCAGAATTGACATGACTACACCTAAGAAAAATTGGGTGGAGCTAGATGTGGAGAGATACAGTTGAAACAGATTCACAAAGATGCTGACATTTACATCTACTGCAAGAGAGACGCTCACAGCAATCATGTTACTCTTCTTCATTTTTATAGTTGTTAAAAACATTGGTAAGTCATTTATATTATACACAAATTTTAGCTGGATGCTGGAGATTTGTCGATTTAATTTTTGCTAAAAAAAAATCCTTAAGCAATGAAAATAGAAATATTAATGTTGTTGCAATATCTTTACAGCTGCTGTTGACAGCAGCATTACACCAGATCAAACCATCATATCTTCAAGTGAAGGCAGCATCACCACACTGACCTGCACATATGATCAATCAGCTTACTATATCCATTGGTATCGACAAAAGCCTCAATCAGGACCAGAGTTTCTGCTGCTAATTACTGTATCTTCAAATGTTGTCACTGAAGCTAAACAACCTGATCCAAGACTGTCTATCAGACTTCGTGAGGGAAAGAAAGTAGATCTGGAGATCTTTCCTGCTGCAGTATCAGACTCTGCACTGTACTACTGCGCCCTGGAGCCCACATTGACACAAAACTCAAACAGACTGTACAAAAACTGAAGCTTGATTTTTTTTTTTTTTCTCAGGAGGGGGAGCTGTTTGCCTTTTTATTCATATACAGCTTTCTCTCTTAGTTAGTTTGTGTATTTGCTTTGAATATCTACAACCATCTTCTTATGTTCCTATGTTGGTAATGGCTATTGGTTGAACAAATCAATGAAAAAAAAACTTTTTATAAAAAAAAATGTTACACTTACACAATGAAGAGTATAACAAGCTTGCTATGATGTTAAATAATTTGATAGTTCTTAATTTAACACTATGGTTTCTACCCTCATTATTTAACAGCTTATAAAACAGTTCTTGATCCCACACTCAAATTTTTAATTGTTTAAACAAATTTTTAATCAATTTTTTCTATTGTCTATTGTCTGTTTTTATTTGGTCTAATTCTGTTTCTATGTTACTTTCCTTACTCTATGCAGCACTTTGGTCAGCTTTGCTGTGTGAAACGTGCTATATAAATAAATTTTACTTACTTACTTACACACACTGATGTTAGCGGTCAACTTTCACAAGTAGCTGTCTGCTCCTCCTATTTATCAGTCCATAAAGGTCTGTTTGTGTTGTACAGTAACGTGAAAAAAATAAGTACACCCCATGGAAATTGTTGGCTTTTTTGACATATTTGAAGAAACAAACATTTGATCATCTTTGAAACATTGCCTATTAGTGAAGCTGATATACTTGAACAAAATCCACTAGTAAATTACCTTTTTTCAATAATTTATTAATTATTATAAAATAAAGATAACATAAATATCATTAGATGTGATACTCTTCTGTGGAAAAAGTAAATACATCCTTGGCCTCAGAAGCTAGTATTGTCCCTTTAGAAGAAATAACTTCTAGTTGGTGTTTTACATAATTGTCCACCAGGCTTTCTGTAATTTTTGACCACTCTTCCATGCAATATTCTTTCAGTTGCAAGATGTTTGGGGTTTTTCTTGCATGTACGGCCTGTTTCTAATCCTCCACAACATTTAAATGGGATTCAAATTTGGGCTTTGACTAGGCCATTCTATAACCCTCCATTTCTTCTTTTGAGCTATTCCTTGGTAGATTTGCTAGTGTACTTTTATTTCCTGTTGAAAGGTCTACTTTCGGTTCAACTTCAACTTTCGGAAAGATGACCTCACATTATCTTCAAGCATTCTTTGATATGATGCAAAATTCATAGCTGAATCAATGAATGCAAGTTGTCCAGAACCTGAGGAACTGAAGCAACCCCAAACCAAACATTTCCACCACCGTGCTGCTCAGAGGGTATAAGTTGCTTCTCCTGAAAAGCTGTCTTTGGTCTGTGCCAAACAAGTCTGCTGTTACTGTGGGCAAACAGCACTCTTTGATTCGTCTGTCCAAAGCACATTATCCCAAAAAGCCTGGTCTTTGCCTATATGCTCATTGGGTAACTGTAGTCTTGCAAAGGCTTTTTTCTGGCACACCTCCCATGCAGGTCAAATTTGTGCAATATCTTTCTGATTCTAGAAGCATGCACTTTGACACCAACAGTTGCAAGACTTACTAGCAGATCCTGTGATGAAATGTTGGGGTTCTTGGAAACTTCTTTTTGCATCAGACATCCTGCCCTTGGGATGAATTTACTGAATTTGCCAGTCCTGGACAAATAGGCTGCCATTTGAAATCTGCACCATTTGTAGATTATTTTCCTTTCAGTGGAATGATGCATTTTAAATAATTTGGAGATCTTTTTAAATCCCTTGCCAGACTCATAGGCATCCACAACGTTTTTTCTGAAGGCCTTACAGAACTCTTTAGATCTTGGCATGATGATGCCATACACCTCAATAGCAAAGGAAATACCAGACACTAAATAACAGAGGTGTAAATAAGACAGGTTCCACCTGCACTCCCTAAGTAGGTTCTAATCACTGGCACCCAATCATGAACACCTGATTCTAATATTATGGATTTGAAGGTGTGATAAATGTAGGGGTTTACTTACTTTTTTCCATGTGACTGCTCTGTTTTTTGTTTTTTTTTTGTTAATTTTCTGTTTTCCAAATATGTAAAAAAAAATAATAAATGAATAATAATAATAATAATAATAATAATAATAATAAAACAATAAATAAATAAATAAGCAATTTCCATGGGATGTACTTATTTTTTTCACATGACTGTATTTTATTTAGAGGCAGAACACAGCCAAGCAAATGCCATAATGCCAAATGCAATACAATAAATGCCAAGCACAACCTAGCAGCGGACAAGCTAGCAAGTTCATTAAACACAAGACCTTTTAGAATAGAAAAGTGTTATCTGCTCGGATACCTTGTGGAAGTCCATGTTGAGTTTACTTTGTTGTGCTTCCTGAGGCTCTACAGCTTATGGCAGGAAACAGGATCTGGTTGAAATGGAAATGATTGCCCCACTCCAAACGTTCATTGTACTGTCACACAATTGCTCGTGCTCCATTGTAATAAGTGCAATTCTCATAGACAATTGTGCCAGATTAGCTGGCTTACTTTAGCTAGCTAGCTAAATGACAGTACACTATTCACAAGACAAAAATATTCTTAAATGCAAAACTTTTACAGGAATAATGAAATGAAATTAAATGTTGTTAACTCTTTTTATGAGCCAATATTTCTTTGTTTATTGTGCCTGAGATTTAATGTATTCTTCATGTATGTGTGTCTTTGCAGGTCTGTTTAATATATTTTTGGGCCAAAATATGATTTGACAGTTATATTACACTGAAATCTGGTATAGGATGTTCTAAGCAATTTCAGAGAATTGTGTGAACTAAAGACAAAGTGGCCTCCAAACAACAAGATTGGGTCTGCTTACACACACCACCTCCCTGTGGAGCAGCTGCAAAGGAAACAGAAACAAAGAGACAGATACAACCAACACTGCATCTACAACCACATCAGTTAAGACACCTGACTGTAATGCATTTTATTTAGAATTACAAATACATGTTACATCTACCTCCATTCATGTGGTATTTCAGTACCTACGGGGAATTGTATTATGGCCCTGTAAAATGAAGGTATTTTCATTTAAGCCAAATGATTGCATTATATGACCAAAAGTATGTGGACACCTGGACATTACACAATGGGGCCTTCCCAAAACTAGGTCAGATTAGGATGAATTCAGATTTAATTAAAACTTTATGTATTAATATTAGTTAGCCAATAGGAAATATCAGTGGTATTGTTCTGCGTTGTATTGGTGACGAAGTTCACAGTTCAAGTGATGATCTGTACAAAGTGAAGCTACACCAGCAGCACTTCCTGGGTGTGGCCTTCTAGAGACACATTTATACAATTTTGCACTTTCTGCTCTGTGCCTTTTATATTTTGTGGTTTTGTGGGCTTCACCAAATGCAAATCACCTGTGCCGTGTATGCGCCTGGTAATTTACAGGTGATTGCTACTTATCAACCTACACACTTGAATATAAAGAAAATCACATTTTCTGAATTTTTTGTTAATCCAGCAAAAATTGCTTTAGTTTGGCTAATGCAAACATGTGCACACAACTTTCCTAAAAGAATGAGGTCCAGTGTTGCAGTGGATAAAAAAGCATACAAAATGAAAATAACATGGTTGTGTTTATGCTAGATATGTGTTAATACTAACCAATCACACCTGCATTCATAAACTAAGCTAACAAACAATAACAGAAAAATAATATAAAGAGAATTCGACAGAGCAACAAAAAAAGCCCCCCCCCCCAAATGCAAACATGACAATGTGGACAACGTTCGGTTTTTGTAGGATACACAGCTGTCTCATTTGTTTATGGAGACTTTGGGCGTGGGAGTTTGGAGGATTGTGAGAGTAAGCAGAACATGCCAATGCTTTGAAGGATGTAATGTTATTTAATTGCGAATCTGTTTTTAGAGGATTTAAACCCAACATGGTGAACAAATTATATTATAGAATTCAGGCAATTTTACTGGGGTTATCTCATACAGTGTAGCAAGTAATAATCTGGATGGACCTTTGTAATATCGCAGTCTAAAACTGGATTTAAAGAGAAGCAAATTAGTAAATGAAAGCAGGTGGTGGATCTGGTAGCCTGGATCTGGGAGAGGCATGGTGGCGGCGGGAGTCGCTGTCCTTAGGGCCACTAGCTGGTTGGTTGCGGATTGTAGGCTTTGGGCGAGCTGCTGAGTGACGGTCTGTTACTGGATGCTAACCTGCAGCAGGCCTGGTAGCGCGGGATCCGTGTTTCCCCAATTGACCGTAAGTGGGACGGAAGAATAGAGGAGGGGGGGGGGGAAAGGAAAGAAAAAAAAAACAGATAAAGTCTCTCTTTTTTTTTTTTTTTTTTTTTTTTTTTAGGTGGGCGGGTCTGTGCTCATGCCCGCATCCTCCACCAGTGTAGGGAAATAGCCCATGAGGGGCTATGTTATTTTCTTTGTTTTTTCCTTTTAGGGGTGAGGAGGTGTGTGTGTGTGTGAGAGGGTTTGCATGCGGCTGGCATTGCAGAGTTCTTCCGGGGGCGTGTCGGAGCTTCCCGGAAGCGTGAGGGCTTTCTCGTGCCGTCAGGCTGTGTGTTCAGCGAGCAGCGGCCTCGTCTGGATCCGAGTCGTCTGGAAGAGAGAACAAACACACACACACACATGCACACAGAGAGAGAGAGAGAGAGAGAGAGAGAGAGGGCAATTAGACAATGCCGAAGTCAAACAAATGATGGAAAATGGGGAGAAGCACATGTCATAAGAGATACTTTTCCCTGGATGAGCAGAAGAGTGGCCTCTTATACTCTTCCCTCGTCTGCTGGATGGTGGATTTTTTCCGATCGGTGCACCAATCAACCGGCCGGAGGTGTGTCGGCGGCTCCGCCCCACTGTCACATGCTTTCTGGTTGCCATCGGTTTTGACACGGGGCTGTTCCTTCCATGCCTGCGCAGTAGTCGGGGAAGGAGCGATATTAATACCTTGCGTGCCGGCTTTCGGACCGTAGCGACAATGGCTGTTTTTAATTAATCATTACAAGCAATTATTTACAGTGACAGCTACACTTAGTGATCTCTAGGGTGAAAATATTCAAACACCTTTTTGTGTGCATTTTAGTATTCATTTTAGCAATCAAAAAGGCAAGATTAGGCTGCCATATAAATATTAGTGAGACAGGGGGCATGGTGGCTTAGTAGTTATCATGTTTACCTCACACCTCCAGTTTTGAGGGTTTGATTCGCAACACAGCTCTATATGTGCAGAGCTTGCATGTTTTGGGTGTTCCTTCCGAGTACTTGTGTTTCCAGCCCGAAGAGATGCATTGTAGGCTGATTGTGAGTGTAGAGTGTAGTGTGAGTGTAGAGTGAGTGTGCCCTGTGATGGTTTGGCACCATCCCCATGATCCTTGGGATAGGCTCCAGGTTCCCTGTAACCCAGTAAGGATAATCAGTACAGAAAATGGATGGATGAGTGAGGCAAGATTCCATCCTGAACAAATAAATAAAATAACAAAACTGGCAGAGGTTTATATTTGTGTATGAATGTTAAATCTTGAAACACAACACAGGCCTCTAACACCAAAATATATGTTTAAGAGGTGAAGTCAGATGCAGTGGGTTAATTAGCAAAAAATGAACTGTTCTGTGTTTTATTGGCCACTGTGAAGTGATGATCTGTACAAAGTTCAATTCAATTCAGTTTTATTTCTATAGTGATTTTAACAACAGACATTGTCTCAAAGCAGCTTTACAGAAACATATAAACACAGGATACAGATTTTAAGTATATGAATTCATCCCTATTGAGCGAGCTGGTGGTGATGGTGGAAAGGAAAAACTACCTAAGATGATATGAGGAAGAAACCTTGAGAGGACCCAGACTCAGAAGGGAACCCATCCTCATCTGGGTAACAACGGATAGTGTGAAAGTAAAAGAAAGTTCTTTATGGATTTGAAGCCTGTTCGTTGAACTAGTCCACAGTTCACCAAAGGACACCTGAGTGCAAAACTGCATGTGGCAATGGCAGTCCCAAGGCCATACTAGCAACCATAGTCCCAGCAACCACAGTGAGAATGTCCATCTGGAATTGAGGTCCAAAACCATTTCCATGGTACTTCAAGAGGTACCATCCTAAGCAATCTCCAGGCTGTAGCCTCCAGTTGATGAGAGCTCCATAGAAAGGTAGGGCATCAGGAGGGATCAGGCAGGTCTGGAGAGTGGAAAGGGTCAGGATCACTGGCATCTCCAAAAAATCATGTGTGGCTTGACAGAACGAGAGAGGTAGGTAAAGAGAGGGAGAGATTATTAGGTATGCTTACTATTCCGTGATGGATAAGACTGTGTACTTTGTGTAATTTGACCCAGAGGTAGCATCTAAAAATGAAAAAGCAGTGGGCCTAAAACAGAACCTTATGGAACACCACATTTTACCTTGGTATGCATGGAGAAGTCGCCATTTGTCTACGAACTGATAGTGATTGGTCAATTAAGACGTGAGGCAGGAGAGGACCGTTACCTCAATGCAAGCAACATTTTCTAGTCTATCAAGGAGAATAGTATAATCAATAGAATCAAAAGTTGCACTAAAGTCAAGTAACACAAGGAAGGAGACACAACCCTGATCAGAGGCCAGTAGTAGGTCATATACTACTTTAACCAGCGCTGCCTCTGTGCTATGATGAGGCCTAAATCCTGACTGATACATTTCATGAATGTTATTCCTATGTAGGTACGAGCATATCTGCTGTGCTACAACCTTTTCTAATATCTTGGAGATAACGGGAAGATTTGATATTGGCCTAAAGCTAGACAATTGACAGGGGTCAAGGTCAGGTCTTTTAATCAGGGGTTTGATAACTGCTAGTTGAAATGATTTAGGTCCATAGCCAGTGCTAAGGGAAGAATTGATTATTTTTAGAAGGGGCTCAATTACAAAGTTATGCTACAACAGCAGCACTTCCTGGGTGTGGCTTTCCAGAGCCATGTTCCCTCATGTAAAGTTCAGCACACACACCACTATTATTCAGAATCGTCACAGAGCTCTGTTCACAAATGGCTCAACTGTACAACTTACTGTATATAGTGAGATACATATTATTGATTCTCACTATAGCAGGTAATTAATTTTAATTAATACTTTAATTAATTAATTACTATACATATTTGAAGCATTAAGCTATTCATTGCCTAAGACAATGTTTTAACTTGTTTAACAAAATATTTCACAGATATATATTTTTTTATTTTCTTATTTGCAGCAGACAGTGTTGCAGATAAAATTGGGCCGAAGGATGAAGATGGCAACATTATCAAGAAAGAAACAGACATTGTTACTCTAAAATGTTCATATGAGTCAAGCAGTGAATACATTTATCTTTACTGGTACAAACAATATCCTAACAGTGCACCACAGTTTTTACTGTATAAAAGTGCAAGGTCAGGATCTGGCCAGAGCACTCCTGATGACACTCGATTAGAGGCAAAAACAACCAGAAACTCTACTGAACTTACAGTCAGAGGTCTAAAGTTCTCAGATTCTGCTCTCTATCACTGTGCCCTTTCAGTAGGAGCACAGTAATACAGAGTCAATGAAAGACTGTACAAAAACCATAAAAGAATGGTATATATGAAGCTTCTAAAAACACAGAAGATCAAAGATACCCACCATTTTGTTATTAGTTAACCACAGACCCAAACAACATTTGTGGGAACATATGTAGCTGGAAGAGGGTTTATACATGACATGTCATCATAAAACATCATTAGATTTTCACACAAGTCCTAACAGTAGACAAAAAGAAACCAATTAAACAAATGAGACAAAAATATTATACTTGGTCATTTATTTATTGAGGAATATGATCCAATTTTACATATCTGTGAGTGGTAAAAGTATGTGAACCTCTAGGCTCAACAGCTAATTTGAATTTAGAGTCAGGTGTTTTCAATCAATGGAATGACAGAGTGTATGTTTCAATCAGGTATGAGTGAGTGTCCTGTCTTATTTAAAGAACATGGCTCTATCAAAGTTTGATCTTCACAACATGTTTGTGTAAATGTATCATGACATGAACAATGGAGATTTCTTAGAACCTCAGAAAAAGATTTGTTGATGTTCATCAGGCTGGAAAAGATTACAAAACCATCTCTAAAGAGTTTGGACTTTGACAAAGTCAGACAAATTGTGTACAGAGGAAATGCTTGCCATCATTGATGGAAAAATGAATTCTGAATTATACCAGTAAATTCTAAAGGAAAATGTCAGGTTATCTGTCTACAAACTGAATCTGAAGAGAAAATGGGTCATGCAACAAGACAATGACCCTAAGCACACAAGTCTTTCTACCAAAAAATGGATAAAGTGTAAAAAAATAAAAATAAATAAAGAATAAAATGAAATTTTTGTAATGGCCAAGTCCTGACCTTAATCCAATAGAAATGTTGTGGCAGAACCTGAAGCAAGCAGTTCATGTGAGGGAACCCACCAAGCTGTTCTGTACAGAGGAATGGGCTAAAATTCCTCCAAGTCGATGTACAGGACTGATAAACTATTACCAGAAACGTTTAGTTGCAGTTATTGCTGCACAAGGGGGTCACACCAGATACTGAAACAGAAATTCACATACTTTTGCCACTCACAGATATGTAATATTGGGTAATTTTTTTTTTTTATCAATAAATAAATTAGGAAGTATAATAATTTTGTCTCATTTGTTCAATTTGGTTCTCTTTGTCTATTTTCAAGACTTGTGTGATGTTGTAGGTCATATTTATGCAGATATATAGAAAATTGTAAAGGGTTCACAAACATTCAAGCACCACTGTATGAAGTTTCCAAAACCACAGAAGATCAAAAATATTCTCTTTACCAACTTGTTAACAGTTAACCACAGACATAAACGACTTATATGGTAACATATGCAGCTGAAAGAAAAAAAAATAAAGAGGGTTCAAACATTGACACATCAGTCACACTGAATGCAAAAATTTTATTTATACTTAAATATATTTCAGTGACAGTACTAGAGCCATTTTGTAAGTTGTTATTGGTGCATGTGGTGTGGAATTAAAGTAATTGATATTACCCAACAATTAAATGTAACCAAATTTCAAATGTCATTCATTCATTCATGTGTTTGTTATGGATGTACATACAAATGCATGTTACTTTGCTGGATGTGAGCTAAGTGCCCGTTACATACACTCTGAGCAGATGTGAGGTAGATTGTACAGATACACTAAAGATGAAATGGATGAACACAAAGATCAATGCAATTCAATATACTCATTATCCCCTATTTGTAATATATGCTAATTATAGAAACGGCAATAAAAAATCGGCAATCAGTTTTAATAAACATGGTTATAGACATAGAACAACATACTGTATCTCTAGTGGACTGATGTAAAGATAATGATTTTTAATGTAATTCTTAATATTGCAATGGATCTTGAAACAAATGATCAATGCCAAAAAATAAGTACGCAATAATGGCACACAAACTATGTATAATTTACAATGAAATAATTTTGTAATATTCTGGAACTATTCCTAATTTGTTAATGTCACCACATCAGAATTTGGGTCCAGAAAAGGTCAGGGATCAGCATTGGGCAAGTAACAGTCAGTAATAATATTTAGAAAATAAACAGTGGCAGTACAGTATTAATCAGATTGCATGCACTTCATTTGACACATTGTTACAATGGATGAAAAATGATATGTAAGGAAACTAACATAACATGATGTTTACCAAACCGAGCTGCATTCATAAAATAAACTAACTTAAACTTAACCACATACAGTCAAATTTATAACTAGTTCAGTATCGTACTTTATTATATATATATATATATATATATATATATATATATACACACATACATACATACCTACATACATACATACCTATATATATATCTATATATATATATATATATATATATATATATATATATATATATATATATATATATAATAAAGTACGATACTGAACTAGTTATAAATTTGACTGTATGTGGTTAAGTTTATGACCATCATGAGGAGAATCATACGGAACAAATACTCCGACTCAATAGCTTCTTTGTTAACCTTAATGGTTCCACATGTGTTCTGAGAGAACGTCTCACAGGAGGTTCAGTAGCTGTTTGGTTTCTCTCTCCAAGATCTGGATTTCCTGTACATTCTCTCTGTTCATTTTTGTCAGTAGCTACAGGTTCCTCATTGGCTTGAGTATCAGTGTCTCCAGTATCATCACTCATCACAGCTAAATCAGGTGTCATCCTCTCCATTCTTCACGGCTGGAGATACATGAGTCTTTGGATATGTTAGTTCCTTCAAAATGCACAGGAACTACTTCAGGTAAATAATTAACTGGAGAATCGTCAGTACTGACAGCAGGTGGAATGTCATTAACTGGAGGATCTGGATTGGACTGGACTAAATCATCTTTTGAATTCTCCTCTGCATTTTCCACACCGGCGGTAGGTGAATTAAAGTCATAGACATAAGTATACCTTGCCTCTTCTGTTGGAAATGTACCACACAGAACATGCTTGTCATCGTCAGAATCAGACCGGTCTTCTCTATCCACCTTTTCTTTAATGGCTTGACTCCTTGTGTTGGGTCTATGAACTTCAACTGGGATGGGTATTTTCTCCTCCTCTGAGGCAGGCAAAAACCCACAAGGCGCCTTCTTATTCTCTGGGCAAACTGTATAGACTGGAATTTCCCCTTGATTAACCCTGAAAAACCCTTGATTAAAAAACCTGATCTTGACCCGTTTCAATTGTCCAGCTATAGACCAATATCAAATCTCCCCTTCATCTCTAAGATTTTAGAAAAGGTTGTAGCAAAGCAGTTATGCTCGTACTTAGATAGGAATAACTCATGAAATGTATCAGTCAGGATTTAGACCTCATCATAGCACATAGACAGCGTTAGTTAAAGTAGTAAATGACCTTCTACTGACCTACGATCAGGGTTGTGTCTCGCTGCTTGTGTTACTCGACCTTAGTGCAACTTTTGATTCTATAGATCACACTATTCTCCTTGATAGATTAGAAAATGTTGGTATTAAGGGAACAGTCCTCTCCCTGCTCAGGTCTTATCTGACCGATCGTTATCAGTTCGTAGATGTAAATGGTGATTTCTCCATGCGTACTGAAGTTACTTTTGGAGTTCCACAGGGTTCTGTTTTAGGCCCACTGCTCTTTACTTTATATATGCTACCCCTAGGTCAAATTATTCGTAAACATGGAATTAGCTTCCACTGTTATGCTGATGATACACAGTTGTATGTTTCAGCGAAGCCAGAGGACAGACAGAAGCTTAGTAAAGTTGAGGATTGTGTAAAGGACATTAGACATTGGATGTTAACTAATTTCCTTCTACTTAATTCTGATAAAACAGAAATACTTTTATTAGGCCCACGTGTAGCTAGAAGTAATCTTTCTGATCACATGGTTACTCTGGATGGTCTTTCTGTTTCATCATGTACAGCAGTTAAAGACCTTGGAGTGATTATTGACTCCAGCCTATCATTTGATGCTCATGTAGATAATATTACTAGGATAGCTTTCTTTCATCTCAGAAATATTTCTAAAATAAGAAACATATTGTCACTACATGATGCGGAAATACTAGTTCATGCATTCGTCACCTCTAGATTAGATTACTGTAATGCCTTACTGTCTGGATGTTCCAGTAGGAATATAAATAAGCTCCAGTTAATCCAGAATGCAGCTGCTAGAGTCCTAACTAGAACCAGAAGATACGACCATATCACACCGATATTATCAATACTGCATTGGCTCCCAGTAAAATCTCGCATTAACTATAAAATACTTTTATTAACCTATAAAGCACTAAACGGTCTTGTGCCACAATATCTAAGCGACCTTTTGGTTTTATATGAATCGCCACGCCTACTTAGATCAAAAGATGCAGGCTATTTGACGGTACCTCGAATAGTGAAGGCTACAGCAGGGGGGAGAGCTTTCACTTATAGAGCCCCACAGTTATGGAACAGTCTTCCTATTAGTGTTCGGGACTCAGACACAGTCTCAGTGTTTAAGTCTAGGCTTAAAACGTATTTGTTTAGTCAAGCCTACCCTGACTAGATTCGGTTCTACTACTTCGCAGTCATAATAATCTTTTTTCTCCCTCTCTCCTTTTACCGAGCCCCACATGAATTTATGGAGATACTAGAGATCCAGATCCTTTCTGGGTCTGGATGGAGCTCAAATCTTCTCTAATTCCAGACTGCTGGGACTACGGCTGCTCCTAAGGCCATACAGACTTCATATAAATCCATAATGAACTTTTTCACGTTATCTGTTGTTACCCAGATGAGGATGGGTTCCCTTCTGAGTCGGGTTCCTCTCGAGGTTTCTTCCTCTTAAAACATCTTAGGGAGTTTTTCCTTGCCACCGTCGCCACTCAGTGGCTTGCTCAGTTGGGATAAATTCACACCTTTAATATCTGTATACCGTGTTGATATTTCTGTAAAGCTGCTTTGAGACAATGTCTATTGTAAAAAGCGCTATACAAATAAAATTGAATTGAATTGAATTGAATTTCCTCAGCACATTTCACCACAACATGAACTGCTGGCTCCCATTTGTCTGTGAGTTTATGCGTCCCTTGGATATGAACATTTTTAACCAAGACTCGATCTCCAACTTCCAATGTTGACTCTCTGATATATTTGTCAAATCTGCCTTTATTTCTGTCAGCAGACTTCACAGCGTTCTGGGTTGCCACTCGATAATAACTCTCTTCCAGATGCACTTTCAGTCTCTTCACATACTGTGAATGAGACTTCTGGGGACACTCTCTAGCAGGTAGCTCAAAAGCTATGTCTACGGGTAGCCGTGGTTGCCTCCCAAACATGAGCTCATAGGGAGTGAATCCAGTTTCCTCATTCTTTGTACAATTATATGTGTGGACCAAAGGCTTCACAAAGTCACACCAATGAGACTTCTCCTGATCTTTTAAAGTGCCAAGCATATTGAGTAACATCCTATTAAAACTTTCAACAGGATTACCCCTGGGATGGTAAGGAGTTGTACGTACTTTCCGAATTCCTGCAAGGTCACAGAGCTCCTTTATAGTACGCGACTCAAAGTCAGGGCCTTGATCACTATGCAGGCGCTCCGGAAATCCATAATGAACGATAAAGTTATCCCACAGGCATTTGGCAACAGTGCGAGCCTTCTGATTTGCTGTTAGTATGGCCACTGCATATTTTGTGAAGTGGTCCGTCATGACAAGGACATCTTTTGTATTGCTTCGATCAGGTTCAATGGACAGGAAATCCATACAAACAAGCTCTAGGGGCCTGGTAACCTTATTGTTGACCAGAGGTGCAGAATTCTCAGGCAAAGTCTTCCGTCGAACTCATCTATTACATGTCTTCACTTTTTTTCAACATCTGCCACCATCTTCGGCCAATAGAACGTGGAACGTACAAGATCAATGGTTCGTTCAACACCCATGTGTCCCATACGATCATGTAGAGTCTCCAACAACACAGGGCGCAACCTCTCAGGTAACACCAGCTGGAATATGGGATGTTCATTGTCTTGGCGTCTTCTGAACAAAAGTCTGTCTCGCAATTCCAGTCTATTCCACTCTCTTAACAGCAATGGTAGTTCAGGTAGTTCCATTCTAACAGATGGGCATGGCTACTCACCCGTCTCCAACTGGACAATCACTTTGCGAATGGCTGGGTCTAACCTCTGCTCATGATTCAAGTCTTCATTTGTGTACAGGGGAATGGTTAGGCATCCGTCTGGCAATTCCTCTTGACCAAATATGTGTGGAACTGCATCTGGATGGATAGATAGGGACTCCACTGGAGCTACTGGTAGCTCACAGCTTCCTTGGACTAAATGCCTTTCACATACTGCCAGGCCAACTGCATGACTTACATTTGCTGTCTCATCTTTGCTGAAATGCTTAAATGTGAACTACTTTATCCACTCTAGTTCTTTCTGTGAAATACAGTCATCTAACTCTCCATAGGGAAGCCTTGATAATGCATCAGCATCCTGATTTTGTCTTCCCGCCCTGGGCTGAAGGCTGAATGAGAATGCAGACAAAGCAGACAACCATCTGTAACTGGTGGCATCTAGTTTTGCAGACGTTAAGATATAAGCGAGGGGATTACTGTCAATGATGACTGTAAAAGAATTCCCATACAAGTAATCAAAAAATTTCTCTGTCACTGCCCATTTTAAGGCAAGGAATTCCAGTTTATGGGCTGGATATTTAGTTTCACTACGGGACAGCCCTCTACTCGCAAAAGCAATGGCTCTCTTCTCCCCGTCCTGCACTTGATATAAAGCCGCTCCAAGACCCGTTGTACTTGCGTCCGTGTGCAGGATGTAAGGCTGTTTCGGATCTGCAAACCCACAAACAGGAGCGCTAGTAAGTTTCTCAATGATGGTGTTGAAAGCTACTTCACAGGCTGGCATCCAACGATACGATCAGCAAAATGAGCTTGAGGATTCAGATACTTTATATCAGTGTCTGTCCTCTTTGCCCCCTTGCAAAGTGGAGGATATCCAGCTGTAAGGTCATTCAAGGGTTTAATGATCTTTGAGTAATTGTTAATGAACCTACGATAGTATCCTGAGAAGCCAAGGAACGACCTAAATTCCTTGAGATTCTTGGGGTAAGGCCAGGTTTTAAGGGCTTTAATCTTCTCAGGATCCGTTTAAACACCGTTCAGTGAGACAATATGGCCCAAATAGCGAACTGATGTCTGGAAAAATTTACATTTCTCAGCTGACAGCTTTAGGCCATACTCTTTCAAACGCTGTAAAACTCTCATCAGGCACCTCTCATGTTCTTCTGGAGTCCGAGAGAATATGATAAGGTCATCTAAAAAGACTAACACCTCTTTCAGATTCAGATCTCCCATGCAATTCTCCATTAATCTCTGGAAGATGCGTGGTACATTAGTGATCCCCTGAGGTATTCTTTTGAATTCCCAGAATCCAAGGATGCACACAAATGCAGTCTTGTAATTGTCGCACTCCTCCATCTCTATTTGGTAGTACCCATACTTCAAATCAAGGACTGAAAACCACCGTGAGCCAGTCAGAGATGAAAAGGATTCCTCTAAGTTAGGTAATGCATAAGAATCCTTCACAGTCTGGAGATTCAGCTTGCGATAGTCTATGCAGAGTCTCATATCACCGTTCTTCTTCCGCACAATGACTATTGGTGATAAGGAAGGGGATTCTGATTCTCTGATTACCCCGGCATCTCTCAGCACTTGAAGATGTCTGCGCACTGCTGCGATCTCTTGTGAATGGATGGGACGTGGTCTGTGTTTAAATGGGGTCTCATCAGAAAGCCTAATACGATATTTCACTTTGGCTGTCCGACCAAAATCAATATCATGCTGGGCGAATACCTCAGGCATCCCATTCAGCTATTTAACAATTCTCTCCTTCCACTCTGGAGATAATGGGGAGTCACCAAAATCAAAGCTAAGGTTGGATTTCTGAGCTGATTCTGACTCACCATGACAATCTACAGCAGTTTCTTCACATTCCTGAGGGATGACGCTATATAATGCATTTAACTCAGCAATAATGCAATTAGGTGGAATGATAACGTCATGGTCCTTTTCACTGTTCAGTGAAACAGGTAGCCAGTAAGGGGGTCTAGCTGGAAGGTGAAGCAAACAACTGGGCAGGAAGATACCACCTGGTAGGGAGGACACAGATGGTGGCTCCAAGATCACAGTCTTTTCAGTGTTGAATTTGTCAACGATGGCTGACCCACTAAGGGTAATTCTCCGACCAGCTGGAACAACCATAGGCTCCTTGCCATGTATTTTCACTAAGCCACCCGTGTTCTGCTTATGCCTTATCTCAAGGATGTTCAACACCACTCTGTACCCACTGTGGGAAGGACAATGCTTAGCCGCCTCCAGGTTGGAGCATTCTTCGTAAAATGCATCAAGGGTATTCGTGCCTATTAGGACTTGGGATTGACCATCAGCACGAAGATCAGGAATGACCAAGGCTAAAGTCATACAGATAGTTTAGTACACAGATGCTCTAGAGTTGCAAGTGAGCCAGCACAGCATCCATGCACTTTGTGAAGGTGTGAGGGGATAAAGCTAGCCTGATAGGAAGAACCCAATATTGTTACAAGCTGCCTCCAAACATGAACCTCAGGAACTTCCTGTGACAGGGTGCTCTTTCTATGTGGAAATATGCATCTTTTAGATTTATCGTCACAAACCAGTCCTCAAACTCAATCTGTGGTACGGTAAGTTTGAGCATCAGCAACTTGAACCTGTATGTCCAATAAATACGGCTCAGATGACGCAGATCTAAAATTGGCCGCATACTCCCATGTTTTATTTTTTTTTTTTGCAGACAAGGAAATATCTGTAACTTGGGACAGCCTTGGCTAGGGGGGGCCCTACAGTAGTAATGGGGGAAAACTGCTCTAACAACCTCATGTCCCCTGATACGTCCCTCCGTGGCCCCTAAGGAAGGCTCCTTCTTTGTCTTCTTGGGATTTATGACCATTTCCAGATCAGGCCTATTAGCAGACTGCGACTGTGGCCACCCATTTCCCCAAGCTCTCCATGGGGGGGCTGGCGAGCCACCACAATCACCTTCTATGCCTCCCTCGCACTAGCGCTGGCCCAAGCTCCACTCATGGATGCTCGGGTGGACTCGACACATTGGGGCTGCCACATAGGCCTTGCCTACCAGTGCCAAGGTGGCCTTACATGGCTTGGATAGCAAAGCAGGCCCCCCTAAATTACCTGCCATCGATCGAGAGAGGTAGCTCTCAATGTGCCTCCTCCACCTTCGGCATAGCTAACTAGCCATGCTGTTAAAACCATAAATAAGCTGTATCTATAACCCTGCGATGTCAGATTACCCGGCCATCATGGGGTTATAGATACGGCTTATGTATGGTTTTCCCCAGAAGCGTGATATTTTGTCATGCACTTCTGGTTTTCTGCAGTTTATTTTCACTGTGGAGAAAAAAGCTCATCCAGCATTAGTAATCACTTCAAGCGGCTCTTCATATGCTTGAGAGTTGTTCTCTGTTTTTGGCACACCCTTCAGGCTCCATAGAGTCAGAGAGGATTTTTTTTTTGGCTTTCCATAGCAGCAGGAAAAGTCATGACGTGAGCTCCAAAATCCGGCAGAGAGCCAGACCTAAGAAAACAGAGCAAGAGAGAGAGCAGTGCTCGTTTCTGGCTCCTCTTCCAGATTCGTACGAGACCCCAGGACCTGAGCCAGCTGGCTGATGCGGCAGCGGCCGGCCCAGATCCGTGAGGTTCTTAACCCCAACTCCCTTTGGCAGAGAAGAGAGCAAGCCACAAGCGGAGCTGCCTAATTGTAAGGCATTCACAATGAACACAGTCAGACCTCTCAAGGGCTGCCCTGGCATGCTCCAACACTAGTCACTTCACACAGAAAGTGTGCCCTGTGATGAAACGGGAGCAAAGCATAAAACACTTATGTACTTACGCACATAATACTTATGTAACTTCTGTAAAGTTGCTTTGTGACAATGTCCAATGCTAAAAGCACTGCACACATGATTAATTTATTATTTATGATTATTTAGTTTGACCAACTACTTTTGTTCCCTTAAAAAGGGACCACATATACAGCTGTATGTGAAGTAAATTTCTATTAGTTAATGTGCTGTGTTAAAGTTTTTTTTTCTTGGTAAACACAAGATGGCACTGTCAGTTACCTTATTGTGGGCCAAGTACTTGAGCGTCACACAACCCTGCTCCTCCAGATATCCTGACTTACCCGATTATATTACTTTGCACAATAAAACTATAGATAGAGATAGATAGATATACAGTCTTTTTTTTATATAATAACCCTTGCCCTGTTACTCTTATTAAGACCAATGTAACCTAATGTAATTTTTGTTGACGCTGACCTCCTCTGTTACACTGCTTTAGACTCTCTTCTGATGCTACATTGAGTACAGCAATGTTTTATTTTTTTATTTCAATACAAAAATTTAAATAACTTCAAACCATGTGTCTTTTTGGGGTGAGTATTATTGGCTTACATTCCACCTGATTTATCCTTCAGTACAGATTTACTAAAAATAGGGATTTAAATAATCAAAGTCTACCATTACGAGTTCTTTAAGGTAAAGGATAAAGAGCAAGTAAGCAATTACTGTTCATATAACATTAGTAGAACCCATGTTGTGACAAAATTAAACAAAATTAACGAAAATAAGTTATATAGATATTAAAATTAAGCTTCTTACTGCTGCTCATAGCTAGCTAACATTTACTCATCCACTCCACCAGCAGTGCTAACAGTTGGTTTCTAAGATAGCTGAAGCAGTAACTAGCCTATGTTTAAATATAGACTTACTCAGAGCCAGCACATTTATCTCTTTAGGCAAGTTTCAATGCTTTACAAGTATGTAACATATCGAAATGAAATCCAAACATGTAAAAACATAATTCACTGACCATTTTATTAGGAACACATGTACACCTGCTCATTCAAGCAATTATTAATTCAGCCAATCATGTGAAAGCAGTGATATGCAACAAATCATGCAGATACAGATCTCAAGTTTCAGATCATTTTAATCAAACATCAGAATGCAGGAAAAGTTAATCTTCAGTTTCTCATAATTAGGAAAGAAAACTGAAGTTGTACTAAAGGCCTGGCAAAGGCCTGGATTATCATAACCGTAAGATAGCCTATGTTTGTTAGTTTGTCCAATTACTTTTGACCCTGTGAAAATGGAAGCTTAAAAGTGGCTGTAATTCCTAAATGGTTAATGCAATATTTTTGTTAAACCTCTTGAATTAAAGCTAAAAGTCTACACATTCATTTCACAACCATTGTGGTGGCATACAGAGGCAAAATTAATAAGACCTGACTTACTTAATGTTGTGTTTAATATTGTTTGTCTCCAACATGGACAAGCACAGGATGGGGGCATTAAATGAAATGGGCTCAGGTTCTCTTGTAATGGGGGTGTTTGTGATAATGTAAAACTTCATGTGCTCACCTCAACTGTAAGTCACTTTGCATAAATTAAACATGCAATCCAAATAAAACACAGTGTTTACCACACACAGTGTTTACTAAGTGAATACCACTGCAACCTTCATTCATTCCAGCAAACCCCACACAAACAAACCATGCATTACTCCCCTTTAAGGCCTAATGGCTCAATGGCAACCTTGATAGCTGCCAAAACCAGCAGCTGTTTTTTCCCTCCATGTTTATCCTATGCAATAAACTAATTAATTTAATATATATTTAATTTTATATATATATATATATATATATATATATATATATATATATATATATATATATATATTTATTTTTTTTACTTGCTACAATGTTTTATCATGCGATGTACCTCAGGTGGGGCCAAACCACCTAATATAGAGACACCACTGACTCAAAATTTATTTACAATAATAATTACTAAATTATTACATCAGTTTCCTGCTTACGGTTTGAGTTTGCTTAAAATGGTCTCATGACAGGTTCCCCATGTGAGTCTGAATGTAAAACCAGAATGCAGCAGCAACTTGACAATGTGTCTGTAACATTTGTGACACGGTCATTTGATGTTGTCGGGTGGAGCTTCATGAAGCTTCATGATGTTAACACATTAGAGTAAAGAAAGGTCTCAGAATATTTTCATTCAGCTAAGATCATCATGTTCACTGTTATATTTGTGTGTCTCTGACTTTTACTAGGTGAGTCAACATGAGTGTTTTATTTCAGAAATATTAAGTGTTGAATTAGTGATTAATTAATCTTTGTGGTGTTAAGAAAGTAATGCCAAATGTAATTCTGGTTTGATTATTTCATGATTTTTAAAACATGTCTTCTCTTCTCTATGACAGGTGACTCCATGGCAGATTCAATAGAGCCACTTTTCATTCATAAAATTGTAGATGAAGGTGATAATGTTACCCTGTCCTGCAGATACAAAGGCAGTGCTTCAGTAAACAACTACTTACACTGGTACAGGGAATATCCAAAATCTACACCTGAGTTCCTACTTTATGTTCATCAAAGTGGGACTTTAAGTTCTAACATTCCCCCAAGAATGTCGGCTGAAGTTAATGGAGATAAAGTGTATCTGCTCATCTCCTTTGCTGCTGTATCAGACTCTGCACTATATTACTGTGCTCTGGCGCCCACAGTGACAGGAAATCCAACTGCACTGTACAAAAACTTTGACACACTTTTGATATATTTAAAGCAGTTCTGCTGATAATTTTCTCGTACTTTTTTAAAGGGATTTTCTCTTTCTATCTCAAGATTTATAAAGAGTTTGTTGGCATAAAGTATTATTGGCACATATTTGATTCCTAGGATTACTAGGAGACAGTTCACTGGGAGTGAGGTAGGAATGTTTTGAAACCAGAAAACCTAGAGCAAACCCACTCAAATATTGGGAGAACATGCAACCCTCTGCACAGACAGCAACCTGAGCTCAAAATTGAACAGGGGACTCTGGAGCTGTGAAGCATATATACTAACAGCGCACCACAGTTTTTACTCATTAAAGGCGGAAGGTCATAAAGTTCTCATGGGTGCAAGGCCACTGACACTTGTTTAGAGGAAAAACAACCTCAGACTCTACTGAACTTATCATCAGCGATTTAAAGCTCTGAGATTCTGCACTCTATCACTGTGCTCTTACAGTAGGAACACAGTAATACAGTGTCAGTGAAAAGCTGTACAAAAATATTTTAAAAAATGGTTTATATGAAGTTTATAAAACCACAGAAGATCAAAGATACCCACCATTTTGTTATTAGTTAACCACAGACACAAACAATATTTCTGGGAACATATGCAACTTGAAGAAATAGAAAATAAAAAATAAAGAGGGTTTAAACATACACATCAGTTTAAACTACACATCAGTCACAATAAATTCACAAATCTATATTTATCATGTTCCAAAAAAATTTTACTTGCACAGACCGAGCCATTTTGTCAGGTATGTGTCATTGGTGTGCACTATTGTGAATTAAAGGTATTGACCTTTTCAGCCCATCAGATTTATTGATTCATTTCTTCATTTATTAAACTGTCAGTGAAATGTGCTTTTCTTTTTTTTTTAATGAGATTTGACCATACGCAACCTTGATCAATGAGGGCCATTTATATAAATTAAACATAAATATATGATCAGGGATGTATTTTGATATCGCACTATTTTTTCCTCACTAGAACTTTGATTCAGACTTTACTGTCAACATACAGTAGTGCTAATAAATTTGCATACCCCTTGCAGAGTCTGCAAAATATTAATAATTAAAAAAACAATATGAGGGTTCATTAAAATTGCATGTTGTTTTTGATTTAGTACTGCCCTGAATAAGGTATTTCAAAGATGTGTACATATACTCCAAAAGGCACAATACTAAATGAATTTACACAAATGAACCAGTTCAAAAGTTTACATACGCTTGATTCTCAATACTGTATGTTGTTACCTGGATAATCAACAACTGTTTTTAGGCTTTGTGATAGTTGTTCATGAGTCCCTTGTTTGTCCTGAACAGTTAACTGCCCACTCTTCTTCAGAAAAATCATCCAGGTCCTCAACATTCTTGTTTTTCAGCATTTTCTGCATATTTGATGCATATAGTCATACACAACTACTGTATTACATTCACTGATGCTCAAGAAGGCATCCTAATACATTAAGAGCCAGGGAGATGTAAACTTTTGAACAGGATAATCTTTGTAAATAGTTATTATTTTGTTTAAAGCTCTTTTTTTCATTTTTTTACTGCCCTTCAGAAGCTACATACAATATTTACATATTTCACAGAAGACAAAAATATCTAGGTCCTACAGCCCCCCCCCCATCATAATTCACAGGCACGTTATAATCACTACAAACCAATTTCTTGTAGTTCAAACAAGTGACTAGAATGGGCTTATTTACTAGTGCATTGTGTGTCTTCTGCTCTTTTGCACTGTCTGAGAACATATGAAGCAATGACTAAGAAACATTTCTTAAAAGAATCTTGGTTTAAAATATAATGTTGTTATTCATGATCAAACATCTAAATAGATTTAACCAGCTTTGGCTAAGAACATTCATCATGTTCACTGTTATATTCATGTGTCTGTGTCTTTCACTAGGTGAGTTAAAATTGTTTTTTTTTTTTTTTTTCAGAAATAAGTTTTGAATTAGTGTTTAAAAATTAGCCTGTGTGGTATTACGAAAAAATCAGAACGTGGATCTAATTTATGCAGTTCTGGCTTGATTATTTAAAGGTTAAAAACATGATCTTCTCTTCTCTATGACAGGTCACTCAATGGCAGATTCATAGAGCCAATTCATAGAGCCAATTCATAGAGCCACTCATACATTTGTAGATGAAGGTGATGATATTACCTTGTCCTGCAGCTATAAAAACAGGCAATTTCCAAAATCTAAACCAGACTTCCTTCTTTATATTTATCCAGCTGGGGTTCTAAGTCCCAACATCCCTCAAGAATGTCTGCTAAAGATAATAATAATAATAATAAGGTATTAAACAACTTGATCTGCTCATCTCCTCTGCTGCTGTATCAGACTGCACTATACTGTGCTCTGCAGCCCACAGTGACAGGAGTGAGAGTGGAAAGTGATCAAAGCAGAAAACATGGAGGAAACTGTCTGGGGTAGGACCCTGTTCCCTGAGAAGAGAACAAGACATTGTGTGAGCTCAACGCTGTGGGTATCTGAAGCTTGTGTAATATCATGCCTATTTATAGGCCTGCCGTGATCAGGTGACGTGACAATTAAGCGTGTCATGTGATATATAACCGCACCTTTGATCCGCACCATCAGCCTCTATTATCAGAAGTGAAGACGCAATTCAGAGGCATGCCCCAGTATGACAAAGCTACGCAACGTCTCATTCCCTTCTCAGGGAACAGGGTTACATGCGTAAACCAGATGTTTCTTTTCAAAGGGAACTCCACATTTTGTGAGCTCAACGCTATGGGAACGAGAATACCCACTCTATCATGCTGAGGGTATGGCCTATTCAAAAAGATCAAGCCCGAGGGTCAATGCAAGACACTCAAGCCCGGGGCGGAATGTATATCCAGGCTGTAATATCGAATGAACATGTGTGGTATAGACCACCCCACCACAGCACACACATCCTGAAAGGATACATCCCTTTGGACAAAGCCTTTGAGGAGGCAGCCCCCTAGTGGAATGAGCCCTTATGCCCAGAGCCGTGGTGAGGCCGTCTGCCTCATAAACAATAGAAATTGCTTCCACTATCCAATTAGAGATGTGCTGCTTCGACACAGCATCAGCTCTATTGTTGCCGCCAAAGCAGACCAGCAGCTGCTCCGACTTACGCCACTGGCCGGAGTGGTGGATGTAAGTACAGAGAGACCTTACTGGACACAGTCGGTGCAGTTTATCTTGTTCCGGTGTTAGGAACGGAGGAAGGCAGAAAGCCTGCAACACTACTGGCTGGGCAGCAGATGTAGGCACTTTAGGAATATAATCCAGCCTAGAATACAGGAAGGCCCTGGCTAATCCATTTGTAAAGTCAAGGCAGAAAGGGCAACAGAGAGAGCTTGTAGATCTCCTACCCACTTGAGAGATGTCAGGACCAGCAGAAGAGCTACCTTTAGAGTCAGAAGCATCTCAGAGGCTTACTCTAAGGGCTCAAATGGGGCACCTGACAGACCTTTCAGGACTACAGAAAGGAACGGGTGGTCTGCAGATGGGCCTCAGCCGCCTGACACTATACATACACGCATAAAAGTTAAAGGATGTTGCCCCACAGTGGCTTCATGAATAGGGTCATGGCTGGCCGACATGGTGGCCATGTAGACCCTGATTGTAGGAGGAGCCAATTCCGCTAAGAAACGTCCTTGTAAGAACTTGAGGTCTGTAGCTATTGCACAGTTCACTGGGTCTAGCTCACATTCCTCACACCATGAGATAAAAAGTTGCCACTTGAATGCATACAATTTCCTCATGTATGGTGCTCTAGCATTCAACAGACCAGAATCTGCCCCCAGACAGGATGTCTGCCCCCACATTCCGACTGCCCGGAATGTACATTGCACTCACTGACGAGAACTTTCCCTCTGCCCAGACAAGGATTAGTTGCGCCTGCCTGAACAGGGGGCATGAACGTAACCCGTCCTGGTGATTGATATATGAGACGACCGCTGTGTTGTCTGTCACAACTAACACATGGTGACCTCTTAATTGAGGAAGAAAGAACTTCAGTGCATGGAATACGGCCCGCATCTCTAGGTGATTTTTATATGCCACTCCAGATGAGGGCCGCTCCAAAGACCGTGAGCTGGACAGCCATCTAAGACCGCACCCCAGCCCGTCTGTCATTACCGTCTTGCAATAAGGAGATGCCCCTAGAGTGTGACCCAATGCTAGAAACTGGGGACACCTCCAAATACTCAGAGCACATAGGCATTGCCACGTGACACTGATTACTCTCTAGGTTTCATCCTCAGATGAAACCCCTGACTTTTCAGCCACCACTGAAATTGTGTCATGTGCAATAGGCCCAACGGTATGACATTGGCTGCTGCTGCCATAAGGCCCAACAGTCTCTTGTAGAGACTGGAGGGGATGCCCAGACACAGCTTTATCTTGCTCAATGTTGAAAGGATCGATCCTACGTGTGTTGAGGATAGAAATTCCCTCATCGTAGTAGAATCCCATATAGCCCCTAGAAAAGTTGTCCTCTGTACTTGAGAAAGCATACTTTTCTGAGGTTCAACCTGAGCTTCAAGCTCTTCATGTGGGCGAAAACAACATCTCGATGTTGAACCGCCAGTTCCCTGGATCATGCTAGAATTAACCAGTCATCCAGGTAGTTTAGTACATATATGCCCTGGAGTTGCAAGAGTGCAGAGCAGCATACATGCACTTTGTGAAGGTGCGAAGGGATAAAGCTAGCCCGAAGGGAAGAACCCGATATTGGTATGCGTCATCTCCAAAAGCAAACCTCAGGAACTTCCTGTGACTGGGCAATATTCTTATGTGGAAATGTGCATCTTTCAGATCTATTGTCACAAACCTCTGTTTTCTGGTTTCTGATGGTTGATGTGAACATTAACTGAAGATTAACTCTTGATCTCTATCTACATGATTTTTGCATTGCACTGCTGCCACATGATTGGATGATTAGATATCTGCACATGTGCAGGTGTACAGTTGTTCCTTATAAAGTTGATGGGGAGTGTATTTTGAGCACCAGTTTCATTATTTGCATTTAAAATTAGGTTGTCAATTAGATGATTAGTTTGTCATTACAATCATGAAAACAAGATACAGAAGCTTCACAGTGTTGTCATGTAATATCGGAGAAGGAACTCCGGACTACAGTTCCCAGCAGTCACTGCACCTCACTGCAGTACAATCACATCATCACGTGCACCTGAATCACGTTCAAGTTAACGAGCACTTATGTGTATATAGCCACAGTTTGCACTGCCCTCCTTGTCTTGTGATTGTCTTTCTTTACTGTTGGCTCTGTGGCTGTGTTTGTGGTCTTTGTTTTATGTTTATTCCTAGCCTTAGTGTTTTTCCACTAGTTCCTGTTTTGTGTATGCTGGTGTTTGTATTATGGCTATCTGCACTTGCATCCATTTCAGCCTCCATATCGTGACAAGTGTACAGCTATCTACTTGAAAAGTGATTATTATTATTATTATTATTATTATTATTATTATTATTATTATTAACTCATTCTTGTTACTTCACTACATTTACATACAATCAAAGTCTCACAAAAAGAGAAAATATAAGTGATTACTGACTTCTCTGATTCAGAACAAGATGCATAGAATGATTAAGCAAAGTAAAGGTATATATTAATAAAGATATGACCCTGTAGTATTTTATATACTTCTGACCTACTGAACTTGGTTGAAGGAATTTTAGTAAAGGAAGGAAAACTAGCCTTTTATAAAATGCTGTACAGATAAATCAAGTGTATGAAAAATGTATTTCATACACTTGAAAATTTATAAGAAAGAAATGTTATATTTGTTAAATAACATGTATATATGTTATAGTGTACGACGTAATTCTATAACAGCAGCATGTCCTGGGTGTGGCCTTCTAGAGTGCTCCCTCGTGTGTAAAGTTCAGCACATACAGCATTGTTATAGTGAATCCTCACAGAGCTGTGTTCAGAAATGGCTCAACTACACAACTTACTGTATATAGTGAGATACACATCACTGATTCTCACTGTAGCAACAGGTCATTAATTTTAATTACTTACTTAATTGTATTAATTAATACCCACATGTTTAGCAATGAAGTAACTAATTTCTTACATTGATGTTTTGGGTTTGCTTGCAAAATACTTTAAAATATTTTTTTATGTTCCTTAAAATAGGCAGTTTTGGAAATACAATTGGACCAAAGGATGAAGATGTCCGCATTGTCGGGAAAGAAACAGACACTGTTACTTTGAAATGTTCATATAAGACAAACAGTGATAACATTCTGCTTTACTGGTACAAACAATATCCTAACAGCACACCACAGTTTTTACTGCATGATGACAGCACTCCTACTGACACTCGATTAGAGTCAAATACAGCCAGAGACTCTACTGAACTTACTATGAGAGGTCTAAAGCTCTCAGATTCTGCACTCTATCACTGTGCTCTGAGAATAGTAGCACAGTAATACAGCATCATTGAAAGGCTGTACGAAAACATCATATATGTATATATGAAGTTTCAAAAACCACATCAAAGATACTCCCTTTACCAAGTTGTTATCATTTAACCACAAACATTTCTGGAAACATATGCAGCTGAAATAAATACAAAAGAAAAACAAAAAGGGTTTAAACATGAAAACTACATACACTCACACTCAATTCACATCGAGATTTATCATTGTCAAAAAATCTTTTTTTGCCACTACAAAAGCAAATTTGTTATTGATACATAGTACTTTGAATGAAAGGTATTGACCTTTTTAGACAATTTGATTTGATGATTTATGGATTCGTTTGTACATAATATAAAGACAAATGTTACTTATGATATCAGATTGTGCCATTGTGACAAACTTTAAAGAGGGGCAAGGAGAAGGAAGACAGAGTCAGGCTTAACACTCTGGTGTTTTATTACTTTTCTTTTCTGGTTTGATGTTCTTTTTTTGCCTCACAGCAAGATTTATCTATATACACACCCACACACTCCGCTTGTTTTTGGCATCGTGGTTTTTTCTCTCTAAGGGCGTGTGCCTTTCCCTCTTTTATCCTCTCGTTGCCCCACTTCACTACAACAGAGAATATTCATTAGTACAAATTCCCCACAGGTATGCCCTCCTTACCACTCACCTGATCCGCCCTCCATTCACAAATCGGTGCTCCTCCACGCCTCTGCCTCCACAGCCATTATCTCAACAAAGCAAAAATTCATTATGTTATGATCTTGAGAAAATGAAAGATTAAAAAAATATATATATATCACAGGAAATGAGTAAATAAAATTTGCAGCATGAGTCCTGAATATTTATAAATATGAGTGAAGGGAGCTACATGTGGCAACAACAGAAACAATCTCAAATACACATCACTGGCATTCTTTTCTAAAGCTAGAGATCTGAACTAAAGACTCAGTGTCAGGAACTAGGGGCAGCAGTTGCAAATGCAGAGGCCTGTTTCACAAAGCTGCTTTAGGTGGCTACCCAGGTAAGTTTGGTTTCATCTCCATGGTAACTTACACTCCACAGCTAACCTGTTCCGGGTTAGCTGTTGTGCAGGTTTTATTCTGGATAAGAAAACTCAAACACAACTTTGACCAATCAACTGTGAGCAAAGTGGTATAAATCTGACACATGCAAGTTAAACCTTTAATGTTTGTGCTGGCTTTTCCCAATGACCATCTGTACAAAAGATATGGATTTTTGGCAGATGGTATAGTGTGTCTCGGCTGGATTCTTGAGCCACGCATAACAAATCTGACACACTGAAACCACGCTCTTGCTGCACCAAAGCACTTGCTTTGTGGTTCTTTGCGAGTTATACATGTCATGTGGTGGCATTATTCCTGTCCTAAAATATTTTCACAAATTGATATTTATATTATTAATATTTAATTTAAAGAATACATTTATATTAAATGAAATGACATGAAATATATTGAAGTTATAACTTTTCAATCCTTTTATTCTCACTGTGAGTCTGTAAAAGTAAGCATAGGCATTTACACAATCAGCAATATTCCCAAGATTTGACTACCGAAATGGTGTTGCTTTTTGCGGTTAATGTAGGTTTAAATTCCTCACTTTTCCACATAATTTCTTGTTCTTCAACCAGAAGTATGCACAACTACTTTTTTCCATGTTGAACACTATTGGCTGTTTTCTACAAGCGTCTTGTTTTATGTGCAGATGCACGCTGAGTAAACCTTGATTCAGGGTTCAAACCTGGGTTGACTGAGAAAGTTGATAACCAGCATCATGAAACATGTTAACCTTAATTAACCCGGATTAGATTTAATTGGTTTTGTAAACTCAAAACTTACTCTGCAACTATGAGTTTGTTCAACTCGCTTCTTGAAACAAGCCTCAGATGATTTATTGTGTAAAGTAGAAACAAAACAAATAAAACCTTGAAAACAAGACCCATTAACGTGAACTACGAGTATGAAGCAAAAACAATACAAACTATGTGCGATGATGTGGCACACATGACAACAAAAGAAGCTTGACAGTGAAACATAACCAAACTAGAACCTAAATGGGGTGCTAACAATGCATAAAGAGACACAGGTGAGAGTGATTAGGGAATGTGTTACCAGATCTTGTGATGAGCAGGGGCTGATGGGTATTGTACTTCTGTGCCATTCTGCAGTACCATAACACTCACGATAACAATGCTATTCCTCTTCTTGGTTTTCTTCACTACTGCTGATACTGGTAAGTCATTTCCACTGCACGTGAATTATTATTATTATTTTATTATTATTATTATTATTATTATTATTATTAGAATGAACAAAAAACAAAAAAATTTGCACAACATGTGCATATTGTCATCCATCCATCCATCTATTTTCTATACATCTAATCCTACACAATTGTGTTAATTGTGTAATAATTGTGTTCTTCTGTTGTTAGGACTCAGATAACGATGACTCATTCTGCCGCCTTGATGTTGGGATCCTCCTCGTTGAACATGAAGGTGCTATGCTCTCCTCTTCTCTCCATCTCAGTCCAGCCTCATTGAAGATCATCATTGAGGGAGAAGTTGTGATGGACAACATTCAAGACTTGGCAAAAGCTGTGTGCGTTTGGACTTGCATATGCACTGCATCTCAACTACCCAAAGTCTATGAAAAACACATTCCATTTCATCCAACAGGTACTTCTCATGGTGGGTCACAGCGAGCTAAAACCCAGTTTACAGACATTGAAAAAACAGCGTGCAATTTAAAGAAATGACTATGAGAAGCCATGGCTGCTTTAGTTTTTTCCGCAACACACCATGCATCCACAGCCAGGGGATGAATATAGGTCAGACCAAACCTTTGCAAGTTTGATAAAATATAACATAAGAGCCTCAAGTGGTTTCATTCTCCTTTGTCACCAATGATACAAAGGAAAGGTTTAATAGGTGTTGTCACGTCCCTAGACGTAAGGGAGTTAAGTATGTATGCAAGTGCAGGTAAAGACGTTTTATTAAAGTAGGGAGGCAGACAAGTCCAAATCGTGAAACAGAGGCGTAGTCAAAAACAGGCAATGGGTCAGGCGATTGGCAAACCGGCATATACTGGGCTAGGCAGAAATCCAAAACGAGGTCACAATAAACAAGGTCAAAACACAAAGCATGAAATGAGAGGTGGGAAACAAAAGCACTGAAACAAGAAAACTAAACTTCGTTAAACTAAACTATCTATCTCTCTAACTATCATGGTATCTTTGAATGAATCTAACTACGTTATACTCTGTGAGGTGTACAGGGAAGCGAGAGGTATTTATCACGAACATAGTCAGCGTTAAGTGCTGACAGCTGAAAACAATCAAGACATATCCTCGAACAACAACCAATGACAAAACAGGGAGGAGACAGGACAGAAACAAAACAAACGCAGATGTCCATAGTCAACAATGTCACAGTGATCAACATTCGAAGAGCATGTGCTCGATGAGCACTTGCACACCTAGCTCGTGTACGTGCGCACCTTCCGGCACTCCCAGTGCGCTGCAGGCTGCAGCTATGAATAAAGGGGAGATCGTGACATAACCCCCCCAAGGGCCCTCCTCCCGGAGCGCCAGAAAACACTCCTCTCCAGTGGTGGTCCTGGCCCCCTGGGCAAAATGTTCCCAGCTGAACCAGGAGAATGAGCAGCATCCTTAGCGGAGCAAGAAGGCAAAGCCACGTTCTTAGTGGAACAGGTAAGCAGAGCGATGTCCTCAGTGGAACAGAAATGCAGGGCGCCATTCTCAGCAGAACAGGGAAGCAGGGCGCCATCCTCAGCAGAACAGAAAAGCAGGGCGGCGTCCTCAGCAGAACAGAGAAGCAGAGCGATGTCCTCAGCAGAACAGAAAAGCAGAGCGGCGTCCTCAACGGAACAGGAAAGCAGAGCGCCGTCCTTAGCGGAACAGGAAAGCAGAGTGACGTCTTCAGTGGAGCAGGAAGGCGGAGCATCGTCCTCAGGCTGAACTTCGTTGGCTGTGTTAACAGACTCAGGCGTATGCAGAATATGGTTTGTTGTGTCAGCAGACTTAGGCGTGAGCAGATTTTGGTTGTGTATGTCAGCAGACTCGACCGTGATCCGAACTTGGTTGTTTGTGACCTCAGCTTCCGGAATGAGCAGAACCTGGTTGATCATGACATTGGCTTCGACTTGGGACAGGAACTTGGTGTGAGCAGAGCCTGGGTTGGCTGTCTCTTCAACCTGGGACATGGACATGACTTGGGAGGTCACCTCATTGACCTCTAGTAGGAATTGGACCTTATGCTGAAGTTCTGGAGCTGAGACCCCATCATGGGTCTCCGGCTGAAACTCTGGGGTTGAGTTCGCCACGTTGATCTCTGGCTGGAGCTCTGAGGTCATCACGTTGACCTCTGGCTGGAACTCTGAGGTCACCATGTTGACCTCTGGCTGGAGCTCAGCATGCGAGACCTCCTCGTGGTTCTCAAGCTGGAGCTCTGACGACGCCACGTTGACCGCTGTCTGGAACTCAGCATACAAGACCGCCTCGTGGGTCTCAAGCTGGAGCTCTGAGGGCATCACGTTGACCTCTGGCTGGAGCTCAGCAGGTTAAACCTCTGTTGTGGATAAAAATGACATTAAATAAACATGAGGGAGACTTAGTATGAGTAATATGTAATTTTATTGATAATTCACAGGACTGGTGGGTACGTAATCTTGAGGAGAGCGGTGGGGGGAAGAGAATGGGGTGCGTCCTGGGGACATGGGATGGTCAGCGAGGGTGAAGTGAGAGGACCACTGAGAGTGGGGCGGACTGACAGGTGAGAAGAGGGAAGAATGGTCAGAGCCCAGGTCAGAGAAGGTGACATCTTCCTTAGACTGAAAGCTGGAGGGGTGTGTAGAGGCATCAATACACACGTTCACGGGGCAGATTCTGTATCGGAGGGGGGGGGACTCCGCATTTCCATTTCCAGAGGGGGTGCTGCGAAGAAAGTTAAGTAGCACCATGATATCAGCAGTGAGATGTACGAGCTGATAATGAGTGTCCAGATCGAGGTCCAGATCCAGATCCAGATCCAGTAAAGGGGAGAAGAAGGACTGACGATGGGCACCTAGACACACAGAAGCGGTATTAGGCAGATATTGACAAATTGGATTTACACTTTAAAGATCTTTAAGAGTACTACACTATGGTTTATTAGTCGAAGAGTCAAACAGAAGTATAAGAGCTGAGGAGCGCTAACACACACACACACTCTCGCACAGTCAAGGGCGGGCATGTAGACATAACACACACACACACATAACATTATAACTTTATAAGAATAATAAAAAGGAGTAAGATATTATAAGGGTAATATCTTATAATAATAGAAAACTCTTTATAAAATACAGAATAGTAGGATATGTAGAACAGTAGAAGGGTAATATAATGATATTATGAAGTAGGAAGTACAGTAAACCGTTTTTCAAGCAGTATAACTATATATAAAATAGAGATATAGAGCAAATAAATTATATTTTCAAATAAATGAAAATAAATTATAAACTAGAAATACAGAAAAATGTAACTTACTCATAATTCAGATGGTGAAGATTCTTGTCTCGCAAGGAAGGCCTTAATTTTAAGAGAAAACCATGAGGGGCCATTTATAAAGGTAGCTGAGTCAAGCTGCCCCCCTGAGAGCTAATAGTAAGACCAAGGTCACTCTAGATTGTTTTGTCTCTCCACTTTTGATTCTATGTGTAATTTGAAAAGCCCTGTTTTTGATTCTATGTGTAAGTTGAAAAGTCCTGTTTTTTGAGCTAATGGTAAGTGGAATAGCCCTTTTTTAGAACATAATAGTAAGGTAGATGAGCTCTTTTTTAACCCTATTGATATTGATATCATAGTCTTTTTGAAACATATTGGTTATTTACTGTGTAAATACAGTATAAATACTGGAGCTTAAGCTCAGGGTATCAGATCACTTCTGAGAATTCTCATCGGTGTGGATCTCTTGTGGTGGAACGGAACAATAAATCTGGACCCTTGCATCTTCTCACTCACGGCTGGTGTCTTTTTTTTTTCTATCTCCAACTGGGTTCAGAGGTAGATGTGAGTATTGGCTTCTATGTTGAATTTTAAGTGTTTTTGGGTAATAGGCTAAATTTGAGCCAGCACCTCCTTGTGGGTCTTGAGCTGGAGCTCTGAGTTCGCCACATTGACCGCGGGCTGGAGCTCAGCAGGTGAGACCTCCTCGTGTGTCTCCAGCTGGTGCTCTGAGGTCGCCATGTTGACCTCGGGCTGGAGCTCAGCAGGTGAGACCACCGCGTAGGTCTTGAGCTGGAGCTCTGGGGTTGCCATGTTAGTCTTCTGATAATATGTCGTAAACAGCACGTACCGATTCATCTCTGAGGCATGACTCCCCCACAAGATCTTCAAAGAACGCCCAGGTTTCTGGGCCGCCGTACACCCTCATGACCAGTCCCACAAACAGATTGACACTTTCCAGTCCCCAAGATCCCATGGCTGCTAAACGCTGTGCCCACTGGCGTGCTGGGCCACAAAACCGGGACAACTGGAACCCTAGCCATTGCTTCTAGCTGGGCTTGGGGTCCGTCTCCTCCGTCTTCCTGCTTCTTCTATGATTAGGTGGAGTATTCTGTCATGTCCCGAGACCTAATGGAGTTGAGTACGGAAGCAATCGCAGGTAAAAATGTTTTATTAAAGGAGGACGGCAGACAAGTCCAAATCGCGAAACAGAGGCGTAGTGGGTCAGGCGATTGGCAAACAGGCATATACTGGACTAGGCAGAAATCCAAAACTAGATCACAATAAACGAGGTCAAAACACAAAGCATGAAACGGGAACTGGGAAATGAAAGGTGGGAAACAAAAGTGTGGAAATTAGAAAACTAAACTTCATTAAACTAAACTATCTATCTCTCTAACCATCATGGTATCTTTGAATAAATCTAACTACGTAATACTCCGTGAGGTGTACAGGGAAGGAAGAGGTATTTATCACGAACATAGTCAGCGTTAAATGCTGACAGCTGAAAACAATCAAGACATATCATTGAACAACAACAAATGACAAAACAGGGAGGAGATAGAACAGAAACAAAACAAACGCACATGTCCATAGTCAACAATGTCACAGTTATCAACATTCGAAGAGCGTGCGTTCGCTGAGCACTTGCGCACCTGGCTCGTGCACGTGCTTGCCCTCAGCACTCCAAGCGTGCTGCCGGCTGCAGCTATGACTAAAGGGGAGATCGTGACAGGTGTTTGTTATTTTGTATTATGTAAGAACTGATTTAAGTTTAATGAATGTCCAGCCACTTGTATTCTATAGTACAAGATGTAGAAGTGTATCCTCATAATCAACTGAACACTAATATGCAGTCCTCAGCATACATTTCTACATCTTGTACTGTAGCATACAAGTGGCTGGACATTCCAGTTCATCTGTTGTCCTCCAGTCATGCTGAAATTTTAGAGGCATGTATCCTTTTTTAATGCATGACTTTGTGTCCAGTTGTTCACATCGATAAAGCAGATATTGATGAATGCTGTGAATATTCCTTCTCCAAACAAGTTGGAATTGTTACCAAGCAGTTTTACTTGTTTTTACTTGTGTTTTGGTTGACAAGTTTGTTATTGCTGCAATAACACATTTGAAGTGTTACCTTGCAATGTTTTGACAACAATAAAATACATTGGAATATTGAAATGTATTGTTTAATTTCTTAAACATTTTAATTTTCTCAAATTTTGCTGAAACAGAATGTATTTAATACAATAATCTCAAAATCAATATAGCATAATTAATTAAATTACAAGAAAAGAAAATTACAAGAAATTACATTACTTATATTAACAAATAATTTTAAATAGTGATAAATGTTATATTTGTAATTTGTTATATATTTTTGTATGTTTAACTGAAAATATTTATTTTATACAACTTAGTCTCCAGAAAAGACAAAAATTGTGAACTAATGATTTTGAGTGTAGACCACTGTGGGAATAAATTTAAGAAACAGGAAAACACGAGGGTATCAGAATATGTAGTTTATTGAGAATCACTATCATACACATATTCTCAGGAGACAATAGGTCTTGTAGGAGAATAATTTGTAAGTGAAAGGTCATATGATGTGTTTGTAGCAAAGCTACTATCATCATCAGAGGACAGAATAAACAGGCCCTTCACAGAAGTTATGGGAAGAAGTTGAGCTTCAGTTTGAGTGGAAGCATGAACATAGGTCACCGATGGAATGATACAATAAGCGGGAGAATAAGGAAACCCGGTGGGTACAGGTGAAGAGCAGAGACGTTCCAGCAGAGCTGTAACATCGATGACCAGATTAGCCAGTTGATGGCGTATATATTCACCCAGGCCTGTGAGATTGAGCAGCTGAGAGAGAGAAAGTCCAGCTGCAGGTGGGCGTTGATCAGCTGGACGGAGATCAGAGAGAAAGGACAAAAAATTAGATAAAACAGTAGTGGTAACACTTAAAATATATTCACATCAATACATGTACAAGCACATGAAAAGAATATAGGAAACAGGTATCAATACATGACATGGAAAAAGCATAAAACTGAAAAACACACTCATACGATGTTTTGAGAAAAACACACACACCCACACACTCACAAAAATGTTCAAGAGAAACACACACACATATACTCACAGAATGTCTAAGAAGCACCAAAAAACATATAAACATACTTAAAATTAGAGAAGAAATATGTGTAACATTAAGCAATAATAAAAATATATCTTACCCATAATGAGGAAGTGATGAAAATATCCAAATTGTTCAGGACAACGGGAGATGAGATGCGCACAGCTCGATTACCGGAAGTGGGAATGGCAGTAACGGCCTGGAAATTGTTTAAAATACCCAAAAGGAAAACATGAAGATAAGGGGATATCCAATGGCTGAAAATGTGTTTTAAGGGGATTTCAGAACGAGAAAAGCTTGTTCTAATGGTATTTTAAAATCCAGAAAGTAGTTTTTAAGGGGAATCAGAAAAAGACGTTAATAAAGCATATTGGGATTCTAATAGAATGAGATAATTGGGCGTAACCTAAAGATAAGACTGTATAAATAGGGCATTGAATCTGTGCTTAGATTCAGATCACTTTTGGGACGTCTCACGAGGGGATCTCGTTGTTTTTTGAACAATAAACTGGATTTTTGCTTCTCTCATCTTGTTCAGTAAATTGAGGATTATTGTATTGAGTAACTAGAGGAAATTCAGCAACCTAGTCATTTTAGATACGACACCACTAACTTGCTTTGTCTACTACATCCAATTAAGGTTCTATGTTAATACAACTGGACCATTTTGGCTTCACCTTGTGTAAAAACTTAAACGATATCCACACAATTTTCCAGTAAAGTCAACTAATTCGGGTTGAGTGCACCATCTTTGCACTGACAGCACGGTAAAACCTGGATCAAAGGCACAGTTACTGCTGCTAATTCACGTATCTGATAATTCTGTCATTAAGCCTCAACCACCTCACCCGCAGTTGTCAATCAGACTTCGCAAAAAAGATGCAGTGTCTGACTCTGTAGTGTACAGCTGTTCCATGGAACCCACTGTGCCATGTAAACCCAGATACGATCCTTTATTATTTATTGTGGTTTGTGCTAGCTAGTAAACAAACAAACAAACAAATAAATAATGAAATAATAAATACATTCTCACTGGCAAAAGTTATGTTTTTGCAACAGAAAAAACAATGTAGGTAAGAGTCTCTTGTTAATAACTGTCTCGTAAATGAAGGTTTACAATGCAAGTGCAGATAAGAGCTTTACTGAAGAGAGGCAGACAAATCCAAAACGTGAATAAATAGCGTGGTCAAAACAGGCAAAAGGACAGGCGATCGGCAAACGGGCGTTAACGAGGCTAGACTAGAATCAAAGAATGCTATGCTATAAACAAGATCAAAACCATGAAACAAAACACGTGGAACAAAAGCTTGGAACAAAAGCTTCACACCGGATATAGACACATGAGGGGTTTAAATAACCAACATAATCAAGGGTGAACACAAAACAGCTGAGACTAATGATGACACATAAGGGAACAACCAATGACAATACAGGGGCAGAGGCAGGACAGAAACCATACCAAAACACATGTCAGAAGTAAACAAACTCAATGTCACTGACAAACCCAGAAACGTGTGCTCACGTTTTGAGCTCACACTTTGGGTTCAGAGCGCGCCGCATGCTCCAGTGCCTTGCGTGAGGGGAAATCATGACAGAACCCCCCAAAAGGCGCTATTCCCGGAGCAGTTGAAAACACTCTCTCCCCCAGTGGTCCTGGCCCTCTGGGCAAAATGTGTTCACAGCCCCTCAGGTCCCAAGGCAGGCATTGTCCAGGAGATAGCAGGCTCCTCAAGGCGCTCACGCTTTGAGCTCAAGCTTTGGGTTTCAGTTTCATGCTCCAGCACTTTGTGCGAGGGGAAATCATGACCATAATAAAATTGCTTCAATAAATCTAAGAAAAAAAATAATTCTAGGCTTAGAGAGCAGGGGTGACACAGGGTTGTTACAAATGAATAAATGATACCGTGTTTCATGCAGCCTGATGAGCTTGTTTACCTATAAGGGGATTGATTAAAAATTTGTCTATTTCAGTTCTTGTTTCTTTTCCAGTTATAAATTAAGCCATTTCTATGGCTTGAGAACATCAGCCATCAACCGGAATAATTGAGGTTTCATTTGTATGAGGAGTTGTTGGCTCCTCTACAAGCTAGTTGGTTGGTTAACTGGTCATTATTGCCTTCTTGCACCGATCACTGGCTTCTGAAGACCATGCTGTCATTTAATGAACATTTGTGCAGCATTATAGCTATAGCATTACTGATACATTTTATTTATTTGGTCTATTCTACTTTGATGGAATCTGAAATAAAAATACAAAGGCAAACTACATCTAGCTGACTTTTTAAATGGTAAGTTCAGTTATTTTTGAAACTAGTTTAAATTTAAATGTAGCATTGGTTCCACTAGATTCAGAGACACCACTGAAAATGTGTAATTAAATTACTGATTGTCTTAGTTGTGTAGTAATAATTATTATTTTTTAGATTGGTTAGTACTGTGTAATTAAATTATTGATTGTTTTAGTTGGTAAATTGTGATTTAATCATTGTATAATAATTATTTAAATGATTACATGATTTAAACTATATTATTGTGACTATTAGCTTTCATTAGCAGTTCCTACTTTTAGTGTGTGTTTACTTAAAATATACAGTATTTAGGCCAGGTTCCCTAACTGAGGCTGGAAGTTAAGCCTGGATGCGGAAGTAAGAATCAAGAATCTTTCAGCAACATTGGTGACACTGTGATGTGATGCTATGGGGTGGAGCTTCAGGAATCTTTATGATGTTAAAATATCAGAGTACAGAAAGAATATTTTCATTTGCTGAGACCATTCATCATGTTTACTTTTATATTCATGTGTCTGTGGCTTTCACTGGGTGAGTTTACATTTTTGTTATTGCAGAAATACTAAGTTCTGAATTAGGGATGAGTTAGTCTGTGTTTATGATTGTATGAGTATGATTTATTCAACACTTTATTATTCTTTATTATTTAAAAAACAATATTCTCTCTTCTCTATGACAGGTGACTCCATGGCAGATCCAATAGAGCCACTTGTTAGTCACAATGTTGTAGATGAAGGTGATAATATTACTCTGTCCTGCAGCTACAAAGGCTTCACTGAAAACATATATAATGTGCAATGGTACAGGCAATATCCAAAATTTAAACCCGACTTCCTTCTTTATATTACTCCAAGTGGAGATCTAAGTCTGAACATCCCACCACGAACGTCTGCTAATGTTAATGGAGATAAACAAGAGGATTTGCTCATTTTCTTCACTGCTGCATCAGACTCTGCACTATACTACTGTGCTCTGGCGCCCACAGTGACAGGAAATCCAACTGTGCTGTACAAAAACTTTGACATAGTTTTGTTATATTGAAAGCAGTTTTGCCAATAATTTTGAGGAATGTACATGCTATTTTCGGGGACATGTCTGTCTTTCTCTCTCATGATTTATAAAGAATGTATATTATTGACACTTGATATTGACAGTATTGAGTTACAGTTATGTGATAAAAGTAAGTACACCCCATGGAAACTGTTGGTGTTTTTTTTGGACATATTTGGACAAGCAAACATTTGATCCTCTTTAAAACAGTGCCTATTAATAAAGTTGATACACTCCATCAAATGACACATAAAATTGACATTTTGTAGTAATTTCCACAATTTAATTAATAATAATAATAATAATAATAATAATAAAAACAGATCAGTCACATGGAAGAAGTAACTACACCCCTACATTTATCACCTTCAAATCCATAAAATTAGAATCATGTGTTCAAGATTGGGTGCCAGTGATTAGAACTTAGAGAGCTTAGAGAGTGCATCTTATTTATATCTAGTGTCTGGTGTTCCCTTTGTTACTTTGTTACCTCTAAAGAGTTCTGTAAGGCCTTCAGAAAAAAAGGTTGTGGATGCCTATGAGTCTGGCAAGGGATTTAAAAAATCTCCAAATTATGTGAAATACATCATTCGATTGTAAGGAAAATCATCTACAAATATCACAAATTTCAAACAATGGCCAATTTTTCCAGGACTGGTTGTCCCAGCAAATTCTTCCAAAGATCAAACCATCTGATGTAAAACGAAGTCTCCAAGAGCCACAAAAAATAATCACAGGATCTGTTAGTAAGTCTTGTAACTGTTGGTGTCAAAGTGCATGTTTCTACAATCAGAAAGAGATTGCACAAATTTGACCTGCATGGTAGGCATGCCAGGAAAAAGCCTTTTTGTCTAAAAAGAACATTACAGCAAGACTACAGTTTGCCAGTGAGCATATAGGCAAAGACCAGGCCTTTTGGAATAATGCACTCTGGAAAGACAAATTAAAGATAGAGTTGTATGGCCACAGTAACAGCAGACATGTTTGGCGGTGACCAAAGACAGCTATTCAGGAGAAGCACCTCATACCAACTGTGAAGTCCATACCAACTGTCATACCATTCCTGTTTTCAATAATTGCCAGGAGCTTCTGGATTGTGTCAGCATTTAAATTATACTGTTTCATTCTTTACATTAATTATTTTGCGATATCATTCTCATTTGTTGTAGTTTCACTTTCCCTTCTACTGTATTTTCATTTTTTGAAGAACACTTTTGTTTCTTTCACTAAAGTCAGCAAGCGGAGTCCATCCACATTATAATAATAATAATAAACTTTATTTTATAAAGCGCCTTTAAAGCAGCTTCTCAAAGCGCTGTACATAAAATCACAGTCCACAGAAAAATAAAACAAATAAAAGTTAATTAGAAAAAAAAAACAACAACATTAATAATAAAAAATAATTATACAACAATCTAAAAAGACATCAGCAGTCGAATGCAAGTTTAAAAAAAGTGTGTCTTGAGAAGAGCTTTAAAAATGCCAAAAGTCTGGGCTTCCCTGAGTTCAGTAGGAAGAGAGTTCCAAAGTGAAGGAGCAGAGACAGAAAAAGCCCTGTCACCCATAGATTTTAGGTGTGTTTGTGGAACAGTTAACAGATTACACTGTGAGGAGCGCAGTCTGCAGTTTGGGGTGTGAGGGATTAATAAGCCAAATAAGTATTGTGGAGCCAATCCATGTAATGCCTTGTATGTCAACATCATGATCTTGAAATCGACACGGAACCTGACCGGGAGCCAGTGTAAGGACTTCAAAACAGGAGTAATATGGTCACATTTCCTGGTTCCCGTCAGGATCCCGGCGGCAGAGTTCTGAACATATTTCAGTTTGTTTATTGCAGTTTTATAAACTCTGGCTTAAACGGCATTACAGTAATCCAGCCATGTGACAACAAATGAATTAATCAGCTTTTCAGCGACAGATAAGTTTAGCATTGGGCGTAGTCTGGCTATATTTCTGAGGTGAAAAAAGGATGCCTTCACAGTGCCCTGAACAAAAAAATCAAAAGTGAGGCTGGTGTCAAAAATTACACCAAGGTTCCTCATCTTACTTTGGGTCTCTAAAACAGAGCCATCAACAAACAGAGACAGTGGAGCCGCTTTGCAAATTTGACGACGGGAACCTATAAGCATAAACAGCACTCTTCCTGCTGAGGCCTGCGTTCAATTCCCAGCCAGGGAACCAACCTCAGCCAATGGAGGGTTGAACGAACCATTCCACCCTCAGTACCGGTCCCAAGCCCACAGAGGGGGATAGTAACGGGGTATATTTACTTTGTCACATTTACTTGAATAACTTTTGAATAAAATTTACCTTTTATTAGTAAGTTTAACTGGCCATACTCATTCAAAGTTAACTTTTAATCACAGAAATGTAATTTGACTTCACTACATCTGGTGGCTTTCTCCATTACTGTTAAATGTTAATGAATATATGTAGTTTATACTCATTATACATGTATTATACACTACAGCGATACCATGCAGTGGTCTGAATATGTGCTTACTTTTTTAGTGACTCAGTCCTGGAAGATAATGACCAAAAAGGGGGAAGAAGCAAGCATGTGGACGGAGGCAGGACACACTTTTTATTCTGTTCTGTTTTATAGACTGTTCTTTTGTTTTCTGTTGTCTGGTTTAAATGCAGATGCTAACAAGTTTGTGTTAACCTGTGAAAATAAAGAGAGTCAACAGGAAAATGTTTGTTTTGGGGTATGTGTTTGAGATTTTGTGATGAAAATTTCAGGTTCTGTGTTATTGTACCCATCACAGGACTGGGGTATCTTGAACCCAGGTTTCATATCATATAAACAGAACAGACAGACAGACTTTCAAGGAGAGGTATGACTTACAGATCTCCATGGAGTCTGAGATTCGTGATTTTCCCATTTTAAATCAGATCTGAAGTACCTAGTAACTTGCTACTTGAGTAGGCTTCTCATTGGATACTTTATTACTCTTGCTCAAGTAATTATTAACATTATTACTTTTTAATTTGAGTAATTATTTTTATGAGAAGTTTTACTTGTACTTGAGTAAAATTCTTACCTACTTTACCCACCTGCAAGCCCAGAAAATAGGTAGGGTTGTGTAAGTAAGGGTCTCCAGCATAAAAACTTGTGCCAGAATTAAATATGCAGATGGGTGAGCTCAAACTGAAGCAGCAGAGGGGAAAATATATCAACATTCAATACTTGTTTTAATGATTTTATTTAAATAATGTATTGTAAACCTTTCTTTCTCATTTCTAAATAAATTATGGTAGAATTTCCATGATCGTAAACTGAGGGACTGATGCCAGAGTTGACATCACTACACCTAAGAGTGGGTGGAGCTAGATGTGGTGAGACAGTTTAGACAGTTTCACAGAGATTCTGCAATTTATATCTACTGCAAGAGAGAGACAGAGAACAATCATGTTACTCTTCCTTATTTTCATAGTCATTAAAAACATTGGTAAGTGATTTATATTATACACAATTATTAGGTGTACATTAGAGATATGATACCTAAACATGATGATTCAGTTGGATAAAAAATTGCAATATCTTTACAGCAGGTGCTGTTGACAATAGCATTACACCAGACCAAACCATCATATCTTCAAGTGAAGGCAGCAACACCACACTGTCCTGCACATATGATGCATCAGCTTATAGACTCCATTGGTATCGACAAAAGCCTCAATCAGGACCAGAGTTTCTACTGAATTCTTGTATCTTCAAATGCTGTCACTGAAGCTAAACAGCCTGACCCACGACTATCCACCAAACTTCATAAAAAGGGAAACAAAGTAGATCTCGAGATCGTTACTGTTGCAGTATCAGACTCTGCATTGTACTACTGCGCCCTGGAGCCCATATTGACACAAAACTCAAACAGGCTGTACAAAAAGTGATTTTTTTTTTTTCAGGAGGGGGAGCTATTTACCTGTTTTATTTAAATGTAATTTGCTTCCTTAGTTCCCAGACTTTGATGTTTGTTTGTCTTTGGATATCAACAATATAATTTTTTGGTAATGCTTATAAATTGAAAAAAATCAATGAAAATAAACGTTTATATTTAATCAATAAATGTATTGTTTTATTGATTTAATAATTTTTGCAAGGTTCATGTTCTTATTTTCCCTGACATAATAAAGACTTAATAGAAAGTTTAATAATATAATATAAAGTTAAATAATTTGAAATAATTGGCAGTTTATAAATGTTATGTAACGACAGCGAAGATGGATACACGTGCAGATTGTAGTTTAATGAAAAAACAAAGAATACAAATGACATAGTTTGGAAACACAAAACAATGAAGTAGGATATCAAAGCAAAAACATACATGGACTAAAGAACATAACAAGAGCAATGAACAGCAACAGACGACAAAAGCTAGACAATGGGTGAAGTGCAAGATGTGACCAGAGATTGTCGACAACCTCCCAGAGATATCGCCTATGATTGGATCACCATCTGATTGCAAAGAACTTTATCAGGGGTCTGATCAAGTTCTTTGCAACGTTCTGCTGCACACTAGATAAGGTACCTCCACTTAAAATAAAAATAATTAGAGAAAAATTACATCCCGTATACTTCCTGGTATAACGATAGCACATGTACCTTAAAACACACCACTCGAAAATTAGAACGTAAATGTCGTCATACCAAATTGGTAGTATTTCAAACAGCATGGAAGGAGAGCCTCCTGAACTACAGACAATCTCTTAGTGTTGCAAGAGCAGTCTATCTCTCCACCCTAATTGAAGATAACAAAAATCTAGCCAGAGCTGTGTCAACCTGCAGTTCTCGCCTTGTGTTCCTCTGAAACTAAGCAGGCTTGAGCCTGGCCAGTACCTGGATGGGAAGACTAAGGTTGCTGCTTGAAGTATTATTAGGTAGGTCAGCGGGGCATGCTTACCCTGTGATCTGTATGGGGCTTAATGCCCCAGTATAGTGATGGGGACACTATACTATTTAAAAAAAAAAAGAGTCATTTAGATGAGACATTAAATTGAGGTCCTGACTCTATGTGGTCATTAAAAATCCAAGGACACTTCTCGTAAAGAGTAGGGGTATAAGCCCAGTGTCCTAGCGAAATTCCCCCATTTCCCTTATCTATCTAAATTGGCAACATCACTCTCCTCTCCTCTCCACCAACAGCTGGTGTGTGGTGTGCATTCTGATGCACTATGGCTGCCGTCACAGCATCCATGTGGATGCTACACACTGGTGTTGGTTGAGAAGATTTCTCCCATACAACAAAAAGCACTTTGAGTGTCTAGAAAAGCACTATATAAATGTAACTGAAAGTAAAATAATCCTTATTTAATACTGTAGCAAAATTGATTAGGAATAAGACGACCACAGAAACATTCATACAATCATTGTGGTGTAAGGTGTGCTCATGGAGGGGTAGTACCTCTGGTGGGGGTAGCAGTCGTAGTCCTGCGGGGGTAGCTAGTCCACCTTTGGTCCCCACATGGTGCTCAGCTCTCACCTGTGGCTCCCAGAAGCTGTAGTATGCGCAGAGGCCACACCACGGGCAACGGCTTCGACTGGCCGGCTAAACCAGGTTGAGGGTAGCTGACGGGTCTCAAACCGTCGGTGAGTTTAGGACTTGTCACCCATAGCATGTAAAGACTGGACATCAGCTGGTCAACGGGCAGGAAGACGGACCCAGCAAAGCGACATGGAGCACTAAGAGCACGGAAAGACACGTAGGACACCTTGGTCATCCACTGCATCCAGTCTCCATTCCAGCCGTCTAGACTACGTCTTGCCACTGGACTAAGTGGGGCCTGGACGAGAGAGTGAGGCTGACGTAGCGCAACTCTCCCTCACTTTAATCCAACTCACACGCAAGTCATTTATGTCATCATCCATACTCAAGTCCAGCGGCGATGGGCGAGCTGCGTCGCGGCAGGTGTGGATGCACTGGCAGCCGTAGTAGCGGACCTGCACGCAGGCGGCTCAGGCCATAGGGTCGTCTTCCATTGACCTGAAGCAGAAATGGATTTCGGCAGCCGTTTGAGTGACTAAGCAGCCCTCTTTAGGATAGCGCTGCTTACCTCCGTAGCCTGAGGAAAGGGCTAGAAAAGGTGACCTAAAAATAGCTTGCTTCAACTACCCTGACCAGCTTACCGCAGCTGGAGGGAATCCCGTTCTCGCAGTCGAAACATAAAGAAAACCCGAAAGGTTTCCCTCACTCTTGGTGCGTGGAACATACGCGCCTTATTGGATCGTGCAGAGACTGACAGACCAGAGAGAAGAACCGCCTTGATTGCAAGAGAGCTTGCTCACTACAATATAGTTATAGCAGCCCTGAGTGAAACCTGCTTGGCTGACAAGGGCCAATTGACTGAAGTTGGAGCTGGCTACTCCTTTTTCTGGAGTGGACGGGGCAGCGATGAACGTCGGGAATCTGGAGTTGGGTTTGCTATCAAGACAAGTCTGGTGAATAAGCTCTCCAGCTTACCAAAGGAAAGTAATGACAGGCTAATAATGCTGAAGCTACCTTTACCTGGAAGAAAGCAAGCCACACTCATTAGTGTCTATGCACCAACCATGACCAACTCGGAGGAAGTCAAAGACAAGTTCTACCAGGATCTGGAAGCTCTGATTGCTTCAGTACCAAAGTCAGATAAACTGATCATTCTTGGTGATTTTAATTCCCGAGTGGGCGCGGGCCATATCGCGTGCGAGGGAGTTATTGGTAGACATGGCATTGGCAACTGTAACAGCAATGGACATCGGCTCTTGAGGATGTGCGCAACATATGATCTCCTTATCACCAATACAGTCTTCGGTTTGCCCAACCGGAACAAAACAACCTGGGTGCACTCACTGTCTAAGCATTGGCATCTGATCGACATCTTAGTCCGTAGGAGTGACAGGCAGGATGTCCGTGTGACCAGAGCGATGTGTGGTGCTGACTGCTGGACAGACCACAGGCTACTGATATCCAAGATGAATCTTAGAATTCAACCTCCCAGACGCCCACAGGGAATTAGAGTCCCAAAACGCCTCAACGTCTCCAGGCTGAAAGACTACAACATTGAGCAAGCTCTGTCTGACGCTCTGACAAGCAAGCTAGAAACTACATATTCTGATACCAATGACATAGAGCAATGTTGGGCGGCCTTTAAACAGCTGGTGTATTCTACTGCATCTGAAACTATTGGCGTCACTGCACAAAAGCACGAAGACTGGTTTGATGAGAACTGTGAAGAAATACAGTCCATGCTAGAGGACAAGCACCGTCTCCAGCATGCGGTCAGCATCGACCCCAAGTCCGCAGCAAAGAAAGATGCTTTCAGCAGAGTCCGCCAAGCGGTGCAGAAAAAAACTGCGCGAGATGCAGGACACATGGCTGAGCCGAAAGGCTGATGATATTCAGTCTGCTGCCGACAGACACGACATGAAACATTTCTATAGTGCTCTCCGTGATGTCTATGGCCCAGTAACATCAGGCATTGCCGCACTCTTGAGCTCTGACGGCAGCACTCTCATAACCGAGAAGGAGAAGATACTGGAGCGCTGGGCTGAACACTTTGTCGGTGTCCTAAACAGACCCTCTTCCATCAATGATGAAGCTATCAACAGCCTACCCCAGGTGGAGATAAACAAGAGATTGGCTGACGTTCCATCAGTGCTGGAAACTCACAAGGCCATTGAGCTCCTGTCTAGTGGGAAAGCTCCGGGAGCAGACTCCATTCCAGCGGAAATCTACAACTGTGGTGGGCCTAAGCTAGTGGAAAGACTAACAGAGATGTTTTGTGGGATGTAGAAGCAGAAACATATACCCCAGGAATTCAAAGGTGCATCTATCATCCACATTTACAAACGCAAAGGAAATCGCCAATCCTGCGACAACCATAGAGGAATCTCTCTACTATGTATCGCAGGAAAGGTCCTTGCCAGGATTCTGCTGAATGGACTCACAGAGCACCTTGATCATGGCCTACTGCCAGAAAGTCAGTGTGGTTTCAGAAAGAAGAGAAGCACCATTGACATGATCTTTGCTGCCAGGCAGATGCAAGAAAAGTGTCAGGAACAAAATGTCCAGCTATACATCACCTTCGTAGACCCAACAAAGGCGTTTGACACCGTCAGCCGGGAAAGCCTTTGGAAAATCATGGCCAAATTTGGATGTCCGGAAGTCTTCATTGAAATGGTGAAACAATTTCATGATGGCATGTTTGCTAGAGTCCAGGACCAGGGTAACTATTCCGTACCCTTTGAGGTTACGAATGGTGTGAAACAAGGATGCGTCTTAGCCCCCACCCTCTTCAGCCTCATGTTCTCTGCCATGCTTATGGACGCTTTCAAGGACAGTGATGTGGGAGTCGGTCTCCGATACCGTCTGGATGGGAAGTTGTTTAACCTGAGGAGGCTTCAAGCCAAGACCAAAGACCAAGTTGAATACATTCGGGACTTTTTGTTTGCAGATGACTGTGCCCTCAACTCCAGTATAGAGGCAGGCATGCAATATAGCATGGACCTCTTTTCCACAGCGTGCACCAACTTCGGACTAACCATCTCCACCAACAAGACTGAGGTTCTGCATCAGCCAGCTCCGGCAAAAGACTATCTGGAACCATCCATCACTGTCAGTGGTCAAAAGCTCAAAAATGTGGACAGATTCACATACCTCGGCAGCCAAATATCACAAGCCGTCCACATAGACGATGAGGTCAACTCCAGGATTGCCAAAGCCAGTGTAGCATTTGGCAGACTCCTCTCAAATGTTTGAGATAGGAGAGGCATTAAGCTTGCTACCAAACTCAAAGTCTTCTCAGCGGTGGTTCTACCCACCCTCTATGCTTGTGAGATATGGACTGTGTATAGCCGCCATGTTAAAAAACTCAACCACTTGCACATGAGCTCTGTGAGAAAAATGCTGAAGATCAGTTGGCAGGACAAGGTACCGAACACAGTGGTGCTCAGTCAGGCTGGCATGACAAGCATCCACACCATGCTGTGCAAGGCACAGCTCCGATGGGCTGGCCATGTTGTCACCATGCCGGAAGAACGCCTACCCAAGAAGATGTTCTATGGAGAGCTACAGCAAGGCAAGAGATCTCATGGTGGTCAATATAAGAGGTTCAAGGACATCCTTAAGGCCTCGCAGAAGAAATTTGGCATTGACCCTGGCAGTTGGGAAAGTGTCGCTGCTGATAGATCTGCTTGGCGCAGTCAAATCAATGCCGGTGCGGCAGCCTTCGAGCAGAAAAGGCTGGCAGACGCAGCTTAACAATGTGCTGTGCGCAAATTGAGGAATAGCACTTACAGATCTCCCAGTCAGCAACCTGCTTATCCTTGTCCTCACTGCAACAGACTCTTCCAGGCCCGGATTGGACTGATCAGCCATCTCCGGACCCATCTCCCAAGTGAATAGATGACATAAATGGTCCTCATAGACACCGATGGACGAACATAAAACATCATACAATCATTATAGATCAGCGATGATTTCATCACTTTTTTCATTGGCAAAATTTTAAATATTAGATAATAAATTCAGACTATTACTTTAAAACAAGACAGTTTTATAACTAACCCTGTAGATAATAATAACAATATCAGATCAATGATTAGAATGTTATACTCCCCTTAGACAGACCGAACTAATTTTATTAATTTCTTCATCAAAATCATCAACTTGTATACTAGATACCTTGCCTACATGTTTCCTTAAACAGATTATTCCAGAAGTAATCACACCCCTTCTAAAAATAATCAATTGTTCCCTTAGCACTGGCTATGTACCTAAATCTCTTAAACTACAGTTATCAAATCTCTGATTAAAAAAATATAGGCCAATATCAAATCTCCTCTTTATCTCCAACATCTTAGAAAAAGTTGTTGCACAGCAGCTATGCTCGTACCTACATGGAAATAACATTCATGAAAAGAATCACTCAGCATTTAGGCCTCATAATAGCACAGAGACAGCACTGGTTAAAGTGGTAAATTACCTACTACCTCTGATCAGGGTTGTGTCAGAGACAGCACTGGTTAAAGTGGTAAATTACCTACTACCTCTGATCAGGGTTGTGTCGTTGTTGGATAAAAAGTATCTCAGGTTATGTCTTTCAGTTGTCCTCCGTCAGCCTTCAGCCTTTACTTCTCTTAACTCTTAGTTCTGTGCTATGAGCATGAAAGTGTGGTTGACTGCAGAGCATTCAGGCCTGGAGAGTCTGAATGAACACATACTGACACACACTGTTCACAGAGACATCTGAGTTTATTCGTGCAGAACAGGAGTATTTATACACATAGGTAAACAGCAGTGCATGGGCGGTTTCTACTTGTGCAAGGTGCTGGAAAGGTTCAGACAGTTATGCCACGCACACAGTCATACCACAAAAATAAGTCTCTCAAGGTATGCAAAATACATGTGTCAGCTATAATAAAGGATGGCAGTTGATCAGCTTATCAGAAGAGGTAATTAAGTGAATACACACACCTGTTTACAATAATTCCCTTAGGCTGAGAGTTCCCTAAATAACATGTTTACCAGAAGCATTGATCCTTATTCCAGCATTACACATGGAAATCCCTTAATACCCAAACAGAAACTATAACCCAGTATTTCCCATACTTCTTTTTTATTTATGTATGCTAACTCTGTGTCTCTGATTATTTGCAAACATGGAATTAGCTTCCACTGTTATGTTGACGACACACAGTTGAATATTTCAGCAAAGCCAGATGACAGAAACCAGCTTAATAAAGTTATGGAAGGTGTAAAGGACATTAGGTACTGGATACTTATTAACTTCATTTTACTTAATTCTGACAAGACAGAAGTACTTGTACCAGGACCACATGCAGTTAGAAATAAGCTTTCTGATTACATATTAACTCTAGATGGCCTTTCTGTTCATCATGTGCAACCATAAAAGATCTTGGTGTGATTATTGACTCCAGCCTTTCATTTGCAGTTCATGTAGATAATATTACTAAGAAGTCCAGGCTGAAAACTTATTTGATTAGGCAAGCTTTTTGTGAATAGTTTATTCTTAGCTAAATGAGCAGATCTAGAGTGCTCACGGGCATAGAGTGTTGTGGTGAACTGGGATGTTTGGATGCTGTCACCCCCCCACTTTCATATGTTCACCCAGGTTTGTTGATGGTGGAGTGGCCGGCCACCTTATGTCCCAGTGCAACCTCATGTCTGTGTTACTTTCTGGCTCTCCCTTTTAGTTATGCTGTCATAACTAGTCTTGCCGGAGTCCCTACTTCTACTCGTGCAAAGTACGTTGTCCTAAAGTATTAAGGGACAATAAGCATACCTAATAATCTCTACCTCTCTCCTTCTGTCGAGCTACACATAATACTCCTGAGACACCAGTGATCCTGACCCCTTTTGCTATCTTGACCTGCCTGATCCTTCCTGATGCCCTACTTGGGAGTTCTCATTAATTGGAAGTCGCATACTGCTGCTGAGGATGGCCACACATGGTGTAGCCTAAAGATAATTGAGATTACCTAGGATGGTACCACCTAAAAACCATAAAAATAGCTTTGGATCTCAATACAAAGACTTATGCTATGATGGCTAGGACTACAATTGGTATGATAGCTTTAGGACTGAAATTGCCACAAACAGTTTTGCAATCAAGTCTTGGTCAGTGAACAGTGGATTCACTCAACAAAACAGACTTCATGTAAAAACTGTATAGACAAAATCTTCATCCTCATAGCCATCATCCACGTTTGCAGTCTGCGGGCACACTATTCTTTCTGGAATTCTTCTGTAATGCTTCTTTCTGAGATTAAAAATATAAAGAGAATAAAGAGAATAAAAAATTTATTGTGCACAACACTGAGACTGTCACAGTAACCAAGTACTAGGTGAAAGAGCAAATCCTCTCTATTTTATAAGAGTTTGTCTCTTTTTTGCCAGCACACTAATCTTAGTCAGTGAAGTTTTCTTGTTCTTCAGAGGTCAGTTTATGTTGCATGTTATTTCAGATCAGAACACAAACTAGCTGTTCTATCAATAACTCAATAGCATGAGGCCTTGTTGAACAGAATCTCTTGAGGAAGGCTGCAGTGAGTTTTCCTGCTCTTCACTTTGCTTCCTGATGCTCGAAGACCAATCATAGGAAGCTATTCTCATTGAAATGGCAATGGTTGCTCCACTTCAAACTCTTACTGTGCTGCCACACAGTCACCCTCTCTGCAGCATTAAATGCAGTTCTCAAAGCCAATGGTGGCAGATTAAATGACTTAATTTAGGTCTAGAGGTGTGTGAAAGTTTGTGAACCCTTTAGAATTTTCTATATATCTGCATAAAACTGACCTAAAACCTAATCAGATTTTCCTTAAAGTAGACAAATACAGCCCAATTAAACAAATGAGACAAAGATATTATACTTTGTCATTTATTTATTGAGGAAATCTATCTAATATTACATATCTGTGAGCGGCAAAAGTATGAGAACCTCTAGGATTAGTAGTGAAATTGAAGGCGAAATTAGAGTTAGGTGTTTGCAATCGATGGTTGACAATCAGTTATGAGTGAGGGCCCTGTTTTATTTAAAGAACAGGGATCTGTAAAAGTCTGATCTTCACAACACATTTGGGGAAGTGTATCATGGCAGGAACAAAGGAAATTTCTGAGGACCTCCGATAAAGCGATGTTGATGCTCATCAGGATGAAAAAGGTCACAAAACCACCTCTAAAGAATTTGGACTCCACCAATCCACAGTCAGACAGATTGCGTACAAATAAAGGAAATTCAAGACCATTGTTACCCTCCCCAGGAGTCAGACGAGAGCAAAATTGACATTTTTGGCTGTCATACTACACACCATGCTTGGAGAGGATATGGCACTGCACATCACCCTAAAAACACTATACCAACAGTGAAGTTTGGAGGTGGCAGCATCTGTTTTTCATCACATGGATTCACATCAAAAGTACTCACTTTTATTGCCAGCGGTTTAGACATTAATGGCTGTGTGTTGAGTTATTTTGAGGGGACAGCAAATTTACACTGTTACACAAGCTGTACACTCACTACTTTACATTGTAGCAAAGTGTCATTTCTTCAGTGTTGTCACATGAAAAGATATAATCAAATTTTTACAAAAATGTGAGGGGTGTACTCACTTTTGCGAGATACTGTAGATAGGTATATGTATATGTATATATCTATATCTACACACACACACACACACATACATATACTGTCGCGACGGACCGACAGCCGGCGCACATAATAAGAAAGTCGCTCCTTCCCCGAAGCGGACAGCCTCGTGCCAAACACACCATCAGCCGGAAGGACCGTCACGGTGGGGCGGGACCGTCGACGCTACACCGGCCGGCGATTGGGGAGTCCGTCGGGGAAATTCCACCACTCAGGCGACGGCGGAAGAGGATAAAAGGACGCGCTTCCGCCCGTGCGAGGAGAACGGCTAAGAGATAGACTCTGTGCACGCTCTTCTGCAGCATAGAGGCACGCCAATATTTAGCACGACGGTATCCACTCGCTAATCTCTCTCTCTCTCTCTCTCTCTCTCTCTCCGAAGGTGCGAGTGCGGACGAGACCGCCGGGTGGTGAGATCGCGTTCGACGGTGGATGACGGCATGGGAAACCCACGCACACGTCTCGGGAACCCCGACACGCCCTCGAGAACGTCACAACGCCAGCCACACTCCCACAAAACTCCTCACACACCCTCACCTCCTCACTATAGACAACTCCCACACAGACAAATAAAACACCCGTTTTGACTGCAACCTGTCTCTTGTGGGTCTGTGCTCCGCCCTCCCCCGAGCTAATTCCCCTACAACACATATATACATATTATATATTACCACTGCAAAATTCAGTTTCTCTGGTTTTACTATTTTCTATAGGTATGTGTTTGGGTAAAATGAAAATTTTTGTCTTCTTCTTTAAACTACTGACAACATTTCTCCCAAATTCCAAATACAAAATATTATCATTTACAGCATGTATTTGTTGAAAATGTCAACTGGTCAAAATAAGAAAAAAGATGTATGTCATGGCACGAAGTTGAGATGGATGCAATTGCATAATTTTGAAGATTTAATAAACCAACAAACAAAATACAAAGACACTAAAACACTGAGCCAAGCACTGTGGCAAAGGCTACACACAAACCAAAGACAAAAACATGGCAGCAGATACAAAGATAAGTAAGACGTAAGACAAGGAAAGCAGTGCAAAAAGTGGCTATAAACAAGAGTGCTCATTAACCAAAATGTAAATAATGTGCAGGTGGTCATGTGCCAATGAAGCAGTGGCTGCTGGGAACTGTAGTCAGAGTTCCTTCTCTGATTCATGACAATGCAGTGTTGTCAGACCTCAAATAATGCAAAGAAAATAAGTTAATATAAAATTTTAAACAACACAATACTAATGTTTTAACTTAGGAAGAGTTTATTAGAGAATATTTGGTGGAATAATGCTGATTGACAATGACAGCTTTTAAGCATCTTGGCATGCTCTCCACCAGTCTTTCACATTGATGTCGGGTGACTATGTCTCATTCAACTAAATACAAATTCACATACTACTGATTAACACAGCAATAAGCATTAGCCTGGTTACCTCTCCTCAACTACAATGTCATATTATGAATTATCGTCTGACTGCAAGTTGAGGTTTCTTATGGGGGAAGAGGATGTGCAGGATATTTTGGCTTCAATTAGTGTTACAATCGGCCTTCATGTTTTAAATAATTCAAATGATGTAAATAATCTACTGTAATCTACCTCATCAGACAATAATTTTTCAGGACTCTTGTGGCACTTTTCTTTCTCTCCCATACAACAATTAGGCATTTTTCCTACCTAAGAGAGAAAATAGCACTCTATCCAAATAAACACTGCACAGAACTAGGATTTTCAATATTATACAGAATGACATGATCTCAAATTAAGAAGTAAATAAAATAAATTAACTTCAATGAGCCACAAAACCTTGAAATTAAGGTAGAATGTTAACACAGTTTCAGTGGTGGAAAGAATGTGTTGTCTTGCAATTATTTGTTTTTTTACTTAAATTATACTAGCATAGGCATATTGTCACTGTCACCATGGACAATTCCCCCTGGGACCACCAGAGGGCACCCTCGCTCAAATTTGTAAAGTTCCTTCAATTGCCGACTGCCCCACATCGTTCCTTGTTTGTTTACACCTGTTTTGTGTTCCCCTAATTGGTTGCCCTATTAAAGTTCTGTGTGTTCTCGCCTTAGATGCTAAGCATTATGTTGTATTGTTATGGTGTTGTATTTGCACTGTGAGTAGACTGTCCTGTCCTGTCCTGTCCTGTCCATTTTAGTTGTTATAGTTTTTTTTTGGGTTTTGTTCTGTCTTTGTTTGTTTTAGTTGTTTAACTATTAAAGACACTGCACTTGCATCAGATTTCTTGGATTGTGTGACACATATTGCCATCCAGAGTATTGCCATATTCCTGCCTCTCATTTAGTGTTCCAAGGATGGGCTCTGAATTCACTGTGATGCTGACGAGTGTAAGGTACTTACTAAATATGAGTCAATGTACACTCACCGTCCACTTTAACAGTGACACCTGCACATTCATGCAGTTATCCAATCAGCCAATCATGTGGCAGCAGCACAGTGCATAAAATCATGCAGATAAAGGTCAAGAGCTCCAGGTAATATTCACATTAAACATTAGAATGAAGAAAAAGTATAATCCCTGTGATTGATGGTGGCATGGTTATTTGTACCAGATGGGCTTGTTTGAGTAGTTCATAAACTGCTGATCTCCTGCTGATTTTACACAGAACAATCCCTAGAGTTTAGAAAGCAAAAAAACGTTGCGTAAGCAACAGTTCTGTGGGTGGAAATGTCTTGTTGATCAGCAGAGGCCAGTGGAAAATGGCCAGATTGGTTTGAGCTTCCAGGAAGGATTTAGTAACTTAAAAAAATTACTCTTTACAACCGTGTGGAGCAGAAAAGCATCTCAGCATGAACAAATATTGAACATTGAGGTGGATGGGCTACAACAGCAGAAGAACATATTGGGTTCCATTCTTGTCAGCCAAGAACAGGAATCTGAGGCTATCATGGGCACAGGGTCACCTGAACTGGACAGTTGAAGATTAGGAAAAACAATTCCTTGGTCTTTTTCCAGTCTTCAGTTGTCTACTTTCAGTGAGTGTGTGCCCATAGACTTCCCTTAGATTCTTGTTCTTGGTTAACAGGAGTGAAACTTGATGTGGTCTTCCACTGTTGTTGTCCATCCACCTTAAGGTTTGATGTGTTTTCTGAGATGCTTTTCTGTTCACCAGGGTTGAAAAGAGTGCTTATTTGAGTTACTATAGACTTCTTGTAATCTAAGACCAGTCTGGTCATTCTCCTCTGATCTCTCATATCAACATGTTTCAGCCTGCAGACCATCTGCTCACAGGATGATTTTTGTTCTTTGCACCATTCTGTGTAAACTCTGGAGACTGTAGGGTGTGAAATTACCAGGACATCAGCTGTTTTCTGATATATTCAAACCAGCCCATTTGGTACCAATCCATGCCATTGTTAAAGTCACACAGATCACATTTTTTCTTCATTCTGATGTTTCATTCTACATTATCTGAAGCGCTTGACCTGTATCTGCATGATTTTTATTTATTTATTTATTTATTTTGCATTGTGCTGCTACCACATTAGTTAAGTGCATGAACATGCAGGTGTACAGGTCTTTTAAAGTGGACAGTAAGTGTATGTATGTGTGTAGTTGTATATAGTCAGTTATGGATGTGTGCTGTTTTCATAACACTGTTTAAGATGAAAAATGTGGAAACTGAACCATTTTCCAGCAGGTAGTTATGTGAACTCTATTTATAGCTTGGTTCTTATTCATTTTAGGAACCGGATAGTTGAATTAGATTTATAATCCCAATTCCGACACTAGAGAAAATGCAAATAAAAACAAAGAGGAGTGATTTTTAAATGTACTTTGACTTGTATTTCAACAAAAGATGTATAAAGGCAGGGTAGTTGATGTTTTACCTAAACTACTGCATAGCTTTTTAAAGATAAATGTTTCTTTTGAAGTTGATGCATGAAACACGTTCCAAAAAAGTTGGGACCGGGCAGTTTAGGACTACCAGCGATGTGACAATCTTAAAAAAAAAGCGTCATGTAATGTACAGTATCTCACAAAAGTGAGTACACCCGTCACATTTTTGTAAATGTTTGATTATATCTTTTCATGTGACAACACTGAAGAAATGACACTTTGCTCAATATAACTCAACACACAGCCATTAATGTCTAAACCACTGGAAACAAAAGTGAGTACACCCCTAAGTGAAAATTTCCAAATTGGGCCCAAAGTGTCTCTGGCACCTGACAGACTGTCCAGCACCACAGAAAGGTCCCAGGTGGGCCTCAGACACCTGACACCACACATAAACCTCGAAGTTAGAGGATTTTGCCCCACAGAGACTCCATCAATAGGGGCATGGCTGTCCAAAATGGCGGCCACATAGACCCTGAATGTAGAAGGAGCCATCCCCGCTGAGAAATGTCCTTGTAAGAACTCCAGGCTTGTAGCGATTTCACAGTTCACTGGGTCTAGTTGATGTTCCTCACACCACGAGAAAAAAAGTCACCACTTGAGTGCATACAATTTTCTCCTGGATGGTGCACTAGTGTTCAACACAGTCTCTACCACCTCAGTTGTGAGAATCTATGAGCTGATGCCCCTCAGGGGCCAGACCCACAGTTTCCATAGTTCCGGCCAAGGGTGATAAATCAACCCTCTGGCCTGAGACAGTAGAGCCCTGCAGATGAGAATCTTCCAAGGAGTGCCGCCTAGCAGAGATATTATCTCTGAGAACGATATTCGAGCTGGCCAATTAGGTGCTACTAGCAGCAGACACAGACAGTCTTGGTGAACTCTCACTAGAACTTGTGGGAGCAGAGCGATTAAGGGAAAATCATACAGATGTGACTTCGGCAACATGTGCACCATGGCATCCAGCCCCAATGGTACAGGAGGAGTGAGGGCTGGACAGCGTGTTGTCTCGACACATCCACTTCTGCTTGGCCAAACCTCAGCCAAACAGACTCCACCGCTTGAGGATGGAGCCTCCAACCCCCTGGGCCTCAGCTCCTGCAACTTTCCGGTTGCCCAGAATGTACATTGCACTCACTGACAAGAACTTTCCCTCTGCCCAGAGAAGAATTAGTTTTGCCAGTCTGAACAAGGGACATGAACGTAACCTTCCCTGGTGGTTGATATATGAGACCACCACTATGTTGTCTGTCACAACTAACACATGGTGACCTCTTAATTGAGGAAGAAAGAATTTCAGTGCTGGAACACTGCCTGCATTTCTAGGCAGTATATATGCCACTCCAGATGAGGGCTGCTCCAAAGACCGTGAGATGGACAGCCATCTAAGACTGCACCCCAGCTCGTGAGGGAGGCATCTGTCATTGCCATCTTGTGATAAGGAGATGCCCCTATACTGTGACCCAAGGTTAGAAACTGGGGACACCTCCAAATTCTCAGAGCACCTAGGCATCACCGTGTGACACTGATTACTCTCAGAGGTTAAGCCCCAACAGTCTCACATAGAGACTGGAGGGGATGCCCAGATCCAGCTTTATCTTGCTCAAAGGTTATAGGATTGACCATATGCCTTTTGGGGATAGAAATGCCCTTATCATACTAGAATCCCATATAACTACTAGAAAAGTTGTCCTCGAGAAATTCACTGGAGATAGAATACTTTTCTTGAGGTTCAACCTGAGCCCCAAGCTCTTCATGTGGGAAAGAACAACATCTCATTATTGAATCGTCAGTTCCCTGGATTCTGCTAGAATTAACCAGTAGTCCAAGTAGTTTAGAACACGGATGTACTTTAGTCACAATGGAGCCAGAATGACATCCATGCACTTTGTGAAGGTGCGATGGGATAAAGCTAGCCCGAAGGATAGAACCCGATCTTGGCATGCGTGGCCTCCAATGCAAACCCCAGGAACTTCCTGTGACTGGGCGATATTTCTATGTGGAAATATGCACCTTTTAGATCTATCGTCACAAACCAGTCCTCAAACTGAATCTGTGGAATAATAAGTTTGGTCGTCAGCATTTGGAACCTGTATGTCTGAAGAGTACAGTTCAGATGACGCAGATCTAAAATTGGCTGTATACTCCTCTATTTTTTGCAGACCAGGAAATAACAGCTGTAAAAGCCTCCCTCCCTCAGGGAATGGGGTACATGTTCTATGGCCCCTTTGTCCAAGAGGGAGCTTACTTCCTGCGCTAACGTCGGGCTCTGGTCTGTGCTGACTACTGTGGTGAGCATACCTCTGAACTGGGAGGCTCGAGCTCTGAACTGGACCTGGTAACCCTTTTCTACAATAGACAGAACCCATTGAGACACATTTGGCAGTAGTTTCCAAGCTGCCAGATGGTCTTTAAGTGATGTTAACTATTCCGTATTCTATTGGAGGGACAGCATCAGATTTTTGTTACCCTGTGACAGCTCGTTGACCAGAGAACACTGAAAACTTGGGACAGCCTTGGCTATGGGAGGCACTACAGTAGTACTGGGGGCTAACTGCCCTTACAACCTCATGTCCCCTGATATGTCCCTCCACAGTCCCTCAGGATCGCTCCTTTTTGTCTGCTTCTCTGCTTCTGCTTCTCGTCTGGCTGTCTGCAGGGGTTGACAGGCTGCCGTACTCGCCTTCTAGGTGTCCTTCGCACTAACGCTGGCCTGGGATCCACTCGTGGTTGCCCAGGTGAACTCGACACAACAGCGAAGGAACTGGCTGAATGCCACCGTATGTCGAGCTCACTCAGCAGGTCTGCTTGGTAGGCCTGCAAGACTGTCATTGTCTGCCGTGACCCGCAAGCAAGACCCACTACAAGACCCACCAATGCCACGGTGTACTTACATGGCTTGGATGGCAAAGCCGGCCCTCCTAATTACCTGCCGTCGATGGAGAGAGGTAGCTCGCAAGCGCCTCCTCCACCTTCAGCATAGCTAAATAGCCATAACGTTCATTCCCCACAATGGCCGAATAATCCAACATCGTGGGGTTATAAATACAGCTTATGCATGGTTTTCCCCAGAAGCCTGATATTTTGTCATGCACTTCTGGGAAAAAAAGTGGCGTTTTCTGCAGTGTGAGGGATTTACTTTCACTTGGGAGAAAAAAGCTCAACCAGCCTTAGTAATCACTTCAAGCAGCTCTTTATATGCTGCTCTCAGTTTTTAAGACACCCTCTGGCTCCTCGGAGTCAGAGGGGAATTAATACTATTATTTTTGTGTGTGTGTCTTTTTTCTGCTTTCCATAGCGGAAGGAGGACTTGTGATGCATGCTCCAAAATTCAGGGGAGAGCCGGACCCGGAAGGCAGAGCAAGAGATAGAGCAGCAATCATCTCCCGCTCCTCTTCCAGATCCAAGAGAGATCCACCAGACCTGAGATGGCTAGCTGCCTCGGCAGCGGCCGGCCCAGATCCGCGAGGCTCTGAAACCCAATTCGCTTTGGCTTCTGAGAAGAGAGTGAGTCGCGAGCGGAGCTGCCTAATGTAATGCATTACAATGCGCCATCCATAGACACTTCACACAGAAAGTGTGCACTACTCCCCGTGATGAAACGGGAGCAAGCTGTAACACACTTCCTAAATTCTCTCATTCATATTTTTCTCTCTTGCTCATTGCTTTTTTTTTAATATATATATATATATATATATATACATATATATATATATATATATATATATATATATATATATATATATATATATATATATATATATATATATATATATAGGCATGATTTTACACAAACTTCAGATGCCGGTCACGCACGAGGATACTCTCATAGTGTTATGCTAAACACAACGTAGAGTTCCCTTTGAAAGGGAACAGCTTCTTTGTTAGCCTGTATGTTAAACATAGTAATGATTACGTAAAGATGTGTATGAATAAACATTAATAAACAGACAAATTAAGAAAAAAAAACTTTGACACTGTATATACTAGAGTATAGAAAGAGTATAGGAAGAAGGAAAAATAAGGTAGATGGCATGAAATTCCGATGTATTTTCAGCAGATACAGCACTATAATACCGAATCCTCATAGAGCTGTGTTCAGAAATGGCTTAATGCACATAGTGAGATACATACCACTGATTCTCACTGTAGCAACAGGTACTTAATTTTAATTGATAACTAAGTTAATTATATTAATTACTACTCATATTTGAAGAATTAAGGTATATATAGAAAATGTGTTTTGTTTCCTTTACTTAAATACTTTACATATATATTTCTTTATGTCCTTCTCTACAACACGCAGCTTTGCAGATAAAATTGGGCTACCAGAGAAAGATGTTAACATTGTTGGCGTAGTGGGGTGTGTGTCGTGGTTAAAACTTCACCCTTATTAACTACGTGGCCAATAAGCTATCTTCCTACCACAGTATATAAGTGGTTGTTTAGGCCTCCCAGAAGGCGTCATGGTCAAAAACCCACCCCTTCCTTTCATTGCTATGGACTACAGAGTGTGATGTTGGGCTACTGAGACTGGGTGTAAGTGTGATGTGCTGCTCACTCTCAGTGCGGTGTGCCGTCAAGGCCCCCATTTGTGTAGCATGGTAGTTTAACGTAACTCCAGTCAGCACACCAGCTGTTTCTGTCATGACTAAAGAAGATATCATGATTTTCGTATGTGCCATCGTGAGTACGATGTCACCGGATCACGGGTCCTCGATTTTGCATGCGATAAGGCAGGCTGAGTGAGAAGTGGTTGTTTCGGTACAGCTCCTCCCCCTCACTTGCGGAGCCAAGTTGCTGCTTGCTTGATTGTTTGGATTTGCTGCTTCGGTTTGCTTTGCTTTTACTTTGCGTTTGCTTGGTTTGGGGCTGCTTTGCTGCTTTGGGCTGTTTTATTTTGTTATTTTGTTTCATTTGTTTGTTACCATCACGGAGATTAGTTTTATTGAATTCAGCTGTTGTAACAGTCTTTATCAATTATGCTGATACCACTATGTGGTAGTAGTGGTTTTGGTCAGTCTTGGTAAACTTGCTACCTGTAACCTGTTTGAGCTCGGAGTTATCTCTGTGTTTTTGTGACAGCAAGTTTGTCTTTGTTTTGTGTTTTATTCTTTTGTTTGCCTGCTTTGAGCATATTGTAATTGATTTTGGGTTTTTGTTTTCTCCTTTTAGGAGCAGAGTGCTTCCTGAGGCTGGGGGGAGTTCTTGGCTGCACCTTAGGCTTTACCTAACCAAGGGCTGTTATTATTGCTGTGTTTATTTGCAGTGAATTTTGTGGGTATGATTCCGATTGGTGGGGTTCTTCTCCCTGTTGTATAGCTGGTGCTGTCATACTAGCCTGCCCTTCATGCAGGAAGCAGAAAGTTTTTGTGTGTCTTTGTTTGGGTTATTTTCCCAGTTTTCTCGGGGAGGTGTAGTTGCTATGAAACGAGCCACATTGATACGTTGGGAAAGAAACAGACACTGCTACTCTGAAATGTTTATGTGAGTCAAGCAGCATTTACATTTGGCTTTACTGGTACAAGCAATATCCAATATCCACACTGTCATTAAAGCAAAAACGGAACATACCAAACGCTAAGAAACTCTGAAATTCATGTAAATATTACAAAGATTCTACATTTCACTAAAGTTGTTGTGAATAATATAACTTGCATTGAAAATTGTTGCATTAAATTAGAAAATAATGCAGAATAGCAAACAAATTCACTAGTGGTCTCAGACATTTGGACCCCACTGTATATATAATACATAATTAAAATGCTTGATAACTTAATTAGCTTTTTTTTTTTTTAAATATAGAATGCAATTAATATTTTCCCCAATAATTACATTCTCTTCCTGCTTTCAGTTTGTGTTTGTTTACTATGTGCCCAGGACAGGTTCTCAATGTGAGGCTGAATGCAAAGCCATGATGCTTTAGTAAGAAACAACAATCTGTCAGCAACATTAGTGACAGTGTCATGTGATGCTGTGAGGTGGAGCTTCATGAAATTTGATGTTACTATATTAGAGTACAGAAATGCCTCAGAATAGTTTTATTTAGCTAAGACCATTCATCATGTTCACTATTATATTCATGTGTCTGTGGCTTTCACTAGGTGAGTTAACATTGACTTTTTGTATAAATATTGCATAAAAATTAAATGTTGAATTAATGATTAAGTAGTCTGTGTGGTAGAAAAAAGCAGAATGTGAGACTTATTTAACTTTTGCTTGATCCACACATGTAATGGTTAAAAACATTATGTTCTCTTCTCTATGACAGATGACTCCATGGCAGATTCAATAGAGCCACTTTTCCCTCATAAAGATATAGGTGAAGGTGATAATGTTACTCTGTCCTGCAGTTACAAAAAATTCAGTGGCGCAGTAAACTACCTGCACTGGTACAGGCAATATCCAAAATCTACACCCAAGTTCCTTCTTTTTATTGATCCAAGTGGATTTAAAAGTAACTCCATCCCACCACGTCTGTCTGCTGCCATTGATAAAAATGATAAACAAGTGGATCTGCTCATTTCCTCTGCTGCTGTATCAGACTCTGCACTATACTACTGTGCTCTGCAGCCCACAGTGACAGGAAATCCATCTGCACTGTACAAAAACCTTGACCCGGTTTTTATTGTGATACTGGAGCCTGCTCAACAGCTAAAGTTCAAAATGCATGGTAGGAGACCAGGAAACCTGCTACTTTTTAGCGTATTCTCTCTTTCTCTTTCCCTCTGGGTAAAATAGCTCTGACCCGTCAAAGCATGGACAAGACCTGTGCTGTGGTATCTGGAACCAAGAAGTAAAGTTGCAAAGTAGGGCCTCCACAGATTGGACTTGTTTGTCCAGCACATCCCACAGATGCTCGATTGGATATAGATATGTGGAATTTGGAGGCCAAGTCAACACTTTGAACTCTTTATGTTCCTCAAACCATTCCTGATCAATTCTTGCAATGTGGCAGCATTAACCTGCTGAAAGAGGCAACAGCATTTAGGGCATACCGTTGCCATGAAGGAGTATACTCGGGCTGCAACAATGTTATATAATAACATCCACATGAATGCCAGGACCCACGGTTTCCCAGCAGAACATTGCCCAGAGCATCACACTGTCTCCCCCAGATTGCCTTCTTCCCATAGTACTTATCCTCCCCATGTATGTAATGCACATGTGCCCAGCTGTCCACATGATGTAAAAGAAAATGTGATTCACCAGACCAGGCCACCTTCAATTCAATTCAATTTTATTTGTATAGCGCTTTTTACAATAGACATTGTCTCAAAGCAGCTTTACAGAAATATCAACATGGTATACAGATATTAAAGGTGCGAATTTATCCCAACTGAGCAAGCCACTGAGTGGCGACGGTGGCAAGGAAAAACTCCCTAAGATGTTTTAAGAGGAAGAAACCTTGAGAGGAACCCGACTCAGAAGGGAACCCATCCTCATCTGGGTAACAACAGATAGTGTGAAAAAGTTCATTATGGATTTATATGAAGTCTGTATGGCCTTAGGAGCAGCCGTAGTCCCAGCAGTCTGGAATTAGAGAAGATTTGAGCTCCATCCAGAGGCAGAAAGGATCTGGATCTCTAGTATCTCCATAAATTCATGTGGGGCTCGGCGAAAGGAGAGAGGGAGAAAAAAGATAATTATGACTGCGAAGTAGTAGAACAGAATCTAGTCAGGGTAGGCTTGAGTAAACAAATACGTTTTAAGCCTAGACTTAAACACTGAGACTGTGTCTGAGTCCCGAACACTAATAGGAAGACTGTTCCATAACTGTGGGGCTCTATAAGAGAAAGCTCTTCCCCCTGCTGTAGCCTTCACTATTCGAGGTACCGTCAAATAGCCTGCATCTTTTGATCTAAGTAGGCATGGCGGATTATATAAAACCAAAAGGTCGCTTAGATATTGTGGCGCGAGACCATTTAGTGCTTTATAGGTTAATAAAAGTATTTTATAGTTAATGCGAGATTTTACTGGGAGCCAATGCAGTATTGATAATATCGGTGTGATATGGTCGTACCTTCTAGTTCTAGTTAGGACTCTAGCAGCTGCATTCTGGACTAACTGAATTCCACCTTCTTCCATTACTCCATTCCAGTTCTGATGCTCATGTGCCCATTGTATGTGCTTTCAGCAGCAGACAGGGGTCAGCATGCTGTGTGTTCTGACACCTTTCTATCATAGCCACCATTAACTATTTCAGCAATTTGTGCTACAGAAGCTATTCTGTGGGATCAGACCAGATGGCTAGCCTTCGCTCCTCATGCAAATCCTGTCCCCAGTTCACAGATTGTTCTTCCCTGGACCAATTTTTGTAGGTACTATCCACTGCATACTGGGAACACCCCACAAGACCTTTTGTCAAGGTCGCTCTGATACTTACATTTTTCCTGCTTCAGACACACAAAATTTGAGAAGGTTATTATATATATATATATATATATATATATATTGTCGCGACGGACCGACAGCTGGCGTGCAGGAGAAGAAAGGCGTTCCTTCCCCAACTGGGCCGCGAGATCCGCCACCTGCTTCCCCCCCTCGGCCCCGAAGAAGATCTTGAGGCGTACTTTGAGACCTTCGAGGGTATTGCCCGCCGGGAAGGATGGGATCGCGACGACTGGCCTCGCGCCCTCGGCCCCCTGCTCACGGGAGAGGCACGGACAGCCTACTACGCCCTCGAGCCAGAGGAGGCTGTCGACTACGCCACCATGAAGGAGGGGGTCCTGGCATGGTGTGGGCGAACCCCCTACCAGGCAGTGACAGACTTCCATCGCTGGACTTACCGACCGGGGGCCCGACCACGCGGCCAGCTGAACACCCTCCTCCGGATCACCAAGAGATGGCTCCGGCCGGATCAGCATACCACCGCGGAGGTGACAGAGAAAGTGGTGGTCGACCGCTTTCTGAGGGCGCTACCCCGGACAGAGCACCAGGCAGTGGGGGCACAAGCCCTGACCACGCCCCAGGAGCTCCTGACGGCCCTCGAACGAACCATGGCCACCATGGAGCTCGGCCAAGCTGAGCAGCCGCCCCTCGACCGACCCCGCGGTGCCCCTGGCCCCCGGCCCGACCGCCAGTCCCGTCCCCGCGCCTGGAGGGCTCGCCAGAGGTCGCCCGTTCCTGGAACCCCCCCGGACGAGCCCATGCCTACGGAGCTGGAGAGGGAACCCGCCCGGCCGCTTTCGAAGCCATGGCTGGCGGCCTGCGCCCTCCACCTACAGCAGCCATGGCGACGCACGAAGAGGAGCCGGGCCCGGCAGGCCTACCTGGCCCAGGACGGCGGAGAGACCTCCACGGAAGGTAAGACCCCCCAACCCACTAACCCTCTGTGGTCTGTCTTTTCCCAGGTGAACTGGGAGGGGAAGTTCGGACGGGAGCAGAAGGAGGACGACTGTCTGAAGCACTGCTGGGCCCAGGTGCGACTGATAGAGGGGGTCGACCAGAGCCCCGACCTGAGACTCCCCGCTTCGTACTTCCTCGTCTGGAACGGGCTCCTCTACCAACGGACCTGCCACCGCGGGGAGCAGGTGGACCTACTGGTGGTCCCCAAACCCAGGACACCCACCGTCATGCATCTGGCCCATACACATCCACTTGGCGGCCACCTGGGGCCACGAAACACCCTGGAGAAGCTGAGGGATCGCTTTGTGTGGCCCGGGATGGACGCGGATGTCCGGGCCTTCTGCCAGCAATGCCCAGCAGTGCCAGCACACGGCCCCACGACCGCCCCCCCCCCGGCTCCCCTTATCCCTCTACCCATCATCAGCGTCCCCTTCGAGCGTGTGGGCATGGACCTCGTGGGCCCCCTACCAAAGTCTGCCCGGGGCCACGAGTACATCCTGGTCATTGTGGACTACGCCACTCGGTACCCCGAGGCGGTGCCACTGCGCAAGGCCACCTCCCAGAACATCGCCAGGGAGCTGGTACTCCTGTTCAGTCGGGTGGGGATTCCAAAGGACGTGTTGACCGACCAAGGTACGCCTTTTGTATCTAAATTAATGGCCGACTTGTGTCGATTGTTGCAGGTGAAGCACCTCAAGACGTCGGTCTACCACCCCCAAACCGACGGGCGAGTCGAGAGGTTTAACCAGACTCTCAAACAGATGCTGCGCCGGGTGGTGGACGAGGAGGGGAGGAACTGGGACCTCCTCCTCCCCTACGTGCTTTTCGCCGTCCGAGAGTGCCCCCAGGCGTCCACGGGCTTCACCCCCTTTGAGCTCCTGTACGGCCGGCGCCCGCGGGGACTGTTGGACGTGGCACGCGAAGCCTGGGAGGAGCAACCATCCCCCTTCCGCTCGGTCGTCGAATACGTGCAGGAGATGCAAGCGAGGATCGACCGGGTAGCTCCCATAGTCCAGGAGCACATGCATGCTGCGCAGGAGGAGCAAAGAAAAGTGTACAACCGCCCAGCACAGCCCCGAGAATTCCAGGGCCCTCACCAGCGCGCCGGTACTGCGTAATCCGGACTTCGACCTCCCATTCACCGTGCACACTGATGCGTCCGAGACCGGGCTTGGCGCCGTCCTCTCGCAAATCTTCGACGGGGAAGAACATCCGGTCGTCTACATCAGCCGGAAGTTATCCCCTGCAGAGAAGAAATACGCAGCCGTCGAGCGAGAGGCCCTGGCGATAAAGTGGGCCATCGAGGAGCTGCGGTACTACCTGGCTGGCCGGCACTTCGTCCTCGTAACTGGCCACGCCCCCCTGCAGTGGATGGCCAAAGCCAAGGACACAAACGCCCGGGTAACACGCTGGTTTCTCGCCTTGCAAGATTTCTCGTTCCAGGTTAAGCACCGGGCGGGGGCCCAGCATGGCAACGCAGATGGGCTCTCTCGACGAGACGCACTCTGGGCCCACCACCGAGCGGCAGTAGGCTCGGAGCTGAGGGGGGGTACTGTCGCGACGGACCGACAGCCGGCGCGCAGGAGAAGAAAGGCGCTCCTTCCCCAACTGCCGCACCGGCACGAAGCGGACAGCCTCGTGCCAAACACACCAGCGGCCGGAAGGACCGGCATGGCGGGGCGGGACCGCTGACTCTACGCCGGCCGGCGATTGGGGAGTCAGGCAGGAAAAGTCCACCAATCAGGCGACAGAGGAGGAGGATAAAAGGGCGCGCTTCCGGCCATACAGGAAGAGGAAGACCGACGGCGAACAAACAGAATCCGTGCGTGCTCTTCAGCAGCCTACAGACGCGCCAGCGCGGAGCACACCAGTAATATTGACTCACGCCGACTACTAATCTCTCTCTCTCTCTCCCCTCTTCTCCCCGAAGATGTGAGCGCGGACGAGGCCACCGGGCAGTGAAAACGCACACACCGGTGGATGACGGCACGGGAGACCCACGCCCTCGCCTCGGGAACCCCAACACGCCCTCAAGAAGGTCATGCGACAGCCCCCCCCCCCCCCCGCATTCACACACACTCGCACTAAGCTGAAATAAAAACACCCTTAATAACTGCAACCGGTCTCTTGTGGGTCTGTGCTCTGCCCTTCCCCCGAGCTAACTCCCATAAATATATATATATATATATATATATACATATATATATATATATATATATATATAAATATATATATGAAATCACTTGATTTAATCATGATGACCATCTTTGTGTCAAAGCACACAGCAAATCGTTATGTTTATGGAAACCTCTATGTCTTAGCTCAGGATGGTCCTAGCTCCTTGGAACTAAAAACTGATTTCTAAAGCACATTTCAAGGTACATTTGCATTTTACACATACTTGTTCCTCATGCTTAGAACTTATGTCCAACTTATGATTGACTAAAAGGGTGCCAATAATTGTTGCACGCCTGTATTTAACAAAGATTCTTATTTTTGATAAACCTCGGTTTTTTGTTTGCAATTGTTTTATATCAATGAGATCAAAAGATTAAACAATAAAGACAATGTTCTCATATTTAACAAGGGTGCCAATATTAGTGGAGGGCACTGTATATTCTACTGGTTACAGAGCTAGGACTAGTAGAAATCTGGGTAAAATCCAACTTTATTCATGCAGTTTGAAAAATGAACAGATGTAATATAAGAATAACAAATAATGGTAACTCTTTATATTAAGGTTCCCCTTGTAAAGCATTTATAAAGGTAATCAATAATGTGTAATAACTCATTTACAACTGAATTATAAATCATTAGGCAGCTAGAACTGCATGAATAAAAAAGGTGACTAATGAATACCTGCCAAATAGTGATCCATATTTAATTCACATGTTATAAATGTGTAATGAATGTATTTATTCATATTTATTTGCCTCAAATCCAGATTCATGATTATCATGATGTTAATTGCAAAATAGACTGTTATAGTGAGACTGAAGAGTGTTGTATTGTTTTTTCTTATTATTCTAATATCTCACGACTCATGTCACTTTTCCAATCATGTTGCCTACCACACTGAAAAAATAAATATATATATTGTCCCTAATTACATTCAACATTATTAAATTGTACTCATTGAATTAATTAAAAATATATAAATATATATTAATTGGTTTTTACGCATATCACATGTGTTTTGAACCAAGTTATGTGAATTAATTAAAGTCAGTTAGAAAAAAATATGATGGTTTCATTTGAGGCCCTCTCTGCACGTGCGTATTAATATAACACATGAGCAGTTTCCTTGGTATTTCCGGTACCACACGGTGTGAATTGAAGACCATTCCACTTATGGAGTTTCATCATACCATCAATTTGCACAGTAAGTAAGATGTATTTCATATTATGCAGTACCATTCATTACAGTAAACAGTCTGTTGATTGATTAAAGAAAATATTAGTGCTGACTCATAATATAATATGCTAAACATTAAAGCATTCACATTGTAAGTTACAGAGTTTTTTTGTAGTGTAGGTCAACATTGCACATGAAGTCACATGCATGTGAGTATGCATGCATTTGTAGCATGTGGGAGAGATTGTGCCTGCTTGTACTTTGCCAGTGAACGATTGTGTGTGTGTTTGTCCACTGTAGAATGTTTTTACTATGTGACGAATTTCCAGTTTTATTCCTATTGGATCACAATATAGTGTTGGGATTTATGAATCTTTTCAGAGACACAACAAGCTCACGATAGAGTTCGGGAATGTGACGTCAACCAAAGAGACACAAGGCATTCTGGGACTTTAGGACACGGAAGCATGGTAGAGACTGAGTAGTACTGGAGTTAGACAATGGTGTTTGCATTATTTAACTTCAAAATACATTGAAATGGTAAATGCTTGTTGTGTTATCGACTGCCATACCATTCGCATGACCGCAGTGGAAACAATATTGAAAATGGAGTGCGATTTTTCAGCATTCCAGCTTGGAAGCAACACAAAAGAACTCATGTCGCTGAGTTAACAAATGGCATGGGTAGCAGCTGTTGTCGTGGAAAATAATCTTTCCAGCCTAAATCGAAAACTTCAGAGACAGAGAGATAGTAGATGTCAAAAAGTAAATAAACTTTATTGAACCAATAAAGTTAGACAGGCTGTGGAAAGTCTAAAATATGCAAACACACAGCCCTTTTTTATACTTATCTCCACAGCGTACTCATCTTACACAGGGTTTTTGCCTTTCCTCATTAAAAGGGACCAATCTTCTTAACCACAATTAATTATTCATGTCTGTATGTTATCTTAAATTTGTGGAGCATGCGCAGGTAGTTGTTTATCTTGAAATTGTGTTAGGAAGACATGGTTTCTTTTTTTTTTTTTTTTTAAATAGGTTTTCACTCACTCAGAGTCTTTGGGGTTTTTTTGTTTCTCCGTGACCTTGACCAACATTCCCTTCTTTGGCTGAAACCTACCTCCCCTCCTAAGGCCCTATCCTAACTCGTTAATTGGTATCTGGCCTCAAAGTTATTTACTTCTGTGGAGGAAGATATAGGCTGGTACAGAAAAACAATTATTATACAGTAAGTCACAGAATTCATCTAACTCAATACACACTTAGAATATAACATGATCAAACATTATTCTGTGGCTTTAGATTATGTTTCTAAATATAGATTATACATATAGGTTATGCTTATTAATTAATATTGATTATTTGATTATGTGTAAGTAACAATTCTAAATGTTGGTTATACATATTGAATATACTTCATTAACATAACCAAATGGTATTTACACATATTGATTATACTTCATAAATATTTTCTGTATTGTAAGACAAACAAACATCATATTCAGCAATATTTCCTGACACACGTTCATGTGTTCATGGCATTTTCACACAGGGAAGTTATTATACAATCACCTATAACTTTTATTTGGTTATGGCTAGTAATGTAAATGTGCTGTAGAGTTGTCGCTACACAGCTAACTTTGTACAACTAGCTGACTCCATAGATACATAACAAATAAAATAAATTCTGTCCTTTTTTTCAGGCAAACCAGACTATGAAATGCTAGAGTGTCATCCTGACTGGATACCGTCATTACACCTCGGGCACACAGACGTCAAAGCAATGATGATGCTGCACCAACAGAGGTCAGAAATGAATGATATTGCACCATCAGATGAAGCACCAAAGGATAACATTGGAGAACAGCACAACTGATTTAAAATCATCAATCAGTTACCAATCAAAAAACAATGTCTAATAACTTCTTATTATGTTTCTTTTTATTTGAATATAGGGTATACAAAGAGATGACTTCTTGAAAGACGTGGCAAATACCACCATGGCTATTTGTGTCATTAGAAAGGAAGGAGGAGATCTTGAACACTTTTGAATTGTTGTTGATGGGGTCATAATTCTCGACTACACCAGATCTGTTGCAGTGATGTGGGGTGCAATCTATGTCCTTAATTTGGCATACCCAAAAGAGCTCAAATACTACTATGAATTTATTCAGAAAGTCCTTATGCAGATGAATTCTGAAAGGTTCTTCCCTACACTTCTAGGACTGAAAAACTAAATAAATGCTGTAATTTTACTACAGGCACTGATGTTCAGGTTCATACTATACAAACTGCAATTTGTTACATGAAATGTAAGCACTTTGTTGTTAACTGTTGCTATTACTATATTGTGGCTGGTTACTTATGTGGCCAATTTAACAATTGTATAGTTTAAGCACTGTTGTTTCAATGATGCACAAACAAATGTTATGTAGCCTTTTTCCACCTGTGAATTTTTTACTTTTTGTGGTTATTTTATGAATGTACAATTTGTTCTTATAAATGTCTGAAGTGTTTTAGCAGTTTTTTAAATGCAGTTTTTACATTAAAAAAGTGTATTGCGCAGTCCGTACAGGATTTCACAGAACCATTTATTTATGAGCTATAAATGTTAGTAGCCTGTGAAAGCGTACCTTAATGTAAAGTGGATGCCTGTGGACCATTTATTCATGACTTATAAACGTTAGTAATCTGTGAAAGTGCACCTTAGTGTAAAGTGGATGCCTGTGAGCTAATAATTCATGAGTTATAAATATTAGTAACCTGTGAGAGTGTATCTTAATATAAAGTGGACGCCTGTGAACCATTTATACATGAGTTATAAACAGGTGTCCACTTTACATTAATGGCTCACTATTTGGCAGGTATTTCATTAGCGTGACACTTTTTATTCATGCCATTATAACTGCCTATCAATGATTTATATTGCACTTGTAAATGAGTTATTACTCATTAATGAACACCTTTATAAATGCTTTACAAAGGGAACCTTAATGTAAAGTGTTACCCAAATAATAATAATAATAATAATAATAATAATAATAATAATAATAATATATTGGTATGTAAAAGAGCATGAATGTGTGTGTGATTGTGCCCTGCGATGGATTGGCTTGCCAGTCCAGGGTGTTCCCTGCCTTGTGCCCCATGCCCCCTGGGATAGGCTACAGGTCCCCCACAACAAAGTAAGGATAAGTGGTACAGAAAATTATTACTGAATTATTATACAGGATTACTGAAAAAAAACATCGAAACTACAGAGGTTAAATCTTGGGAGATAAAACAGCCTCTAACTCCAAAAGATATGTTTAAGAGGTGAAGTCGGATGCAGGGAGTTGATCAGCAACAGTGTAATAGTTCTGTGTTGTACTGGTGACGCTTGCTGATATTGTGAAGTGATTATCTGTACAAAGTTATGGTAAAACAGCAGCACTTCCTGGGTGTGACCTTCTAGAAACGTGTTCCCTCATCTGTAAAGTTCAGCACATACAGCACTATTATACAGAATCCTCACAGAGCTGTGTTCAGAAATGTCTCAACTATACAACTTACTGTACATAGTGAGATACATACCACTTTTTCTCATTGTAACAAAAGGTAATTTATTTTCATCAGTTAATTTATTGTGTTAATTCAGAACCATGTTTGAAGCATTACGGTATTCCTTTCTGAAGATGATGTTTTGGTTTGTTTACAAAAATACTTCACAGATATATTTCTTTATGCTCTTCTTTACAACAGGCAGTTTTGCAGATGAAATCAGGCCGACAGATGAAGATGCCAACATTGTCAGGCACGAAAAAGACACTGTTACTCTGAAATGTTCATATGAGTCAAGCAGTGAATACATTTATCTTTACTGGTACAAACAATATCCTAACAGCGCACCACAGTTTTTACTGTATAAAGGCGCAAGGTCATATAGTTCTCATGAACGCAAGGCCACTGACACTCGGTTAGAGACAAAAACAAGCGGAGACTCTACTGAACTTACTATAAGAGGTCTAAAGCTCTCAGATTCTGCACTCTATCACTGTGGTCTCAGAGTAGGATCACAGTGATACAGAGTCAATAAAAGGCTGTACAAAAACCTAAAAATGGTTTATATCAAATTTCTTAAACCACTGAAGATTAAAGTAACTCCCTGCCAATTTGTTAACCACAGAGACAAATAACATTTGTGGTAACATATGCAGCTGAAAGAAAAAGAGGAATAAAGAACACAACAACTACATATTAATCACTGTGAATTCACAAATCTACATTTTTCATTTTCCAAAATATATTTTAATGACACGTCAGGTTTTCCCCACAACCACTGTAATCAATTTTCATTCATTTGCTCATTTGTGTGTTATTATGCATGTAGGTGTGTATGTACAAACAAATGTGAGTTTGATTGTAAAGATAGAGATATATAAGAAAACTTTCAGTGGAATTTGCTTTTACTTGTTTCACGACAAGATCTGACTGTGAAGAGCTTTGTTGAATAAGGGTCATGTTTATATATAAGTATTATCTAAAACATAGTTCTGTGACCAATTGATGATGACTCCAGCCTTTTTAGCTTTTAGTAACTTGAGCTCAAACTTGAACAGGGGTACATGGCACTGTGAAGCAGAAATGCTACCTTCTGCCTCCAACTCACAGTTCATCAGGCCTGAAAAGTGGAAATTAAACAACATTTTGACATTTGTAATTTGTTCTTGGTGGATATTTGTATTTGCATAGGAAGTTATGATATACAATCACTTTTAAGAGTAGCTTCACTTTTGGTTTTCTGTGCACTGTCCTTAGTCAGGAGATGTGAACTGTTAAATCTGCCTGAATACTACATTTCATTGGATACTAAGATTATAATCATGCTGCTGATGCACAACAAGTTTGGCCTATTAATACCACTAGAGACACACCCAAAACTGGTGAGAACTTTTTGCAGCCTCACAAATATAATTTTATAAAAAAGCATGAAAATGGTTACACAGACTTCTTTGACATGTTTAATAATAAATATATAATATCCATCCATGTTCTGTACTGCTTATTCTACACAGGGTCATGCCTGGAGCCTATCCCAGGGGACCTGGCCCACAAGGCAGGGGTGCCAACCCATCACAGGGCACAATCACACACATATTCCCACACTACGGACAATTTGGAAATGCCACGTATTTGGACTGGGGGAGGAAACCAGAGTACCCGGAGGTTGTGTGAGAACATGCAGGCTCCGCACAGAGGCAGGGTTCAAACCCCCAACCCTGGCGGTGTGAGTCAAACGCTATGTAACCACTAAACCACCATGCCCCCCACTAAATAAATAATATAGAAAATACTAAAATACGAATAAGAAAACGAAAAGAATAAGAAAGAAAACAGCATTTCCACCTTACAGTTCCAGGGTCAGTTAGCCCAGTGATGGAGTGGTGTCCCTTCCATGATGAACTTCTTACACCCAGTGTTAGGCTCCAGATCCACTGCATCCCTGAACAGGACAAAGCCGTTACTGAAGATAAATAAGGGATGTGCTCAGAAAACCTTCTATTAATGAACTGTGTAATATCATAATATTCACGAAAGTCAACATAAACACAATTAACAACAACACATTTAAACTGTATTATCAGGATTTTACTTCATTTCTCTCATTAATGGATTGCTACACCACATATGTAATATCAAATTAAATGAGGTTTGCGTTTACAGAATTATAAGTGTAGGGACTGATGAAAGAATTGACATGACTACACCTAATTATATGAGGGTGGGGCTAGATGTGTACAGAGACAGCACTGCCATTCATATCTACTGAAAGAGAGACACCCAGAACAAACATGTTAATCTTCCTCTCTGTTTTCATAGCAGTTACCAATGTTGGTAAGTCATTTATATTATTTTAGGTGATTTTATTTTCATATTTAAAAAAAGTTCATTTTCAATGTTGAATGTAGATGTATTAGGTCATGATACAGACATAGACAAAAAATATTTTTATGAGAGATCTGAACTTACATTGAGGTAAATCATGTTACTTATCCACTCTGTAACACCTGTTATAAATATCAATAAGTATATATTATACATGACATACAAAATTCCATTTTAATGTTTTAAGGAAGTAACATTAAACTGTTATTCAAGCAGAGGCTGGTGATGAGCACATTAATCCAGTCCAAACTATCATCACTTCACTTGAAGGCAGCAACACCAGATTGATCTGCAAATATGATGAATCAGCTCTCTCTCTCCACTGGTATCGACAAAAACCTCAATCAGGACCAGAGTTTCTTCTGCTGATTCAAAAATCCACAGAGTTTATTACTAGGGATAAAGAACCTCACCCAGGGCTATCCATCAAACTTCATAAAAATGAAAGCATAGTAGTTTTGGACCTCTCTTCTGCTTCAATATCAGACTCTTCACTATATTACTGTGCCATGGAGCCCACAGTAACAGGAAACCCAACTACACTGTACAAAAACCCCTTCTTAGGAGAAAAGTAAATAGTTGAAAATTTTTGTCAGGAGGGGGAGCTATTTGGCTTTTGTCATTCAAATAAATTTTCCTTTTTCAATTTCCAGTCTTTGATGTTGGAGCAACTTTGAATTTCTATGCTGATTGTGCTTGCATAATCTTATTTTAAAAAATGTAGATCACCTTTCCGGATATTAAGAAAATTTATTTCTTTAATTAACTTCTTATGTCCAGAGTTGTCCATAATACCATAACACATACTGTAATACCCAAAATGTCCCAACAAATTTATGCTGTTTGTGTTTATATATATATATATATATATATATATATATATATATATATATATATATATATATATATATATATATAAACAAATATATATTTATATATATATATATATATATATATATATATATATATATATATATATATATATATATATGAATTAATTATTTAAAAAGAGATACTTTGAGGTAATATACTACAGAATATACTGTATGTGCAAGCTTATTAAAATATATATTAATGAGATGAGTTTAATAGTGAAATGCTTTCATTTAAAAATGGTAAATGTATTCACTCATGGCCATTGTTAACTGCTGTGTATATACATTTGATGTGTTCACTGTGCGAGCTAATAGGCTTTACTGTAATATGCCAGGAAAAAAAACATATATTAAGATAAATAATGTAATTGCAAATGAGTGAGAAAGGAACAATAAAATATAAGTAAGAACAGTACAAAGTACAATACAATAAAAGGCCAATACATTCTCATCCATTAAGCACAGTATAGAGGTGAAACTCAAGAAAGTACATACAGTGCCCTCCACTAATATTGGCGCCCTTGGTAAAAATAAACAAATAAGGCTCTGAAAATTTGTTTTATTGTTTAACCTTAAGATCTTTTGTTTAGAAAATTCACAAAAATACTCTTCTCTCTATGATATCAAACAATTGAAAACACAACACAGGTTTCTCCAAAAAAAACATCTTTGTTAAATATAGGTGTGCAAGAATTATTGGCACCCTTTTAGTCCATACATTGTGCTACCTCCATTTAGCAAGATAACAGCTCTGAATCTTCTCCTATAATGCCTGATGAGGTTGGAGAATACATTCAGTTCACCATGCAGGTTTCATTCAATTGTTACGGCTCTATCTCATGCTCTGTCTTCCATGTCTGGCTCTCCGCTTGCGTCGCAACTCCTATTACCACTATGGAAAGCCAAAACACCCTCTGTGAATCCAAGGAGCCAGTATGGGGTTCCATTGCACCAAAAACAGAGAGCAGCTCTCAAGCATATAAAGAGCTGCATGAGGTGATTACTAGGGCAGTTGAAAAACTAAATATAGACTGGCCCGGAGAAGAGAAAGTGGTTTGTAGCAGGCTGGATGAGTGCTTCCTTCCCAATGAAAATAAATCTCTCTCACACAGCAGAAAACTCCCCTTTTTTCCAGAAGTGCACGTTTCTGGGGGAAACCATACACTAGCCATATTTAAAACCCCGCAATGTCTGATTACTCGGCCGTCCTGAGGAGTGAGCAGCACGGCTATTTAGCTACGCCAAAGGTGGAGGAGGCACTTGTGAGCCACCTCTATCCATCAGCGGCAGGTAATTTAGCGGGGCCGGCTTTGCCCTCCAAGCCATGTAAGGCCACCTCGGTGTTGGTGGGCAAAGCCTATGAGGTCTTGCTTGTGGGTCACTGCATACAATGGCAGTGTTGCAGGCCTACCAAGCAGACCTGCTAAGTGAGCTCGACACTGGGAAGGGAATTCTCCCTCATCTGGAGTGGCATATACATCGCCTAGAAACGCAGGCCATATTTCTAGCACTCAAATTCTTTCTTCCTCAATTGAGAGGCCACCATGTGTTAGTTGTAATAGACAACACAGCAGTGTATCAACCACCAGGGAGGGTTATGTTCACAGCCACTGTTCAGGCAGGCGCAACTAATTCTTTTCTGGGAAGAGGGAAGGTTCTTGTCAGTGAGTGCAATATACATTCCAGGCAGCTGAAAATGTGGGGGCAGACATCCTTTAAGGCAGGCCCAGGGGTTGGAGGCTCCATCCACAAGTTGTGCAGTCCATATGGAGGAGGTTCAGCCAAGCGGAAGTTGCCTCCAAAGAGACAACACACTGCCCGCTGTGGTCCGCACTCACTCCTCCCGCACCATTAGGGCTGGATGCTATGGTGCACATGTGGCCGAGGTCGCATATATATGCTTTTCCCCCGATCACTCTGCTCCCACAAGTTTTAGCGAGAGTTCGCCAAGACTGTGTACGTCTGCTGCTAGTAGCACCTTATTGGCCAGCTCAAATATGGTTCTTATTATATGGTTCATTGATAGACAATATTATAAATGGTGGATGATGGCATAAGTGTAATAATTTAACATTAGAAATAATACAAACAGAAATTACATTCTTTGGAAGAGACAGAATATGTTATTATTATACTCTAAATGGCATGTGGGCATGCTTGCAATGCAAGTTGATCTTAGAAGTACAATATGAAAGGTGTATAAATGTGATCAGGACGGTTGCCCAGAAGAGCAAGGAACCTTTCTGGGATACGAGAACACTTTCCTTCTAGGATACAAGACCGCACTCTTTCTGGGATATGAGAGTGCTCTCTGTCTGGGTTGAGTTGAAAGCTAAATGCTAAAGCTACCTCACAAGGCACTAAGGGAGTGTGGCTGAGAAACAGCAAATGCCAATAACAAACATGACTGCCATTACCTGTGGAACTAGCATGGGATCTACAGTGAATTATAATGTGATTATGTCATAATTTTCACTAAATATGCGACTGGATACAGTTATCAAGTAAATATTATTGAAATATGGTACAAGGACAGTGTGTGAATCTGGTGTTACTGTTCCATACCCAACATTTAAATGTTGTTTGTAACAATGCTAACACTATTGAGTATATGTGGAAAATGCGGAGTGTAAACGGCAGTCATTAAAAGCAACCGCAATTAGACACTCTGATGTAAACACTTAGCTCCCTAGTATCTTTGTAATTTGTGTCCAAATATGTATTTATAAACATAGTACAAACCAGTATGAAAACTATGCTAAGCGCTATCTATCTACAACAGCACAATATCTATCTAACTATCTACATATAGACACACGTAGCAGTATAACAGTTTATTAATTTGTATTTAATATTATTGTGGCTTATTAATGTCATTAGAGAAAGACTGGAGAAAAGAACTTTGATCATAATAGAAAAGAAACAAAAATCTTTTAAACAGAATTTAACTAAAAGCACACATAATGTTATGTTGCAGTTTTGTTAAAAATGTAAAATTCTGTTTAGTGTTGGAATGTGGCAAAGTAAAATCAAAGTGTCACAGTAACAGGAAACCCTTAATTGATGTTTATTACAATTTTGTTCTTTGTTACCTTACAGTCTAGTTACAGTAGGGGTATAACATTAAGTCTGGGGCAGATGTTGTGTTCTCTCAATGTACTGTAAATTGGGGAATATCCTCTAGGGGGAGGTGTTCACCAGATGTCCAGATAGACAGAGTGTCTCCTCACTGCAGCCTGTAGCACGATAACATATTGGATTACATCCAGTAAATACTGGATGTATAACCCCAACCATAACCCTAACCATAATGCTAGTTTTACTTCTTTAAAGGCTTTAAACAAGTAGGCTGTAGTAGATGAGTTTTTCCTGCCATTTAATGTCCCCGACAACCTCCCATTTAACCACTTGTTAGCAAATGCCTTTTTCAAGACACGTAAAAGCTTAACAAAATCACAAGTTTGATATTACTGATGTATTTTACGTCATAGAATAAAACATGAATATATCTTACAGTGAGGGAAAAAAATGCTGATTTTGTACGTTTGCCCGCTGACAAAGAAATGATCATTCTATAATTTTAATGGTAGATGTATGTGAACAGTGAGAGACAGACTAACAACAAAAAAAAAAATCCAGAAAAACGCATGTCAAAAATGTTATACATTGATTTGCATTTTAATGAGGGAAATAAGTATTTGACCCCCTCTCAATCAGAAAGATTTCTGGCTCCCAGGTGTCTTTTATACAGGTAACGAGCTGAGATTAGCAGCACACTCTTAAAGGGAGTGCTCCTAATCTCAGCTTGTTACCTGTATAAAAGACACCTGTCCACAGAAGCAATCAATCAATCAGATTCCAAACTCTCCACCATGGCCAAGACCAAAGAGTTCTCCAAGGATGTCAGGGACAAGATTGTAGACCTACACAAGTCTGGAATGGGCTACAAGACCATTGCCAAGCAGCTTGGTGCGAAGTTGACAACAGTTGGTGCGATTATTCGCAAATGGAAGAAACACAAAAGAACTGTCAATCTACCTCGGCCTGGGGCTCCATGCAAGATCTCACCTCGTGGAGTTGCAACGATCATGAGAACAGTGAGGAATCAGCCCAGAACAACACGGGAGGATCTTGTCAATGATCTCAAGACAGCTAAGACCATAGTCACCAAGAAAACAATTGGTAACACACTACGTCGTGAAGGACTGAAATCCTGCAGCACCCGCAAGGTCCCCCTGCTCGAGAAAGCACATATACATGCCCATCTGAAGTTTGCCAATGAACATCTGAATGATTCAGAGGACAACTGGGTGAAAGTGTTGTGGTCAGATGAGACCAAAATGGAGCTCTTTGGCATCAACTCAACTCGCTGTGTTTGGAGGAGGAGGAATGCTGCCTATGACCCCAAGAACACCATCCCCACCGTCAAACATGGAGGTGGAAACATAATGCTTTGGGGGTGTTTTTCTGCTAAGGGGACAGGACAACTTCACCGCATCAAAGGGACGATGGACGGGGCCATGTACCGTCAAATCTTGGGTGAGAACCTCCTTCCCTCAGCCAGGGCATTGAAAATGGCTCGTGGATGGGTATTCCAGCATGACAATGACCCAAAACACACGGCCAAGGCAACAAAGGAGTGGCTCAAGAAGAAGCACATTAAGGTCCTGGAGTGGCCTAGCCAGTCTCCAGACCTTAATCCCATAGAAAATCTGTGGAGGGAGCTGAAGGTTCGAGTTGCCAAACGTCAGCCTCGAAACCTTAATGACTTGGAGAAGATCTGCAAAGAGGAGTGGGACAAAATTCCTCCTGAGATGTGTGCAAACCTGGTGGCCAACTACAAGAAACGTCTGACTTCTGTGATTGCCAACAAGGGTTTTGCCACCAAGCACTAAGTCATGTTTTGCAGAGGGGTCAAATACTTATTTCCCTCATTAAAATGCAAATCAATTTATAACATTTTTGACATGCGTTTTTCTGGATTTTCTTGTTGTTATTCTGTCTCTCACTGTTCAAATAAATCTACCATTAAAATTATAGACTGATCATTTCTTTGTCAGTGGGCAAATGTACAAAATCAGCAGGGGATCAAATACTTTTTTCCCTCACTGTAAGTTTGTGTTAACCACAGACCTAATTTAACCAAAATTGGCATCTTTTTCGCGCATGACACTGATTACTCTCAGAAACCCCTGACTTTTCAGCCACCATTGAAACGGTCTCATGTGCAATAGGCCCAACAGTATGATGTTGGCTGCTGCTGCCATAAGCCTCAGCAGTCTCCTGTAGAGACTGGAGGGGATGCCCAGATCCAGCTTTATCTTGTTCAATGTTGTCAAAGCTCTCTGACTGAGAAGACTGAAAACTTGCGACAGCCTTGGCTAGGGGAGGCCCTTCACTAGTACTGGGGGCTAACTGCCCTAACAACCTCATGTTCCCTGATACATCCCTAGGAACTGGAAGGAACTGGCTGAATGCCACCATTTGCTGTTTTGCCTCGCAAAACCTGTCAGTGATGGCATTAACTGCTCCTCCAAACAGGCCGGAAGGTTTTACAGGGGCGTCCAGCAAGGAGACCTTATCTTTGTCCTACATCCCCGAGAGGTTGAGCCATAGATTGCTCTCTGCCACAACCAAGCTACTCATTGAATAGCCGATATGATGGGCCGTTTGTTTGGTCACCCGGAGAGATAAATTTGTGGCGTAGCGCAGCTCTGCCACTGCCTCGGGCCCAATTCCCTCCCCAGTATCGAGCTCACTCAGCAGGTCTTCTTGGTAGGCCTGCAACACTGCCATTGTATGCAGTGACCCACAAGCAAGACCCACTGCCGCATAGGCTTTGCCCAGCAACACCGAGGTGGCCTTACAAGGCTTGGAATGTAAAGTTGGCCTCCTTAAATTACCTGCCATCAATGGAGAGAGGTGGCTCGCAAGTGCCTCCTCCACCTTTGGCATCGCTAAATAGCCATGCTGTTCACTCCCCATGATGGCTGAATAATCAGATCACCGGTTCTGGGGTTATAAACACAGCTAGTGTATGGTTTTCTCCAGAAGTGTGATATCTCATCATTCACTTCTGGAAAAAAAGAGGAGTTTCCTGCGATGTGAAGGAGATTTATGTTTATTTTCACCGGAGAGGAAGCGCTCATCCAGCCTGTTACGAGCCACTTCCTCTTCCCCGGGCCAGTCTATATTCAACTTTTCAACTGCCCTAGTAATCACCTCAAGCAGCTCTTAATTTTGCTGTCGGTTTTTGGTGCAATGGCACCCTCTACCGACTCCTCAGAGTCAGCGAGGGTGTTTTGCCTTTCCATAGGGGAAGAAGGAGTCACGACGCAAGCTCCAAAGTCAGGCGGAGGGCTGGACCTGGAAGACAGAGCAAGAGATAGTGCAACACTCGTCTCCGGCTCCTCTTCAAAATCCATACGAGAGCCCCAGGACCTGAGCTGCCTGGCTGCCTCGGCAGCGGTCGGCCCAGATCCGCGAGGCTCTGAAATCCAACTCCCTTCGGATGAGAAGAGAGCAAGACGCGAGCGGAGCTGCCTAATCATGAAATGTTCACAATTCTGACAGACCCCTCGAGGGCTGCCGTCACATGCTGCATGCCCAAACACTTCACACAGAAAGCATGACTGTCTCCTCCCGTGATGAAATGGGAGCAAGGCGTAAAACAGTTTCTGAATTCTTTCTCGCTCATTCTTTCTTTCTCTTTTCTTGTCTTTTTAAAAAGGGATAGAAAAGTTTAGAGATTTTGAGAAAATATAGAGTAGAAATGATGTGTCTTTTTGTAACACAAACAGACATGCAGTCTTGCTGAAGATAATAAGGCTGGCGGCATGGTTCACAGGTGCCATATATATATCATGCGATGCGCTTAATTGCCACGTCACCTGATCATGGCAGGCCTATAAGTAGAGGCATGATTTTACACAAGCTTCAGATACCGGTCACATGCGCAAGAGCGCTCCCATACTGTTATGCTAAACGCAATGACAAATTTCCCTTTGAAAGGGAACTCAAAAGCTTCGCAATTTAGCATCATCTATGCCTTTAGATGAGACTGACCGAATGTGATGCTGATCTGATGAAATCTCTAGGAGGAGTACATTAAAGTACGAGGCCTGGAAATGCAAAAAACGGAGCAAAAATTATAGAGAAAAATCAAAATGGCTAAATTCCTGTCTAGTTTAGGGTATGGATTCAAGAGACGTTTTTGTACGCATTGGCATCTTACACATGTTTACCGAGTTTCTTCGGAATTTCGAATTTTTACCGAGGCACACACTGGTGAATTTAAATGACCAAATAGACATATCCTTTTGCCATACTTTAATAAGTGTGCCAAATATCCTGAGTTTTCGAGCATTCCAACGGTGTCAAATGTGCATTTAAAACATAGGGGGCGCTATAGACCCTATGAGGCACAAATATGATAAAAATCCAACATCACATCAATTAAGGTCGTAAGCCAAATGCATATGCAAAGTTTCATGGATTTTCCGCCATGTTAAGTCTCTCAAAACACCGCAGGAATCTTTGAAAATCCAACATTTTATCCAACATGGCCAACTTCCGACTTCCTCAGATACAACCATGCGAATTTTGTCGCACTCGATGAGAGCAATGACTGTGGTAAATCTCGTTCACATTAGAGCAACTTCATCCCGACCATTGCTTGCATTCGGAGGCACTATGGAGCTCCTCGACCATGCCTATGCCCATGCCCTACATAACTATTAAATTTTCAATGGTTCTGACGCATCTGCCAAGTTTTGTGACTTTTTCCACATTTATATGTTGTTAGGAGTGTATCATGATGTAAAACATGTAATTTCCAGTTGCCAGCTGGTGATGCTATGACTATAACTGAATATTGGCATGTAGATATCTTCAGGCTGGGACATTTGTCAAACATTTGTCAAACACGTGAAGTTTGAATTAGTATAATACTTATATTTTGTTAGGAGTGTGTCACGATGTAAAATGTATCATTTCCTGTTGTCAGCAGGTGACACTATGACTATTACTGAATATTGGCATGTAGATGTCTTCAGGCTTGGACATTTGTCAAACACGTGAAGTTTGGAGCAGATTGGACGTCCTATGTTTGAGTTATAACAACTTCCTTTTTCATGGTGAAACATAGAAATTTGTGAGAGTGCCACGCCCATGTCGTGCAGCGAAAACTCAAAAGCTTCGCTATTTAGCATCATCTATGGCTTTAGATGAGACTGACTGAATGTGATGCCGATCTGGAAATGGCAAAATCAGATAAAAAATTTTAGAGATAAATCAAAATGGCTGACTTCCTGTTGAATTTAGGGCATGAGTTCAAGAGACTTTTTTGTACGTATTGGCAGATTACACATGTTTACCAAATTTCCTACATGTAGATGAAACATAGCGCGAGGCACACATCGGTGAAATTTTGTAGGTGGCGCTATCAAGCCATTTTGCCACACCTAAGTTAAATGACCAAATTGCTATCATTTTGCCATGCTTTAATAAGTATGCCAAATATCCTGGGTTTTCGAGCACTCCAAAGGTGTCAAATGTGCATTTAAAGCCAAGGGGGCGCTATGGAGCCTATGAGGCACAACTATGACAAACTCAACAGCACATCAATTAATGTCATAATACTTTAAGTCCAACTTAAGTCTCTCAAAAAACCACGGGAAAATTAGAAAATGCAACATTTCATCCAACATGGCCGACTTCCTGTTGGGCGGAGTCAGATACAACCATGTGACCTTTGTCGCACTTGATGAGAGCAATGACTATGGTAAATCTCAGGCACATCGGAGCAACTTCATCCCGACAATTGCCTGAATTCGGGGGCGATATGGAGCTCCTCGGCCATGCCCATGCCCTACGTAACTATTAAATTTTCACCGGTTCTGACGCGTCTGCCAAGTTTCGTGAGTTTCCGGGTATGTTTAGGCCCTTAAAATCACACGAATGCATGAAAATAATAATAATAATAATAATAAACACCGGGAAAATAATTGGGCCCTGCACCACCGGTGCATGCTCCCTCCGGTGGACACCGGAAGCGCGGCACCTTCGGTGATCGGGACCTAATAATAATAAACACCAGAAAAACAATAGGGCCCTGCACCGACAGTGCATGCGCCCTCCGGTGGACACCGGAGGCACGGCCCCTTCGGTGCTCGGGCCCTAATAATAATAAACACCGGAAAAACAAATGGGCCCTGCACCTCCCGTGCATGCGCTCTCCGGTGGACACCGGAGGTGAGGCACCTTCAGTGCTTGGGCCCCAATAATAAAAAAAAATAATAATAATAAACGGAGAAGATCCAATAGGGCTTTGCACCAGCGGTTCTCGGGCCCTAATAAATGGAGCAGATCCAATAGGGCTTCGCACCAGTGGTGCTCAGGCCCTAATAATAATTAAAGCTGCAAGCAGCGATGAACGGGCCCTTTCAGCCAGGTGCACATTGGGGCTGCTCTGCCAGGGGAATACCATTCCATTTTTTAGCACTTTTTAGCACTTATATGTTGTTAGGAGTGTATCACGATGTAAAACATGTAATTTCTTGCAGGCAGCAGGTGGCACTATGACTATAACTGAATATTGGCATATAGATGTCTTCGATCCAGAATTAGTATATGAAGTTTGCTGCAGAATGAACATTGAGTGTCTGAGTTAGTGTAAATCATGTCACTTCCTGTTGGCAGCAGGTGGTGCTATGACTATAACTGAATATTGGGATGTACATAGGCTCCGGGCAGGTTTTGAACAAAACATGTGAAGTTTGGAGCAGATTGGACATTGTATGTTTGAGTTATAACAAGTTCCTGTTTCATAGCAGTAATAGCATGCTTTAGCCCTTAGCCAAGTGTTGCTAGCATGTTCTAACATGTTTCTAGCATGTAGCTACCATGTTTAGAATTTGCTGGCATATTTATCGTGTAAAATATGTAACTTCCTGGTGCCAGCAGGTGGCAGTATAATGTTCAATGAATATTGGTATGTAGACACATTCAGTGCAGGATTAGTATCAAATATGTGAAGTTTGGTGCAGATAGAACATTGAGTGTTTGAGTTAGTATAAATCATGTCACTTCCTGTTGGCAGCAGGTGGCATTATGACTATAACTGAATATTGCCATGTATATAGCCTCAGGCCAGGTTTTGTACAAAACATGTGAAGTTTGGTGCCGATTGAAGATTGTATTTCTGAGTTAGTATATAATATGACAGTTCATGTTGCCAGCAGGTGGCGCTTTGACTATAACTGAACATCGGCATGTAGATGTCTTCAGGCCAGGACTTTTATCAAACTTGTGAAGTTTGGAGCAGAATGGACATTGTATGTTTGAGTTATAACAACTTCCTTTTTCATGGTGAAACATTAAAAGTTTTGCAATTTAGCATCATCAAGGCCTTGAAATTAGAATAACCGAATATGATGTGATCCAATGAAATCTCTAGGGAGTTCGTTAAAGTATGAGGCCTAGAAATGGCAAAATCTGAGGGAAATTTTAGAGAAAATTCAAAATGGCTGACTTTCTGTTGACTTTAGGGCATCAGTTCAAGAGACTTTTTTGTACATATTGGTGGATTACACATGATTTCGTACAAGTAGGTGAAACTTATTTCAAGGCACATTCATTTGCGATTCATTTGAGAACAGGATAATAATAAAAATAATAATAATAATAATAATAATAATAATAATAATAAATATTTTTCTCTTAAATTTTTGCTCTGTTTTTTTTGCCATTTCCAGGCCTTGTACTTTAACAGACTTCTCATTTGTTATGATTAAGAATTCATAGTTGAATCAATGAATGCAAGTTGTCCAGTCCCTGACGCAGAAAGAAACTGCAAACCATAACATTTCCACCACCTGTCTTTGGTCTAGATATGAGAGGGGTATAAATAAGAAAGGTTCTGCCTGCACTACTTAAGCAGATTCTAATCACTGGCACCCAGTCTTGAACACATGATTGTAATTTTATGGAATTGAAGGTTTGATAAATGTAGGGGCGTACTTACTCTTTCCATATGGCAGATCTCTTTTTCTTGATTTAAATTGTGAAAATTAATACAAAATGCCAATTTTATGTGTCATTTATACAGTCCATCAATGTTATTAAAAGGCACTGTTTCAAAGAGGATCAAAAGTTTGCTTGCCCAAATATATATAAAAAAGCCAACAATTTAAACGGGGTGTACTTATTTTTTTACATGACTGTTTAATAATTTATTGTTTTTATTGATTAAAATAAGAAATTATTAAACATTGCATAATTTTCCTGGTTATAGTTTGATTTTGCTTAAAATGTCCTCAGGACAGGTTTCCCATGTGAGGTTGAATGTACAATCAGAATTCAGCAGCAACTCAACAATCTGACAGCAACACTGGTGACACTGTAATGTGATGCTGTGGGGTGGAGCTTCATGAAGCTTTATTATTTGAACATATTATAGTACAGAAAGACCTCAGACTATTTTCAGTTAGACCCTTCATCATGTTCACTATTATATTCATGTGTCTGTGGCTTTCACTAGGTGAGTTATCAATGACATTTTGCGATTTCATTAATTTTACGTGTTGAATTAGTCATTAATCAGTCTGTGTGGTGTTAAGGAAAACTAGAATGTGGGTCTGACTTATGTATTCATGTGTTGATTATGTAAAAGTTAAAACATTATGTTCTCTTCTCTATGACAGGTGACTCCATGGCAGATTCAATAAAGCCACTTTCAACTCATAAAGTTGTAGATGAAGATGATAATGTTACTCTGTCCTGCAGATACAAAACAACCAGTGTTACAAACTACCTGCACTGGTACGGGCAATATCCAAAATCTAAACCTGAGTTCCTTCTTTATATTGCTGATCAAAGTGGAGATCTAAGTCTCAACATCCCTCCAAGAATGTCTGCTAAAGTTAACAAAAATAAAGAAGTGGATCTGCTCATCTCCTCTTCTGCTGTATCAGACTCTGCACTGTATTACTGTGCTCTGGCGCCCACAGTGACAGGAAATCCAACTGCACTGTACAAAAACCCGACACACTTTTCTGGTAATTTTGAGAAATTTCCAGGACTTTGTTGAAGGGATTCGCTCTTTCTCTTTCATGATTTATAGAGTTTATACAGTATTGTTGGCACATATTAGATTACTTGGTGACAGTTCATTAATTCACTCATTCATTCATTCATCGTCAGTAACCACCCAGAATTTTTTTTGTGATCTGGAACCTTTCCAGGACTTGCTAAATGATAAAATGTACTGAGATTATGATCACTCTGCTGATGCACTTCACTGCTGCACTGCACAGCTCAAATCACATCTTCAAATTTGCTGATGAAACTACTGTGTTGAGCCTCATCAGCAAAATGATGAGTCAAGATAGAGAGGAGGTGGAGCAGTTAGACATTATTGTTGACCTCATGTGATCAATCTGTGCTCTTCTGCTGGTGTATTGAAGTATTGAACATGCTAAGAAAAAGCAGTTCTCCAAGCAAGGTAAGGCAAGGAACCAGCTGAAATTCGTAAGTAATTATACTTCCTATCTGTATAAATTAATATCAGCTGGGTTAATAAATTGATGGTCTATAAAAAGGCTTTTCGTTACTAAGGTGTCAGACAAGAAACATCTCATGATGGGTAAAAGGGAAGAGCTCTCTAAAGACCTTTGCAACCTTATTGTTGCAAAACATATTGATGGAATCGGACACAGATGTATTTCAAAACTTCTGAATGCTCCAGTAAGCATTATTGGGGCCATTATGCGCAAGTGGAAGCAACATTGCTTCGTCATGAACTGGCCATGCACAGGAGCTCCTCACAAGATTTCTGACCAGGGACATAGAAGAATAGTTAGAAGAGTAGCCCAAGAACCAATGACCACTCAGAAAGAGCTCCAGAAACACTTGGAGGCAGCAGGTACCATTGTCACAGAGAAAACAATAGGTAATGCACTACACTGCTCACACTCACGCCGTAGGACTCCATTACTAAAGAAAAGGCATGTCGAATCTCATTTCAAGTTTGTTACTACTCATTTGTACAAGCCTATGAAATACTGGGAGAGTGCAGTCTGGTCAGACGAGAGCAAAATTTTACTTTTTGGCTGTCATACTACACACTATGTTTGGAGAAGAAATGGCACTGCACATCACCCTAAAAACACTATACCAACAGTGAAGTTTGGAGGTGGAGGCATCATGGTGTGGGGCTGTTTTTCATCATATGGTGCTGGCAGACTTCTTATAATTGAAGGAACAATGAATGGAGCACTTTACCAAGAGATTCTTGAGAAGAATCTGCTGCCATCCACCAGGATGATGATGAGATGTGGGTGGACCTTCCAGCTGGACAACGATCTCCAGCATACAGCAAAGGAAACTCTCAACTGGTTTCAGAGAAAAAAAAAATCAAGGCTTTAGAATGGACCAGTCAATCACCTGACTTGAATCCAATTGAACAAGATTTAAAGACAATATGTTTAGAAGAATGAGCCAAAATCACACTTGACTAATGCAGCCAATTAATTTCTTCATACAGGAAGCATCTTGAAGTTGTCCACTAAGTGTTAAATAAATTTCAGTTAGCGTGTTCAATATTTTTTTTGATGTTTGATGTTGATGGACTTTGATGTTGTGAAGTCTTTATATTTCCAGATTTATATCGTGTCCCGGAGGCCCGCCGCAAGGCTATCGAGGAGGAGATCGGCCGAATGCTGCGGGACAACATCATCGAGGAGTCCAACAGCCTCTGGTCCAGCCACATCGTAGTCGTGCCAAAGCCCGATGGAAGTATACGCCTATCCAATGACTTCTGGAAGCTGAACCAGTTCTTGGAGTTCGACAGCTATCCCCTCCCCCGAGTGGACAACCTACTGGAGCGATTGGGGAGGGGCCCGGTTCATATCCAACTTGAAAGAGCTCCGGAAGGCCGGGCTGACAGCCAACCCCAAAATGTGCCACCTGGGGCTGACTGAGGCACAGTACCTCGGATACCGTATTGGCCGGGGACTACTAAAGCCCCAGACGAAGAAAATTGAGGCAGTAAGAGACTATCCCCGGCCTACATCAAAAAAACAGGTACGTGCCTTCTTGGGGTTGGCGGGGGTACTACCCCAGATTTGTACCTAACTTCTCCTCTGTAGCCTCCTCCTCTCAGATCTTATGAGGAAGGGCCAGCCGGACCGGGTGAAGAGGTCTGCAGAGGCGGAGCGGGCCTTCCAAGCCGTGAAAGAAGCCCTCACAAGCGCCCCAGTGCTACGCAACCCAGACTTCGCCCTTCCATTCACCGTGCACACAGACACATCCGAAACCGGGCTTGGCACTGTTCTCTCACAGACCTTCAGCGGAGAAGAACACCCGGTCCTCTACATCAGTCGGAAGTCCCCAGCTGAGAGGAAGTATGCGGCCGTGGAAAGAGAGGCCCTGGTGATAAAGTGGGCCATCGAAGAGCTGCGATACTACCTGGCCGGTCGGCACTTCATCCTGGTGACAGACCACGCCCCACTGCAGAGGATGGCCAAAGCCAAGGACACTAACGCCAAGGTAACCCAATGGTTCTTCTCGTTGCAGGATTTCTCTTTCCAGGTCCAGCACCGGGCAGGGACCCACCATGGGAATGCGGATGGCCTCTCATGGCAGGATGCACTGTGGGCCAGACACGCGGTGGCAGAAGGCTCGGAGCTGGGGGCACTGTGGCAATGGGCCAGCAGCTGGCACACAAGAAACAAAGATCGCTCCTCCCACGACTGCCGCGGTGGTCCTGAAGAGACATATATATATATATATATATGTATGTATATATATATATATACACAGTATCTCACAAAAGTGAGTACACCCCTTACATTTTTGTAAATATTTGATTATAACTTTTCATGTGACAACACTGAAGAAATGACACTTTGCTACAATGTAAAGTAGTGATTGTACAGCTTGTATAAAAGTATAAATTTGATGTCCCCTTAAAATAACTCAACACACAGCCATTAATGTCTATACCACTGGCAACAAAAGTGAGTACACCCCTATGTGAAAATGTCCAAATTGGGCCCAAAGTGTCAATATTTTGTGTGGCCACCATTATTTTCCAGCACTGCCTTAACCCTCTTGCGCATGGAGTTCACCAGAGCTTCACAGGTTGCCACTGGAGTCCTCCTCCACTCCTCCATGATGACATCACGGAGCTAGTGGATGTTAGAGACCTTGTGCTCCTCCACCTTCTGTTTGAGGATGCTCCACAGATGCTCAATAGGGTTTAGGTCTGGAGATATGCTTGGCCAGTCCATCACCTTCACCCTCAGCTTCTTTAGCAAGGCAGTGGTCTTCTTGGAGGTGTGTTTGGGGTCATTATTATGCTGGAATATTGTATACTGATCATGCTCTGCTTCAGTATGTCACAGTACATGTTGGCATTCATGGTTCCCTCAATGAATAGACATATGAGTGTTGCCAGCATTGCTGCAAAGGTTGAAGGGGTGGGGGGTCAGCCTGTCAGTGCTCAGACCATACGCCGCACACTGCATCAAATTGGTCTGCATGGCTTTCGTCCCAGAAGGAAGCCTCTTCTAAAGATGATGCACAAGAAAGCCCACAAACAGTTTGCTGAAGACAAGCAGATTAAGGACATGGATTACTGGAACCAAGATAAACTTATTTGGTTCAGATGGTGTCAAGCGTATTGGAGGCAACCAGGTGAGGAGTACAAAGACAAGTGTGTCTTGCCTACAGTCAAGCATGGTGGTGGGATAGTCATGGTCTGGGGCTGCATGAGTGCTGCCGGCACTGGGGAGTTACAGTTCATTGAGGGAACCATGAATGCCAACATGTACTGTGACATACTGAAGCAGAGCATGATCCCCTCCCTTCGGAGACTGGGCCGCAGGGCAGTATTTCAGCATGATGACGACCCCAAACACACCTCCAAGACGACCACTGACTTGCTAAAGAAGTTGAGGGTGAAGGTGATGGACTAAACCCTATTGAGCATCTGTGAGGCATCCTCAAACGGAAGGTGGAGGAGCACAAGGTCTCTAACATCCACCAGCTCCGGATGTCGTCATGGAGGAGAGGAAGAGGACTCCAGTGGCAACCTGTGAAGCTCTGGTGAACTCCATGTCCAAGAGGGTTAAGGCAGTGCTGAAAAATAATGGTGGCCACACAAAATATTGACACTTTGGGCCCAATTTGGACATTTTCACTTAGGGCTGTACTCACTTTTGTTGCCAGCGGTTTAGACATTAATGGCTGTGTGTTGAGTTATTTTGAGGGGACAGCAAATTTACACTGTTATACAAGTTGTACACACAGTACTTTACATTGTAGCAAAGTGTCATTTCTTCTGTGTTGTCACATGAAAAGATATAATCAAATATTTACAAATCTGTGAGTGGTGTGCTCACTTTTGTGAGATACTGTGTGTGTATATATACTGTGTGTGTATGTATACTGTGAGATACTGTATATAGATAGATAGATAGATACATAGATAGATAGGTAGATATACATAGTGTATTATAACCCTTGCCCTCATTACTCTTATTAAGACCAATGTAACTTAATGCAATTGATTTTGACACTGACCTCCTCTGTATCACTGATTTAGACTATCTTCTGATTTTACTTTGAACACGGGAATGATTTAATTTTTTTCAATACAAAAATGAAATTACATTTCATACCTCTTGAATTAAAGCTGAAAGTCTACACATTCATTTCACATTCATTATGGTGGCATACAGAGGCAAAATTAATAAGACCTGACTTACTTATTATTGTGTTTAATATTGTTTGTCTCCAACATGGACAAGCACAGGATAGGGGCATTAAATGAAATGGGCTCAGATTCTCTTGTAATGGGGTTGTTTGTGAGAATGTAAAACTTCATGTGCTCACCTCAACTGTAAGTCACTCTGCATAAATTAAACATGCAATCCAAATAAAACACAGTGTTTACCACACACAGTGTTTACTAAGTGAGTACCACTACAACCTTCCTTCAATCCAGCAAACCCCACACACAGAAACCATGCATCACTCCCTTTTAAGGACTTATGGCTCAATGGCAACCTTGATAGCTGCCAAAACCAGCAGCTGTTTTTATCCATCCATGTTTATCCTATGCAATAAACTCATTTATTTATTTATTTTATATTAAATTTTTATTTAATTTATTTTATATTTAATTTTTTTAAATATGCTACAATGTTTTATCTTGTGCTGTACCTCTGGTGGGGACAAAACCTCTAATATAGAGATGATTCAAAATGCAATTAAGATAATAATTATTAAATAATTACATCAGTTTCCTGCTTATGGTTTGAGTTTGCTTAAAATGGTCTCATGACAGGTTCCCCATGTGAGTCTGAGTGTAAAACCAGAATGCAGCAGCAACTCGACAATGTGTCTGTAACATTGCTGACACTGTCATATGATGTGGTGGGGTGGAGCATCATGAAGCTTTATGATTTTAACACTATAGAGTACAGAAAGGTCTCAGAATATTTTCATTCAGCTAAGATCATCATGTTCACTTTTATATTTGTGCAACCTGTATCGAGTTGGGGTACTCGATCCTGGACTCGAGTAAAATTATGAATGAACTTGGACATGTCACGCACTCAGGTCAATTTGTACTCAAGCTTGACACGAACTCTGACATTTTGGGCTCTGGTATTTTTCCGAGTTCAGTCAAGTTTGCATCATGTGTAACATGAAAAGAAAGATAAAAAATAAATAACAACATAAAATTAAGAGAAGAAATTAATGAACATCTCTCTGCCTGACCAGGGGCTTTCTGTGCCCACACACTTGAAACACGCGTACAGAAAGCCGCCTCATCATGCGACGAAATTGATTTCTCTTTAGTGGGTTATTACGCTTGGATGGTCAAATAAATACACACACATCATATCAAATTGCAGGTCTGTCCAGGTATTCATGCAAACACAATTGGTTATGTCTTAAGTGAATGTAAATAGTTGGGAACAATCTGAGGTGTGTCAATACCAGGGGCGTAACCTGGCTTGGGCATTAGAGGCTGTAGCCCTGAAGATTTTTTGTGTAGCACCGAATAATTCTCCACTTGGATCATTTTGTCACTACATAACTGAACGTCAGTTAAAGAAGACGGCAGTAATGTAATTTTATATATTCAGACCAATCAGACAGGGTTTACAGGAAAGTACATGGAAACACTTGGGTCTTATTGGCTGTCAAGTCTCAAGACTGCGAAACACTAGCTCACACAGTCAGTGTGAGGAAAAATGGATATAAATATGGATTTTTAATTCTTTTTTTTTTTTGAACCAGTAAACAGAAACACTAACATCCTTGCATGCTGAGCAGGAAAACAAGGTGTGTAAATGTCTATATGAGTTCCAGTTTACATGAACATTATATGAGCAGAGCATAAGGAAACATAATGTATTTTGCTTTGCACTGTAGCAGCTAAACTTAGGCTACTAGCTGAGCTGGAAAAAAAATTAATGGTATGGAGAAGAATCTGGACTCAGCCCTGGGTGATTAACAGTCCAGCTAAGGCCCCTGGTCAATACAGTATATTGGATGTGTGCATAAGGTCTTAAAGTTATAGGAGTTTAATTAACCTGCTGCTGTCTGTGTCATTAATGTTAATCAAACAACAAAAAACAAAGAGAAAATCACTCTCACTCATTTGAATGAATAAGTTCAGTAAATTTAATAAGAATCACTGTTTATGTCATATAGTGAAGTCTATTTTATTTTACATTTGATTTTTATTCAATTTCCATAGTATTTATTAGTTGAATGCTACTGATACACCTACCTGAGAAAACATATTGTTATTGTGAAATAAGATTGTAATCATGTAGCCCACCCCTACACATTAGCCTTTTGTGATTCGAGTCTTGAATTTCATGTTAAATGTGATATATACTTCTTAATGTAGTAAATATCATAAACCCTGCTGATAGGGATTTTTTAAATTTATTTTTGGAATTAAAATGAAAAAGTTACAAGAATCGAGCTGTGTTCAGAAATGAGTTTGTTGTGATTCATAGACAGATTAAAACCAGTAATAATGCATGGACCTTGCTGTAACTACAGGATGCTAAATGTAACTCTATTCTGTACTCTCTCTCTCAGCCTATATAACTGTGGTGGATAGGCATCAAATAGTTTAAATGTCAACTCAAACTGGAGGACACAATGTAGTGTTATACAATAACAATACAGGTTAATTTGTAAATTTGTATTTTAATACACTTGTAATATAATAAACATTCTACATATACCTCTATATTCCTTTTTTTCTTCAAAACCATTTTTGATAGGAAACTAGTTGAGGTGCTGATGACATGAAGTAAAAATTTTAAATCGCAATGGCAAGATGTAGTGGTATTGTTTGTTACATTTATGTTGCCATTGGTTTGTAAAGATTAAAAAATTAATTTAACAGCTCAGTGCTGAGTTTACAATTGTAATTTCAAATCTTTTTTCAATGTAATTACTTTCAGGACTTTGCCGGACTTGTCCTGCAGTAACAGCCTAGGTCTCCCACCTGTAGGGATACCAGCATACCAGAGTGACCTGCATTCTAAAAATGCAAAGAACGGACTTGTGTTCTCATGAAGATCAGTCTTGCCAGGCTACCTTGAAAAGTACAAACTTGGAAATGCAGGAGGACATAGAATGCACCTTAGCAAGAATTGATATGTGCTGCAAGCTTCCAGTTGCACATTTCTAGTAGTGGAACAGGGTCTTCATCTCTTCAATGCTCTCTAAGTAATATGTTTCAGCTGGTTAATAGATTTACTTTTAACTGGCTGATTAACCAAATCTAAAAACATATACTATTAGAATCTGCGGAATACTCAATGCATTAAACAGCACGTAAATAACTATTATAGTGCAGTAGGTGCATGAATGACTATGTTAAAGGGAAGTCAGTTCATAGCATCAATGTTCAGACCCTTTTCCCTTCTTTACATAACCTGTGATCAATCCCTAACTACTAGCATTAAGGCAAAATGGCATGGAGCAGTTCATGACTCATATGCTCAGGGTGTCTACACTATATAACTGCTTAGAACTGAGTACTGAGTACATTACTGTATATGGTTTTGCTTTTAAATAATTTTCATAAAAGCTTCCTGTACACCCTGCTCTGTTTGGAAACAGAGTTATGATGTTATGCTACCATCGCAGCACTTCCTGGGTGTGGCCTTCTAGAAATGTGATTCCTCTTGTGAAAAGTTCAGTACATACAGCACTATTATACAGAATCCTCACAGAGCTGTGTTCAGAAATGGATCAACTATACAACTTACTGTACATAGTGAGATACATACCCCTGATTCTCACTGTAACAAAAGGTAATTTATTTTCATCAGTTAATTTATTGTGTTAATTTATAACCACGTTTGAAGCATTACAGTATTCCTTTCTGAAAATTATGTTTTGGTATGTTTACAAAAATACTTCACAGATTTATTTCTTTATGTTCTTCTTTACAACAGGCAGTTTTGCAGATAAAATCAGGCCAACAGATGAAGATGCCAACATTGTCAGGCATGAAAAAGACACTGTTACTTTGAAATGTTCATATGAGTCAAGCAGTGAAAACATTCGGCTTTACTGGTACAAACAATATCCTAACAGTGCACCACAGTTTTTACTGTATAAAGGCGCAAGGTCTATCAGTTTTGGGAGCACTCCTACTGACACTCGATTAGAGACAAAAACAAGCAGAAACTCTACTGAACTTACTATAAGAGGTCTAGAGCTCTCAGATTCTGCACTCTATCACTGTGCTCTCAGAATAGGATCACAGTGATACATAGTCAATGAGAGGCTGTACAAAAACCTAAAAATGGTTTATATCAAATTTCTTAAACCACTGAAGATTAAAGTAACTCCCTGCCAACTTGTTAACCACAGAGACAAACAACATCTATGGTATGCAGCTGAAAGAAAAAGAGGAATAAAGAACACAACAACTACACATTAATCACTGTGAGTTCACAAATCTACATTTTTCATTCTCCAAAATATATTTTAATGACACGTCAGGTTTTCCCCACAACCACTGTAATCAGTTTTCATTCTTTTGTTCATTTATGTGTTTATTATGCATGTAGGTGTGTATGTACAAAAAATGTGAGTCTGATCGTACAGATAGAGATAAATAAGAAAACTTTCAGTGGAATTTACTTTTCCTTGTCTCATGACAAGATCTGATTGTAGAGAACTTTGTTGAATAAGGGTCCATATTTATGTGACCAAGGGATGATGACTCCAGTACAGAGCCCCCCTAGTGTCAGGTAAGAAAAAAAAAACAGCCATGTGTAAACCGTGCCCTCAGATTCGTAATCTGTGCCCACGGTTTTGTAAACCATGCCCTCAGTTTTGTAAACCGTGCCCTCAGACTTGTAATCCATGCGCACTGTTTTTCCAATCCGTGCCCTCAGATTATATTATCCGTGCCCTCAAATTTGTACTTCGTGTGCGCTTCCTTCTTCACTTCTTTCTGCAGCGAGCAAGAGACCATAGAAATTTTCGACGGCATACATCTGCCTGATAAGTCCAGTTTATCTTTATGTTTAAGGGTAGATTTAATGCTATGTTGTGTTTTGAATTGGACGTTTCACAGCTTTTATTGTGTAATGTTGTCTTTATTGTGCTTTGCACTCCAAACCCAATCATTAGCTTCCCAGGCTTTCTTGTTAGCCAAACTTTGTGTTTGAGACTGCCCTTAACAGTGTGACTGCTTGTCTAGTTATGAAGTTTTGAATTTCCATTTACTCGGTCTGGTAGGTTACCATATGTGTTTTCCATGCACATGCGCAGTGTTGTGTCCTGCATCTGTTGGTAATGTAACATGGTGATGACTAATAATGTCAGTGAAGCCTTAGCTTAAGTTTGTTTTACTTGTGGTGCAGCATACCTTCACTCCATTCTGGAGCTTATTACTTGACTGCAGTGAGTGGACAAGGGAAAAAAGTGTAAGGAAAGAGAATAGGAAACTCAAAATAATAGAACTAACACTCAAGGAAAATCAATCCAATTGAATTGATCATTGGGAGAGTTCAGTTCAGTTTTAACTAAAATCAAGCAAGTAAAATCTGCTGCTGCCAATCTTAAAACGTCCTGAAAGTGCTTTTGGATGAACTGAGAGTATTCCTGGTGAGATTGTAACAAAAACAGTGTGTAGAATTAGATGTTGAGTTTATTGAAGTCACTAATAATCCTTCTCCTGGTCTGTTTCTCTCTCTAGGCAATGTGTTAGTGAGCAGTAGTCAACCTTGATGGATCCATAATCCACACATATTCCCATGGATAGACTGGAGTTAATAGAACTTTATTTTAACTTTGGGCCTCACATATAAAGACATCCTCCATATTCTGAGTGTTAAGCACGGGATTGTTCTCAGTCTGACAACTCTAAAACGAATCCTGAAGCAGAATTTTCTGTTTCGCTGGAAAAAATTTACACTTTAGTAGAAACTGTTCAATTCATAAGGGAGGAGCTCCAGGGCTCAGGGGCTTTGCATGGCTACAGGTTGATGTACACTAAGTGCAAAGAAAGGGGACTGTATGTACCGAAAGAGGATGTCTGCCTAATTCTATCCACTCTTGACCCAGAGGCCACAGAAATCTGAAGATATAGAAGACTGAACAGACGAGCATACTTTTCCAAGGGGCCAAATTTTGTATGGCATGTTGATTCTTATGACAAATCAAAGCCGTTCAGTATATGCATCAATGGAGCTATTGATGGTTTCTCAAGAAGAATACTGTGGTTGAATGCATACTGTACGAGTAGTGACCCCAAAGTTATAGGAGGTTAATTCTTAGAGACAGTAGGGGAACTAGGTGGATGTGCCCATATCGTCAGGACAGATATGGGGACGGAAAACAGCTCTATGTGAGATATGCAACGGTACCTTCGTCGCAATGATGATGTTTATGGGGGTGATGAAAGTTTCAGTTATGGAAGAAGCAAGCAATCAGAGAATAGAGAGCTGGTGGGGCTTTCTCCATAAAGAGTGTGTGGACTTCTGGCTCGACCACTTTCACTGACTTAAAGATGAAGGTGATTTTGTTGAAGACTTCTTGGACCAGAACCTGATGTTATTTTGCTTCCTTGGTTTGATTCAGGCAAGTGGCATCAATAGACAGTGGATGATGTACATGTCTAGTCTACACTATAGGCCTGTTGTTACGAATCAGGAGTAGAGGCAGACGCAATTGCAGATCAAAGTCTTTATTTGCAAACTACATTCAAAAACCCGGAAAACAAGACTTAACATATTTTAACTTAACGTATTCACCAAAACATTCATTCATTCAGTTAATACTGCGCAACGTGCACAGGAACACAAGGGCTTTAAATAACAAACGTAATCACGCCTGAACATAGACAGCTGGGACCAATAATGACACACCCTCGAACATCAACCAATGCTTAAACAGGAAGGGAACAAAACCAAAACAAAGGCACGTGTCCATAGGAAACAGTTCATTCCGTAATCTCGTGCATGTGCCCGCTCTGCAGCCGTCCATGCACATCCATGCTGCAGCGCCATCTGCCGACGAGATCGTGACACCTGTGTTTTTGCTGCAAGCAGCAGTCTATCCCAATATCAGAAAGGTTTTCCATTACATGCTACATTTTGTGCTTGTTACAAATGTAATTTAATTCTATTTTATTTTATTCATACCATAAACAATTTAAATTGAATAGGGATTCGAATTCAGAGTTTGATGGAGTAGGACGCAAAGTTGGAGGCTCCTGCTGATTTCGATTAAAATTGTAATTAATAACGCTTTTTGGTCATACAATAGATTTTGACTTATTCTACTCCGTTTCCTTGTTTGCACTTTTAACTTTGTGGTACGTTAAAATGCATGGAAAGAACATGAAAACCTGTGGTAGCATTCAGACACGACTGAGGCCAAGTGTGCGCGCTGTGAGTCCCCTTCTTCCCCTGAATCCACGTTGTTGAGCGGTGACCCTGACTTCACCACACTCAGGCTTGAGCTGCTGGCTTTACTGAGGAAGGACATTGCCGATATTTTTGAAAAGGAGCTCCAGGAGACTTTCAGGGTTGCGCTGTCTGCTGTTCAGCTTGACCTGCAGGCCATGAAAACAGAGCTGGCTAGTGATAAAGTTGCTACCGCGGCTACCATGTCAACACTGAAAGGTACTGTTGTGGAAATGGAGCACGCTTTCTCCGGTTGCACCGATGACATAGCTCACATGAAGACTACTATCGAGTCTCTCACTGTGACCGTGACTCAATTAGAGAATAAATGTGAGGATTTGGAGTCAAGGTCATGGCACAATAACGTTAGGATAGTGGGAGTTCCAGAGGGCGCTGACACATCTACAACTGCTGCTGTAGCGGCCTTATTAAAAGAGGCGATTGTCTGGAGAAGGAGACGGTGTTGGAACGGTCTCACCAGACCCTTCAGCCGAAGCCCAAGCCTGGTGAATGACCACGAGCTATTGTGTGCAGATTCCACTATCACAGAGACTGTGTTGAAATTTTACGCCGTGCGAGAGAGATCCAGTGGATTAAAGTGAGGGATTTGACCATCTCCGTTTTCCCTGACTACACAGCCAAGACAGCCCGGGCCCGGGCCGCGTTTAACGAGGTCGGGTGTCAACTTCGTGGTATTGAGGGCGATCACTATGGAATACTTCACCCAGCTCGGCTTCGCATTACATACAATGGTGTCCAGAAGGACTTTATTTCAGCGGAGGAAGCAGGAGACTATGTTAAACTCTTGATAGCGGGGTGAACTGCATCACCTATATAGTGGAGTATTTTTTTACTTTTGTTTTATTGTTTTTTTTGCACTCGGCCTTCCAGCTCTACAGAATTCGGATTCTTATTGAAGTTATTGTCGATGCATTACTTCATCTAGATTTTGCGGTCTCACTCCTCTTAAATCTACTTCCGTATTAATGTGCTTCTCTGTTTTGTTGCTCTGACTGGGTTAGAGTTTCTGTTTATTTAATTTTATTAATGTTATTCCCTCAACTTTACGTGCTACACTGTTATATTTTTTGTTACAAGTCATTAAAAGGTAAGGACATTATATTTGTTAATGTGCGCAGACTATTTATCAGATTTGAAGTCAGTAGGGGACTTTTCTCTTACTGGAATTTTTTAGTTTAGGTAATCTGTATGCCGAAGGTGTGTTTGATAGCTTTGCCAATCTGGCATCCACTTATGACCTCCCTGTGATGCATTTTTTTCGGTATTTTCAAATTCGGAATTTCGTTTCTAGATGTTTTCCTGATTTCCCCTCTGCGTCTCCTGAACAGGCTTGGGAAAGCTTGTTTTCAAACAATCCGCATCAGAGAGGAATGATTTCTAGGATTTATGATTTTATTCTGGCGCCAAGTAGTGAGTTGAATAACAAAATTAAGAATGCGTGGGAAACGGAGTTAGGAGTACAGATAAGTGAAGAGTGTTGGGAACATGCTATAGGGAGGGTACAGTCTACCACTTCTTGTGCTCGTCTTGGACTTATACAGTTCAAAGTTTTAAATAGAGTCCATCTGTCCAAGTCGAGACTTTCTGTGATGTATCCGGATGTAGAGGACAAGTGTGATAAATGCCATGGCTCTCTCTACCATCTTGGCCATATGTTTTTCTTCTGCCCTGATCTCCATGGTTTTTGGTCTGGTTTTTTTACCACCCTGTCCACTATTCTCAGGGTAGATTTAAAACCTTGCCTATTGATTGCTGTATTTGGGATTCCTGATGACTCAGTTCCATTGAGCTCAGTACAAAAGGATGTTATTGCTTTCACATCCCTTATAGCAAGACGTTCCCTACTGTTGCATTGGAAGTCTGCTAAATACCCATCTATCTCCCAGTCGCTGGTTATATAGATATTGTAATACCCAACAACAGGCACAAAAATTTAAGTGGGAGGTGTCTGTAACTCCATAAAGTATATGATAAAGGGATGCCATTTATAAAAAAAAACTTGTCCGTACAACCTTTCATCGTATACCTTATTTTCTCGAGTTTTAGTAGACCAAAGTATATCAAATGGCAAGACCACATCGCAACTGTAACGGCACTAAAAACAATATAACTTAAAAAACTCGCAGTTATACAAAACAATATGACTTAAAATAACAAACGAAAACAAAACAAAACGGTAACAGGAGCTGCAGCAAAATGCGCCTGCATACCCTGTCATAGGAACTGGAAGTCTTTTGAAGACTTGTGATGGCTACATAAATTCAAATACATGAAATAAATTCAGAGCATTAAGTACATAAACATACTCATGACATATTTAACCAGTTTTCATTTTTATAAAAAAAAATGGCATTTTTAAAAACGTGTTGTAGTTGCTCTGGGCTTCTGTATTTTATTGAAAATTGATTCAACATCCAGCCAAACATGTTATTATCAACTACAGTCACTACAGGGACTAGATCATCCAGTGTTTTCATAAGCTGCCTCACAATCAAATCAAATGGAGTGATTATGCCCCCTTACCCACTTTAAAGTATTGAATTTGTGATAGTATAAGAGGGAAGCTTAAGAAAATCAGAAAACCAAGAGACTTATTTTAAATACTAATAGAAAATTTATAATTTAGGTTATGATTTAATGCACTTGACCTAAGAATTCATGAAATATTTCTTCATTTTAGATTGATTCCAGTGTCATACACCTCATGACAGATGACCATCTAAGAGAGTATCTGCCATCCTATAATGATCGACTGGCTGTATTTGGATACTGCAGACAGAAAGCGTGCACATGCCCAGAAAATCCAGTCTTTTCACGGAAGTGATCAGTGCTCAGAGGATGTGCAGATCAGCTAGCAGATGTTTTCACTGACATCTTCAACCCTGAGCAGCGCCATCGTTCCAACGTGCTTCAAGGCTACCACCATTGTCCCTGTGCCGAAGAAGTCTTCAATGTCCTGCCTCAATGACTACTGTCCCGTTGTACTCACATCCACCATCATGAAATGCTTCGAGAGGCTCGTCATGAGGCAAAACAAGACCCTGCTGCCTACCTTACTGGACCCGCTGCAGTTTGCGTATCGCACCAACCGCTCAACAGATGATGCCATCACCACCACCCTACATCTGGCCCACCTAGACAAGAAGGACACCTCCGTTCGAATGCTGTTCATAGACTTCAGTTCAGCATTCAACACAATAATTCCTCAGAACCTGATTGGAAAACTGAACCTACTACACCTCCATCTGCAACTGGATCCTGGACTTCTTGACTGGCAGACCTCAATCACTCTGGATCGGGAACAACATCTCCAGCACCACCACACTGAGCACAGGGGACCCCCAGGGCTGTGTACTCAATCCACTGCTGTTCACTCTGATGATGACACGACTGTGGTGGGTCTCATCAGCAAGAACAACGAGTCAGCATAGAGAAAGGAGGTGCAGCAGCTAACGGACTGGTGCAGATCTGACAACCTGTCTCTGAATGTGGACAAAACAAAAGAGATGGTTGTTGACTTCAGGAGAGCACAGAGCGACCACTCTCCGCTGAACTTCGATGGCTCCTCCGTGGAGATCGTCAAGAGCACCAAATTCCTTGGTGTTCACCTGACGGAGAACCTCACTTGGTCCCTCAACACGAGCTCCATAACCAAGAAAGCCCAGCAGCATCTCTACTTTCTGCAAAGACTTAAGAAAGCCCATCTCCCACCTCCCATCCTCACCATATTCTACAGAGGACCTATCAAGAGCATCCTGAGCAGCTGCAACACTATCTGGTTCGGAACCTCATTGGATCGCAAGACCCTGCAGCGGTTAGTGAAGACAGCTAAGAAGATCATCAGAGTCTCTCTGCCCTCCATCACAGACATTAACACAACATGCTGCATTTGCAAAGCCGGCAGCATTGTACAGGATGCCACACACCCCTCACACACATTCTTCAGCCTCCTGCCATCTGGAAAAAGGTACCAAAGCATTCTGACCCTCATGGCCAGACTGTGTAACAGCCTCTTCCCTCAAGCCATCAGACTCCTCAAAACTCAGAGTCTGGACTGATACACACACACACACACACACACACACGTTCTGAACTGAACACCATCCCACATCCCACACTATTCAAGTGTTTTCTGAGGAAAGTATCATGAAGGATGACATTTACTTTCAAGTTATTCTTCCCAATGGAAAGCTTGAAAAGGCTGTGGATGATTGAGGTGTTTTGAGGGATGTACTGTCAGAATTCTGGAATGATTTTTATGAGCAGTGCACTATGAGAAATGGGTTCAAAGTGCCATACCTATGTCATGATTTTGGTAAACAAGACCCCACACACCCCTCAAACACACTCTTCACCCTCCTGCCTTCTGGAAAAAGATACCGAAACATTCGGGCCCTCACAACCGGACTGTGTAATAGCTTCTTCCCCCAAGCTATCAGACTCCTCAATACTCAGAGACTGGACTGATACACACACACACACCCACACACACACACACACACACACACACACTCTCTCTCTCTCTCTGAAGTGAACACCATCCAACTCCCATTGAAATATTTGCACATTCCTGCTTTGACACTGTTGCATTTTTTGCTGCTACTGTATAATAAAAATATAGTATCTAATTTATTGTCACTATATATACTTTATATACACTTTACCTGGCTGCTACCACTATAACTGCTATGTTTGTATTTGGTATAAGCTAATTTGCTGAATTTGATATAAGCTAATTTGTCTTAGCATGTTATGTTTATATTTATACCATTTTTAAATTATATTGTTACTCCTTGGCACCTATCTTCTGCACTACTTGTTATGTCAGATACTTCCTCACTAAAACTGTGTACTGTTCAACACTATACTGTCACTTACTGTGCTTATTGTCCTGTTTTAGTAGTACTGAAATGTCCTGTGTTAGCACACGTCTGCATGTGCACTTTATGTAGAATGTTTGTAGATCTTATTTAGTTCTGTGTCATCTCATGTGGTTAGTGTGTTGTTTTGTGTAGCACCATAGTCCTAGAGGAACACTGTTTCGTTTCACTGTGTACTGTACCAACTGTATATGGCTGAAATGACAGTAAAACCACTTGAACTTCTTATGATTCTGTTTAACAATCTGTAGAATTTATTGCTGTTTGTAAAGGAAATGCAGTAATTTTAACAGACAAGTACCAACCCCAATACTTCCAATACCCATCCTTTCAATCCATTACAATACCAATCCTTAATTGTGTATTAGTGTACACCTAATGTAAAAAGCAACACAACTGCCAGAGGGTTATATTTTTGTACAAATGATAAATATTTAGACACAACATTCCTCTAACACCCAAAGATATATTTCTAAGGTGACTCAGTAAACTGTCACTGATTGTCACGTCTCGTGACGTAACGCAGATAGAGACGGATGCAAGTGCAGTTCACCAGTTTTATTAAAGAGAGACACAGGCAGGTAAATCCAAATCATAATCCATAAACGTAATCCAAAACATGCAAAAGGTCAGACGATCGGCAAACAGGCATACACGGGGCAAAGCAGGAATCAAGGTCACGGTCACGCAAATAAAGGGTTGAGAAACAAAACAAGAAACATGAACAATAGCGCAGGACTGGGAGCGGAGAAACCAGCGTGGAATAAATCTAATGTTTAACCTGAAGGAATCTAACATGGATTTTTGACTATGACTATGGTTAACTATGGTAAGGAATCTAAACTAATCTACTATACTATATCTATACTATAATATTCCGCGTCGTGTGCTGGGAGGCGCGCGGTATATATGCAAACATAATCAGCACCAATTACTGACGACTGACCCCAATGTAGACACACGTTAAACAGCTAATGACAGAACGGGGAGGAGACGTAACAGAAACATAAACACGTGTCCAAATGTCACGGTTGTCAACAAAGAAAAGCAGGTGCTCGCGCATCTGCTCGTCCACGCGCGATCACATGCTCTCCCGCGCGCTGCTTAAGGGGAAACCGTGACACTGATACTGTGAAGTTATGGTGCTACAACAGGAGCACGTCCTGGGTGTGGCCTTCTAGAGATGTGTTCCCTCATGTGTAAACTTCAGCACATACAGCACTATTATACAGAATCCTCACTGAGCTGTGTTCAGAGATGGCTCAACTATACAACTTACTGTATATAGTGAGATAGAAACCACTGATTCTCACTGTAGCAACAGGTAATTAATTTTCATCAATTAATTAATTATATTAACTAATACATAATATTTTAAGCATTAATTTTTTAGTTGATGTTTTGAGTCTGATTATGAAATAGTTAAAAAAAATATATATATATATATATATATATATATATATATATATATATATATATATATATATATATATATATATATGCTAATTATGTAGGTATGTACAGATGATAGTTTGCTGGATGTGAGCTAAGGCAATAACCATTTAGGAACACTCTGAACAGATAAACAATGAAACTAGTGGTGTATTTAGCTTTTCCTTTATTGTTTAAATACTATGGGGTTAGAATTGTTTCATAATTCCAAATAAATAGATTACAATCCACAAATAAATGTGCTAAAAGACTCAGGAACCTTAGGAGTTAGCAGTTTGAATGAGTCTAACGAATCCTTACTGAATCACTGAATCAGTCATTACTAATCCATCAGACCACTCATCTATAATAACAGTGAATTTATGATCCATAACCATCAATCCATCAATCCATCTTCTACCACTTACTCCTTTTCAGCGTCACAGGGAACCTGGAGCCTATCCCAGGGAGCATCGGGCACAAGGCAGGGTACACCCTGGACAGGGTGCCAGTCCATCGCAGGGCACAATCACATACACACTCACACACCCATTCACACACTCCGGACACTTTAGACACGCCAATCAGCCTACCATGCATGTCTCTAGACTGGGGGAGGAAACCGGAGTACCCGGAGGAAACCCCCGCAGCACGGGGAGAACATGCAAACTCCGCACACACATGGCCCTGGCAGGACTCGAACCTTGGACCCTGGAGGTGTGAGGAGAACATGCTAACCACTAAGCCTATGATCCATAATATTGCTGGTTTTCTTTTAGATGTTGTTACAATGATGCTGTTAGATGATATATGCTAGTTCAGTGTAATATGACTCTGTTCCCATTCTGACTGTAAAACGAAATGTAAGTGGTTGGAGCGAGAACGTGCTATGATTGGTCAGTACAATGTGCTGGTTATCCAAGTGGCTTGAGTAGATGGTGGGTGGAGTCCAACTATTTGTTGATTTATATGCACTCTTGACGCTAGAAATGTTTCAAAATGCACAAATGCACAAAGCAATCCACAAATGCATGAAGCAATCACAAATGAATGCAAGACAGAGTTGTGCTTGTGACATAAAAACATATTTGTAAAATACATTTTTATCTGCAAATCTCATTTTATTTATGTGTCAATTTAATTTATTTTTGTGAAACTACTAACTACTATGTTTGTGGATCTCATTCAATGCATTTGTGAATTTGTTTAATATTTGTAAATCTCACTACATTTATTTGTGGATTGTAATTTATTAATTTGGAATGATGAAGCAATTCTAACCCCATAAAATACAGACCTATCAGAGAGATAGCAGAAAGTTTATGAGTGGCCAAATCAAGAAGAGTTGTCATGAATATGAATAAATATGAGTGGGTGGAGCTGCATGTTAAGATATCAAAGACAATCTCAAAAACACAACACTGACATTTATTTCTAAAGCTAGAGGTCTGAACTAAACACTCAGGATAACAATGGTATTCTTCATTTTGTTTTTCTTCACAATTGCTGATATTGGTAAGTCATATACATTGCACATGACTTGTTTTAAAATGCACGTTTTAAAACACACAAAAAGAGCAATTATTTATTTGTAAGAGTTTATTATTATTAAATGGTCATGATATTTTAATATCTTTATAGCAGAGGCTGCTGACAACAGCATTAAACCAGAACAAACCACCATGTCTGTAATTGAAGGCAGCAACACCACACTCTCCTGCACATATACTGGATCAGCTTACAGTCTCCACTGGTATCGACAAAAACCTGGATCAAGACCAGAGTTTCTGCTTCTGATTGATGAAACCAGTGAACATGTCACACAGGCACAACCACCTCATCCACATCTGTCAATAAAACTTGATAAAAAGAATACGAAAGTGGATCTGCTCATCTCCTCTGCTGCAGTGACAGACTCTGCACTGTACTACTGTGCTCTGAGGCCCACAGTGACAGGAAACCCAACTACACTGTACAAAAAGCACTACACCTGTCTGGAGCAGGGCTATGCTCACAAGATGGAGCTATTTACATGTTTACATTCACTTCTTCAGTTACTGGTCTATGATGTCAGATTAACTAGATGTCAGATTAACATAATTTTCGCACTGACTATAAATTGTGGTAACAGTTTATTTTAAGGAACACAGTAATGAAGGTTAATTACTGTCTTATTTTTCATTATTAATAAGTCTTTATTCACAAAGACCTGCATTGCTTTACAATTGGGGATCTGTTTTGTGAAAATGACTGACAAATTATTAGTGATAATACACAAATAAACACTTTGTTAAATCCTTGTTATGCAAATTAGTTTATCTTATTAATGTCATTGGAATCTTGTTATTGCTGTTGGATCTAGGCAGTGTCTTGACTTGACAGTTTTTACCATACAGAAACAGAGTTTTGAGTAACTCCGGTGACGCCTGAAGTCAGGGAGCGTGTTAAAGATTGTAACCATGAGCAGAGTCTGTTAGAATGGCTTTTGGAAAGCCAGAGGATTTCCACTTCGATGAAAGTGAGGAACAATTTGATGCCTATTTGGAAAGGCTCGAACAATATATTGAAGCAAATGGCTTAAAAGACACTGATGACAAAATGAAAACAATATTTCTAACAATTGTTGGAAAAAGGACACATAGTTTGCTAATGGATTTAGGCACACATGAAAAACCATCACAAAAAACTTTTAAAGATTGAGCTGTTAAAAAGCACTATGTGCCCTGGACAAATTTAATTGTGGAGAGATGCAAGTTCCATGCAAGTAATCAATTGGAAGGCAACTCTATAAGTGAGTACGTTGTTGAGAAAACTGTCAGCCACTTGCATGTTTGGCCTGTTCTTAGATGAAGCTATATGCGACAGATTTGTATATGGAATAAAAAGTGCAGAGTTGAGAGATCGGCTGTTAACTGCAGCATATTCTAAAGACTTAACTCTTGCACTTGCTATAGAGATGAGCCTGGCATATAAAGTGACTCTAAAGAGCTTGCAACAGTTTTCATATAAGACTTTCAAAACACATGCTGTGGACAAAAAAGTTCTGCAAGGCCAAAAGAGGCAAATACAAATCTGTACTACCGATGTAATGGAAAGGGGCACAAACCTGAAGTGTGTCAGTTCAAGGATGTCGAATGCCATGACTGTGGCAAGTGGGGACATAATGTGCGAGCGTGCCGGGCACGTCAGGAACAAAAAAGTGATGTTAAGCCTGCAAAGTAGATGAAACACCTGGATGCCACTGCATTATAGGATATCGCAGCACCTAATCAGAGACCACTGCGAGCAAGGAAAGCCATGCAGACCAATTTGATGCAGTGTGTGGCATATGGTCTGAGCACTGACAGGATGACCCACACCCCTTCAACCTCTGCCGCAATGCTGGCAGCACTCATACGTCTATTTCCCAAAGACAACCTGTGGATATGTCGCTGAACACGCGCACTCAACTTCTTTGGTCGACCATGGCGAGGCCTGTTCTGAGAGGAACCTGTCCTGTTAAACCGCTGTATGGTCTTGGCCACCATGCTGCAGCTCAGTGTCAGGGTCTTGGCAATCTTCTTATAGCCTAGGCCATCTTTATGTACAGCAACAATTCTTTTTTTTTAGGATTCTCAGTTCTTTGTCGTGAGGTGCCATGTTGAACATCCAGTGACCAGTATGAGGGAGTGTGAGAGTGTTGACACCAAATTTAACACACCTGCTCCCCATTCACACCTGAGACCTTGTAACACTAACAAGTCACATGACACCGGGGAGGGAAAATGGCTAATTGGGCCCAATTTGGACATTTTCACTTAGGGGTATACTCACTTTTGTTGCCAGTGGTTTAGACATTAATGGCTGTGTGTTGAGTTATTTTGATGGAACAGCAAGTTTACACTGTTACACTCACTACTTTACATTGTAGCAGAGTGTCATTTATTCAGTGTTTTCACATGAAAAGATATAATCAAATATTTACAAAAATGTGAGGGGTGTACTCACTTTTGTGAGATACTGTATATATATATATATATAGGCAGCAAGTGAAAGTTGATGTGTTGGGAGTGGGAAAAGTGGGCAAACGTAAGGCTCTGAGTGACTTTGACAAGGGTCAAATTGTGATTGCTAGATAGCTGTGTCAGACCATCTCCAAAACAGAAGGTCTTGTGGGGTGCATGCAGTGGAAAGTACCTGCCAAAGGTGGTCCAAGGAAAGACAACCGGTGAACCGGCAACAAGGTCCTGGGTGCCCAAGGCTCATTGAGGAGTGTGGAGAGCTAAGGCTAGCCTGTCTGGTATAATCCCACAGAAGAGCTACTGTAGTACAAATGACTGAAAAAGTTCATGCTGGCTATGACAGAAAGGTGTCAGAACACAGTGCATAGCACCTTGCTTTTTATGTGGCGGTGGCCTCATTCAACAGGATTATATGCCCTGCTACACTGCAAAAATTGTTCAGGAATGGTTTCAGGTACATAACAAAGAGTTTAAGATGTTAAATTGACCTCCACATTCCCCAGATCTCAATCCAAGCTAGAATGTATGGGATGTGCTGGACAAACAAGTTCGATTCATCGAGGCCCCACCTCGCAACTTACAGGACTTAAAGGATCTGCTGCTAACGTCTTAGTGCCAGATACCACTGCACACCATCAGTGGTCTTGTGGACTACATGCCTTTATGAGTGAGAGCTGCTTTGGCAGCACAAGGGTGACCTGCACAATATTAGGCAGGTGAATTTAATGTTGTGGCTGATCAGTATATAGATACTCTCTTATAAAGTATTGCTTCTGTTCGAAATGTCTTGAATACTACTGTACACAGAATAATAATATCTAAATATATGCCATTATATCTGCTCATAATGGTATAAATACCTTGTGATAACAAGAAAACAAAATTAACAAATCATATGAAAAAAGAAATTATACGTAAATGCATGTAAATCCCTGGTTTCTTATGGCCATATTTTATTATTCAATAATTTTTTCCGGATGTTTTTGGTACGTTAAAGAAATGTCACACCAGTGCCGGAATCCATCAGAGACTCCACATACCAGAACACACCATGGCCTACAAACATAGCTGCCATGAACTACAATCCCTGGTTACAATGTTGCTTCACATATCTGCCATTTTCTTAATAAATTCTAAACTGCATTTACATCTGTCTCTGAATCTGTCACATGACAACAAAGCACACAAAATAAATAAAAGTACAACTTTTATTCTGTCACTTTTTTTACTTTACTGTTTATGACTACTACAAATAAAACAAACAAACAAGAAAGTAAACAAACAAACAAACAACTGAATGAATAAATAAATAAATAAATAAATAACCTACCTTTTCAGTATGAGATGAAGCAGAGTTGTCATGAAAATGAATAAATATGAGTGGGTGGAGCTACACGTGGAGACATCAGAGACAAATACACAACACTAGCATTTATTTCTAAAGCCAGAGGACCTGAAGTAAACACTCAGGCTAACAATGGTACTGCTCTTCTTGTTTTTCTTCACTATTGCTGATATTGGTAAGGCATGAAATTATTGTTTTTATAATAAACAAAAAGTACGACTTCCACTTGACTTTATTTTAAATAAATGTTCATGATATGACTTTAATGTTTATATAGCAGAGGCTGCTGACAACAGCATTACACCAGAACAAACCACCATGTCTGTAATTGAAGGCAGCAACACCACACTCTCCTGCACATATACTGGATCAGTTTGGAGTCTCCACTGGTATCAACAACAACCTGGATCAAGACCAGAGTTTCTGCTTCTGATTGAACAGTCTTCCTATTAGTGTTCGGGACTCAGACACAGTCTCAGTGTTTAAGTCTAGGCTTAAAACGTATTTGTTTACTCAAGCCTACCCTGACTAGATTCTGTTCTACTACTTCGCAGTCATAATTATCTTTTTTCTCCCTCTCTCCTTTCGCCGAGCCCCACATGAATTTATGGAGATACTAGAGATCCAGATCCTTTCTGCCTCTGGATGGAGCTCAAATCTTCTCTAATTCCAGACTGCTGGGACTACGGCTGCTCCTAAGGCCATACAGACTTCATATAAATCCATAATGAACTTTTTCACACTATCTGTTGTTACCCAGATGAGGATGGGTTCCCTTCTGAGTCGGGTTCCTCTCAAGGTTTCTTCCTCTTAAAACATCTTAGGGAGTTTTTCCTTGCCACCGTCGCCACTCAGTGGCTTGCTCAGTTGGGATAAATTCGCACCTTTAATATCTGTATACCATGTTGATATTTCTGTAAAGCTGCTTTGAGACAATGTCTATTGTAAAAAGCGCTATACAAATAAAATTGAATTGAATTGAATTGAAACCCAACTACACTGTACAAAAAGCACTACACCTGTCTGGAGTCAGGCTTTTCTCACAAGATGGAGCTATTTACATCTTTACCTCTTTCATGCTCAAGCAACTGTCCATGATGTCAGTTCGCTTTTAAAGATCAACCACTATTTGTGTAATCTGCTAATGTTTATTTCTGAGTTAATCATCCTTACCATTGGCATCTTAAAATGCTAATAATTGGTTAAAAATACAGCTGTTTATTTAATTAACAATAGCTTTGTGGAAAATCAATTCATGACCCATCCAGTGTGTATTCCTGCTTCTTTCCCAGTGTTCCTGGGATAGGCTTGAAATCCACTGTGACCCTGACCATGATAATGTGCCTACTAAAGATGAATAAATGTATGTGCGTAGGCATATATAGACAGTTATGTATATGTTCTGTTATGAAATTATGTAATATGCATGTGTCCTGCATGCACCTGTCAGTTAACAACACATTTACAAATTACCTATTGACACCATTACTTTAGTACACGGTTCCTGTGTAGGTAATTAGGGAAATTAATGGTATTTAAATGTTTATTATTATTACTTTACTGTACTTGCTACAAAATGCTGAATACATTCACCTAGGTGATTTTACGGCAAATCAAACATTATTCAGGTTTTTTAAATGTTATGCCCAAATTTATATGCACTTCAATCAGATGTGAGTTTAATCATACTGATATGCTAAGATGAAATTGATGAATAAGGAAATTGTCAGTGGAATTTGGATTTAAAATTAGATTTGACCATACACAGCATTGATGAATCAGGATCATTGTGAATAAAAATACTGAGTGGAGGAAGAGTGATTTAAGCATGATGTACTTCAGAGTTTCTCAAAGATTTTGTAACCAGGAACTCTGTTAACTGTAAAATAAATGCCACAGACCCACTCAGTACAGAGCTTACACCAGGGAAGCCCACTTTAAGAACCACTGACGTGAGCATATCTACTCCTAATCATAGGCTAATATTCTGTTTACTTCAGTTCAGATTGTACAAGCAAACTGAAAAGTTGGGATAAAAATATTTTGTATTTCACTAGGGCCAAAGAGCAGTGCTCTGTATTTTGATTAAAAAAATATTACACACATTATTACAATATTACACCACTTGTTTCAGGAAAATCTGTTTATCACCATGGTTTTGTCACCACTTGTTTCCTCTGCTCAAATGAGACCTCAAAGGAGAATTATCTGTAGAATTTTGCTGTTGCTAAAGGAGATGCAATCATTTTAACAGGCAATTACAACCCCAATTCCAAAAAAGTATGGACGATTCATAAAATGTAAATAAAACTGAATACAATGACTTACAAATCTCATAAACCCATGTTATTCACAGTAGAACATAGAAAACATTTCAAATGTTTAAACTGAGGAAAGGTACCACTTTAAGGAGAAAAATATGGTAATTTTGAACTGAGTGCTGATAAAACGCCGGATGGTCCCTATTCTCTTTAGTCCTCTTTTAGTTTAGAGGACACGGCGGCCATGGTTTCCAAAACCTCTGCCCATCTTTACTTCTTAAAGACTCTGCCTCTCTAAGATACTCTTTTTATACACAATCATGTTACTGACCTGTTGCCAATTAACCTCCGGATGTTTCCTTTAAGTAACAATTACTTTTCCGTTGCCTTGTCCCAACTTTTTTGAGACCTGTTGCAACCATCAAATTCAAAATTACCTTCTTTTTTTTTTTTGTTAAAATGGAACTGTTACGGAGCATAGACGGAGACAAGCGCAGGCAAGCGGAGAGATGACATGAGACTGAGCACGAAACGAGAATCTAGTCGGGATAGAGCAGGTAAGCTAGGTATCAGGGGCGTAGGCAAAAGCATAGTGAAAGACGAGCATTAAGTCGAGCACCAGGGAAAACACTTCTAGGAAAGTCGGCTTGGTAAACAAACAGAGACGAGGCTGCTGAGCGGTTACTTCGCAAGTGGCTAATGCTAGGGAGGCCCTTATATAACCTTAGGTGCCTGCAGGTGTTCGTAATCAGAACGCCGGCGAACTCGAGCACGGGTATGGCTGGGAAGTGTAGTCCTCCTCCACCTTGTCCCTGGGCGGCACTACACGTTGTGAGCTGCAGCGCTGATTTCGCCGTGTCGTAACAGGAACATTTACTCAGTTTAAACATTTGATATGTTTTCTATGTTCTATTGTGAATAACATTGGGGGTTATGAGATTTGCAAATGTACATTTTACAGAGCGTCCCAATTTTTTGGAATTTGGGGTTGTACACCATCCACTTTTTTAAATCAAGCTTTTTTTTCTGGTGTAAACAAGAGAATAATGGATCTCAGTTTTTCTTAATTTACCTTTTGGACATGGACAGAGTACATTTGTGTTTCTTGATGGCAATCTGACAAATGTTTGACACAAAAACCTCATATGGAGTGGTCACTGAGCTCACAATAGTTGTTTTTATACTTCCGTTGTGTGAAATGTTTTTTACTTTATGGTTAAGGTAATCATGAACTATAATCACCATAAAATAGTTCAATATCATATTTCTTTTGGCAGTGGTTTATAATTTTTCATAGATGTTGAGACCCAAAACAGACTTTTTTTTAAATGGATGAAGATGTCAACATTGTCAGGAAAGAAACAGACACTGTTACTCTGTTGAGTCAAGCAGCAAATTTTTGCCTTACTGGAACAGCACATCACAGTTTTTACTCTATAAAGGCACAAGGCCAGGTTCACATCTGAAGAACATTCCTGATTATTGTCAATTAGAACTTTTTATTTTTACTCAGCCGGTTGAGGAGGTAAATATACATCGCTCATATCACTAACGTCACCTGGATGGATTGTTGCTAACAAAAAACAAACATAGAGGCAGCCATGTTTTTCACATTTTGTGAAGGTGGAAAAATTACCCACTTACCAGTTAAGTCGAAGGAAGCATTAATCGAAAATCAAATGGTGCCAAAAAAAAAAAAATCTGTTTCATAGACCTATAACCAATGTCTTAACTCCTCTTAAATGTGTTCATCTATCAGCAATTAGCTGAAAGGGACATTCTGAATGCACAACATACAACATCCAGTATATCACCTACAAACCAATTACACAAATCGATACGAGTTTGCGAAATTCATTTACAAATCTAAAATGTCAACGTGATTGCATATTCACCCTCATTGCTGTGAAACTCTTAAATTATTATTATTTTTTTTTTTTTAAAGAGCTATAACTACACTGTCACTTTTTTAGTGGATAAAGAATGACATAATTAGCACAGTTTGTCAGTGGCTGAGTTTATGGCCCTGAGATTAATTGATCTGTTTTGCCTCCTGGTGGAAATAAGAGAGAAACTCTTTATTCAAATCTTGCAATTTGATTAAAGCTCACTACATTATGTTAATCTGATTCTAAATCCATTTGCTGGACCGGATTAAATCCGGTCATGTGTTTGACCCCCTGCTCGAAAGAGTCTAGAGCAGCAATCTAAGGTGGTCATTAGAAAAACAGGAGGCTGCAGACAGGGTGAACATGCACCATACTCATACACCTCTCAGTTAGACTGAACGTGGATGAAGATTAAACTCTGGTGCACCATTGTGAGAAACCTGCAATTCCCACTTCACGTTTTTATTATTATTATTATTATTATTAATAATAATAATAATAATAATAATAATAATAATAATAGTAGTAGTAGTAGTAGTACTCCAACCATGCTAAGGTTTTCTTGAGTGGTTTATAATCATAATGTTCATGTTAAAACCACAGGGATAGTTCGCTCAGCTATGGTGGTTGTCGTGGATTTAATTTCTGTTCTTGCCGAGCACGAGCATGTGAAAGGAGCAGAGAGGAGATGCGGCCGACATGTCGATCAAATGGTTGTCGTAGAGATCGAGGAAGACAAGGTGTCACAGGTGAGCCAGGTGTGGGAGGTGAGAGAGCCGATTGTGCTGCAGGTTGAGGACGCGGAGCTTATTCATCCCGTCCAGGTTCGGACATTCAATCAAGTCACGACGGTCAAGGTCAAGTCTGTCCAAGATGAAAGGATAATCATTCCTACAGCAGAGGGAGATGGGAAAACCCGGAGCAGATCTGTCACTCGGTGCCACTGGATCACCGAGTGTGTTTAAGAGGACAGGGGCCTTGCTGTATGTGTAGGTGAGCTCTGCGTTGTGGTTGACTCGCTTTGCTTTTCCCCTCTTGACAGTCACTGGAGCGGGCATTAGAGCAATCTCTTCCCCTGTGAACTCTTTCACGAACCCTGGGATACGCAGGGTTTTACCTTACATGCGCAACTTGCAGTCTTGCCTCGATGGATTGGCTCTGAAAACGTCCAGGTTGGTTTTCGTGAGGTCTGTCAGAAACCGTATGTCAAGAGGCCTGGGTATGAGTTTCTCTGGGAGCAAGGATTTCACCGGTGCTGAATGCATCTTGTAGCTATTTACCGTTGGTGTAAGAAATCCTGTTTGTGTAAAATTCTGATTAAACATCACAAGAAAAGCTTTCAATGTCATCCTCATAACCACAGCAGTGCAGTTGCAAATCAGCGCAGCTGATTATTGTCAATTAGAGGCAAACCAATCAGAAACTCTGCTGAACTTACTATCAGAGGTCTAAAGCTCTCAGCGCATAGTAATTCAGTCTATGAAAGGCTGTACAAAAAACATAAACATGGTCTATATGAAGAAAACATAAACATGTTCTACATCACTGGTCACCAACCCTCTTCCTTGAGATCTACCTTCCTGCAGGTTTCATCTCCAACCAAAATGTAACACCTGTTTTATTTGATTGAGAATTTCTTAAGGCAACGATTAGATGGTCAACTGGGCATGATTATGGTTGGAGCTAGGTTTTTCAGGAAGGTAGATCTCCAGGAACAGGGTTGGTGTCCACTGGTTTATATGGTCTATACTGATAATCTAATTGGTTAAAGATAAAGTTACAGACAAGGAGGGGAGGGCATTTGTGGATATGGCACTTTTCTTTTTCTGCCATGCATACACAATTTTTCCTCCCTAACCCAAAACAGGAAAGGTGGTTGAAGGTCTTGGTATGCATACCCAGCTGTTAAACACAGGGGTTTGGTCTTGGTCTGCAGAAGCATTACTGTGTAGAGCTGTGCATCAGGACTGGAATCCCACCATATACAACAAAAATGCAAATGGTTTTTACTTCCGTGCAGGCGGGACATGCCGACAGGAGCTTGCATCCATGTAAATGAAGCTGACTCATCAATTGTGCTGAAATCACTGCTCATTTTGATGTCTTACATAGTTTCATGAACCCTACAAAGATTTATTCACACATAAATTCATTTGCTCAAAGCTGAACTTGAATAAGAGCTAAAGAATTTCAGATGATAAATAGAATCAGAGTAACAGAGTCATCATTGATGAAGTAAAAACATTTTTTGTCGCACTCATGGATGGCAGCCATTCCATTGTAACCATCACAACTATCAGCATTATCATGACCTATGAAATCAAACAGTGTTAGAATGATTATTAGTTGATTAGTTTATTATTAGTTTGGGCCTGTTAGTAGCACTAGAGGCACACCCAAAACTGGTGAGAACTTTCTGTATCATCTTGTATCATATAATGTTTAAAAACCATAAAAAGTAGCATGTACAGTTGTTTGGGCTGGCATAGAGTACTTTGACATGTATTATAATATTCAGATGAAGAAGAAGAAGATGATGATGATGTTTGAATTTACATTATTGTAAGTGGAAGATAAAAATGATGATAAAAATTACATGACTACAGTATGCCTAATTAAAAGTGGGTGGGGCTAGATGTGTAAGATAAAGTTTAGACAGTTTCACAGACACCACTGCCATTTTTATCTACAGCAAGAGAGATACTTAATATAAACATGGTACTTTTCTGTTTTCATATATGTTCCCAATATTGGTAAGTTATTCATATTCTAAACTATTTTAGGTGATTTTACTTTCATATTAAACAAAATAATTTTAACAAAAAACATAAAACAACATTTATGTATGTAGTAGTTCATGATACAGACACAGAAACATCTGCCATTTGTTGGAAGGTCAGCCACTTCTGGGACGTTCACTACTGTGAAGAGTTTTTTTTTTCCGTTTGGAGATAATGGCTCTCACTAGAGTTCTTTGTGCCAGAGCCTTTGAAATAACTTTGTAACCCTTCTCAGACTGATGTATTTTAATCATGAAATCGCTCTGTCTCCCTGCTTGGCTGAGGATGTTGCTCTTTCTCCCTGCTTGGCTGAGGAAGGTGGGAGACATTGCAGAGAACATTGCTCCCCCTTCTGGCCTCATGGAGTATGAGCTCCCCCCTCTGGCTCTGCCTCAAAATTCACCCCCACCACCGGTTTTGTGGTGTTCGTCATTCCGCACTCTGCCTCAGACATTGCATCACCCCTCAGATATACAGAGGATATTGCTCAGTCTCATAACCTGAGAGAGGATTATTGCAGAAGCGATTATTGACCTAGGCGAACAGTAACTGGTAAGTGTTTCTTTCTGGATTTTTTAGTTCAAACTAGTTTTAGCACCGATTGTCAGATAGAAGCTGTAACTGTGCTTCCTTGTTGCTACGAGCTGTACACTTGTTGCTAGATTAAAGCAAATTCCGGTATTCAGTTTCGGTTTCGGTCGGGAGTCGCTTGTTCACGCGACTACTCTTTGTTTTGCTAATTAAAGAGGCGTGCTCAGCTGAAACACATCAGTACTTATTAATTAAGAAACACTGAGGCCGAAGCGTCAGCGGAAGCGTCAGCCCTTGTCGTGTGAAGACCGAGCTCATGTAAAGACCTGCGAGTCTACCTGCGCGAGTCCACCGAGCAAGGACACCGACAAGACACCACAAGTGCTGCTAAGTATACTTTTCTCCCTTTATTCCTCTAGCTGTTACCTGTTTCCACACACTAATGTGTCATCAGTTCATCCCTGTTATTTGCCACAGGCGCAGACCGTGGCATTCTCCCAGAAACATACGCAACTTGGACAACCTACGCTCTCTGAATGCGGCCTCTGCAGGTTCCATCTCATTCTCAGTCGGACTTTGGAACTGCCAATCTGCTGTCAACAAGGCAGATTTCATTTCTGCATTTGCAACCCACTCCAATCTCAGCGTGCTGGCTCTGACTGAGACCTGGATCCATGCTGAGAACACTGCCACACCCGCTACCCTGGCCTCCAACTTCAACTTCTCCCATACCTCACGCCCCAACAGACGAGGGGTGGTACAGGTTTGCTTCTCTCCAAAACATGGAAATTTACCTGTCTTTCTCCCTCTTGCTCATACACGTCCTTTGAATTTCATGCTGTTACAGTCACTGACCCTGCCAAAATGCAACTTCTTGTTGTTTACCATCCTCCAGGTCAACTGAGGAAGTTCATCGAGGAATTTGACACGCTACTGTCCACCATCCCAGATGATGGAACTCCTCTTCTGGTCCTTGGTGATTTCAACTTTCATCTAGACAAGCCACATGCAGCTGACTTTCTTGCTCTCCTTCCCACATTCGACCTCAAGCAGTTCACCACACCAGCAACCCACAAAGCCGGTAAACAGCTTGACCTCATCCTCACACGTAATTGCACCACACATAATCTTCTCATTACTCCTCTCCACACCTCTGACCATTTCTTTATCCAGTTCTCTATTTTTCTCCCCTCACCACCATCAATGTCTCCTCCCTCTATCTCTTTTCGTCGCAATCTTCGCTCCCTTTCCCCCTCACATTTCTCCTCCGTTGTCACAACCTTACTTCCCTCCGAAAGCCACCTTTCCTCACTTGACTTAAACACCGCAACCGACATGCAATGTTCCACTCTAACATCTTCTCTTGACAGCATATGCCCCCTAACCTCCAGACCTGCTCGCACATCACCCTCTAGTCCTTGGCTCTCAGAAGCTCTGCGTAGCAACTGGGCCAAACTAAGAGCATCTGAAAGGAAATGGCGCAAATCAAACAACCCAATTGACCTAACCAATTACCAGACACTTCTCTCTTCTTTTTCCAATAGCATCTCCATTGCTAAAGCCACATTCTACCAAGAGAAGATTCTTAGTTCTCCCAACATCCGCATTCTTTTCAAAACCTTTTCCTCTCTACTCTCTCCCCCTCCTCCCCTACTTCTCTCACTGCAGATGACTTTGAAACTTTCTTTACCAACAAGGTTACATCAATCAGAAACCTGTTCTCAGCCCCAGACATGCATAGACTGACTCCTCCTCCCAACTGACTTCCTTCTTTCCCCTCTCAGAGACTGATGTCTCTAAACTCCTCCTCTCTAGCCATCCCACAACCTGTCCTCTTGACCCTATCCCTTCTCACCTTCTTCAGTCCATCTCTCCCACACTATTACCTGCACACACACACATCTTTAACACATCGCTCTCTACTGGCACATACCCTACCTCATTTAAGCAAGCCCGGGTTACCCCACTGCTTAAAAAACCATCACTCAACCCTGCTATAGTTGACAACTACAGACCTATTTGCCTACTCCTTTTTCTTTCGAAAACTCTTGAAAGAGCCGTTTTTAATCAACTCTCAAATTTTCTCACACAGAACAACCTCCTGGACACCAAGCAGTCTGGCTTCAAGAGCAACCACTCCACAGAGACTGCTCTGCTTTCTGTCACTGAAGCCTTACGACTAGCAAGAGCAACCTCTAGAACATCTGTCCTCATCCTACTTGACCTCTCTGCTGCTTTCGACACTGTGAACCATCAGATCCTCCTGTCAACTCTCTCCAGCCTAGGCATCACTGGAACGGTTCTGCGCTGGGCGGAATCCTATCTCTCAGACAGATCCTTCAAGGTATCATGGAGGGGAGGTATTTCTGAAACTCAGCAACTCACAACTGGCATTCCACAGGGGTCAGTTCTGGGTCCACTCCTCTTTTCTATCTACACTACATCTCTAGGGCAGATGATTGAGTCTCATGGCTTCTCATATCATTGCTATGCTGATGACACCCAGCTCCATTTGTCCTTCCAGCCTGATGATCCATCCGTCTCTGCATGCATCTCTGCTTGCCTTTCGGACATCTCGGTCTGGATGAAGGAAAACCATCTTAAACTTAACCTGGCAAAATCTGAGCTTCTCGTGATTCCAGCCTGTCCCTCAATCAACCACAACCTCACTGTACAGCTTGGCTCACTCACACTCATGCCAACCAGGACGGCCAGGAACCTTGGGGTGATTCTGGATGACGGCTTGACCTTTACAGACCATATCTCAGCAACTGCAAGGTCCTGTAGATCCTTTACAACATCAAGAAAATCCAACCCTACATCACCAAACAGGCTACACAGATACTAGTCCAGGCTCTTGTTATCTCTAAACTGGACCACTGCAACTCACTGCTTTCAGGCCTCCCAGCCAGCTCCATCAAACCCCTTCAGATGATTCAGAATGCTGCAGCGCACCTCGTCTTCAACCAGTCCAAGAGAACCCATGTCACACCCCTCTTCATCTCCCTCCACTGGCTTCCTCTAGCTGCCCGCATCAAGTTCAAGGCCTTGATGTTCACCTACAAGACCTTGTCAGGAACAGCACCCTCCTACCTCAACTCTCTCCTGAAGGCCTACGTTCCCTCTCGCAATCTGCGATCGATTAGCGACCGACGTTTAGGAGTTCCAACTCAGCGTGGCGCAAGGTCCCTTTCCAGAACCTTCACACTAACTGTTCCTCAGTGGTGGAATGCACTTCCAATCTCAATCCGGACCGCAGAATCTCTCACCATCTTCAAAAAACAGCTAAAGACCCACCTCTTCCATGAACACCTAACCAACTCATAAAAAAAATATAAATAAATAAATAATAAAAAAATTGCACTTACACCTCTACTCTGCACTTTGCTTCTTCTGGAATTCAATTAATAGATCTTGTATGGTAGCACTTCTTGTATTGTTCTCTGCTTGATATATCGCTTTGCTTGTATCTTTCTCATTTGTAAGTCGCTTTGGATAAAAGCGTCTGCTAAGTGAATAAATGTAAATGTGTCTCCTTTTGGCTCCACGAGGGGTAATGCTCCTAGGAACCCTGATCATCTGAGAGACATTACCTAAATAAAGAATGCATTGACATCCCAGGGGCATGGGGCACAAGACAGGGGACACCCTGGATGGGGTTCCAATCCATCACAGTGCACAATCACACACACATTCACACACCCATTCATACACTATGGACACTTTTGGACATGCCAATCATGCCTACAGTGCATGTCTTTGGACTGGGGGAGGAAACCGGAGTACCCAGAGGAAACCCCCAAAGCACGGGGGAACATGCAAACTCTGCACACTCAGGGCTACTGTGGGAATCGAATCCTCAACCCTGGAGGTGTGAGGCAAACACATTAACTACTAAGACGCCGTTATGCCCATTTCCACCATCAGGGCAATAATTACAAAGTTCCAGTCATCTGGAAATCTTATGACTCAACCTGCAATTGGGCATGTGTCTATATTGTCTCAACACACTCTGAAGAGGATGGTTCAAGTGATCTCAAAGGATCACAGCTGGAGAATTTCAGAAGTTAGTTGTGCCTTGTGGTTAGAAAGTCTCCAAAATTACAATCCGAAGTTAAATAAAACACAACAAATTGTTTGGAATTGTTTCAAGAAAAAAGCCTCTACTTTACTCTCATCCAAAAACAAGCTCATACATCTTCAGTTTGTCAGACACTACCGGAACTTCAAATTGGATCAGGTTCTATGATCAGATGAAACTAAAATAGAGTTTTTTGGCAATAAACACAAGTGGTGTTTTTGGTGCACACAGAGAGGTAGCCATATGGAAAAAGTACCTCATGCTCACTGTTAAATATGGTGGTGGCTCTTTAATGTTTTTGAGCTGTTTTTCTGCCAGAGGATCTGGACATTTTCAGAAAGATTCAAATGGGCCATGGTTGGATCCTCTAATAGGACAAGAAGCCAAAACATACTTCAGAATCAACACAAAATGGTTTACTGACCACAAAATTAAGGTCCTGTCATGGCCATCCCAGTCCCCTGACCTGAAACCCATAGAAAACCTGTGGGGTGAACTGAAGAGGAGAGTCCACCAGTGTGGACCTCAAAATTTGAATGATCTTGAGAGATTCTGTATAGAATCTGCACTTTAACACTGTGCTCTTAGAGTAGTTGCACAGCAATATAGCATCAATGAAAGGCTGTACAAACACATAAAAACGATTTTTACCAACTTGTTGTCAGTTAACCACGGACACAATTGATATTTCTGGTAACGTATGCAGCTGCAAGACATAGTAAATAAAAAATAAAGAGGATTTAAACACAAAATCTATACAAAACTCACAATAAATTCACAAAGCTACATTTTTCATACTCAAAAAATAGTTTAATGATACTACTAGATCAATTATGTCAGGTGTTACTGGTGTGTACTATGTGAAATTAACTTTTTTTTTTTTTAAGTTTTCCACATAATTCATTGTAACTCTAAATGGCATATGGGCATGCTTGCAATGCAAGTTGATCTTAGAAGTACAATATGAAAGACCTTTAAATGTGATCAGGACGGTGGTCCAGACAAGCAAGGAACCTTTCTGAGATACGAGACCACTCTCTTCGTGGGATACGAGACTGTTCTCTTCCTGGGATACGAGAACGCTCTCTTTCTAGGATACAAGACCGCACTCTTTCTGGGATATGAGAGTGCTCTCTGTCTGGGATGAGTTGAAAGCTAAATGCTAAAGCTACCTCACAAGGCACCATGGGAGTGCGGCTGAGAAACAGCAAATGCCAACAAGAAACGTGGCTGCCATTTCCTGTGGAACTAGCATGGGATCTATACAATGAATTATAATGTGATTATGTCATAATTTTCACTAAATATGGGACTGGATACAGTTATCAAGTAAATATTATTGAAATATGGTAAAAGGACAGTATGTTAATCTGGTGTTACTGTTTCGTACCAAACATTTAAATGTTGTTAGCAATGCTAACACTATTGAGTATATGTGGAAAATACCGAGTGTAAACGGCAGTCATTAAAAGCAACCGCAATCTCATTTAGTCCATTCGACACTCTGATGTAAACACTTAGCTTCCTGGTATCTTTGTAATTTGTGTCCAAATATGTATTTAAGCATAGTAAAAACTAGTATGAAAACTATGCTAAGCGCTAACTATCTACAACAGCTATGCAAGCTAAATCCTTTGAATGTTAGCTAGTGAGACTTATATGGCACGTAATGAGAACATTATTTAAAGATGCAGTTAGGCTTCAGCATAAGTGAGAGCTGGGACACATCTTGGGGAGATGTTGTGTTCTCTCAATGTACTGTAAATTGGGAAATATCCTCTAGGGGGAGCTATTCACCAGATGTTCAGATAGACCGAGTGTGTTCTCACTGCAGCCTGTAGCACGATAACATATTGGATTACATCCACTACGTACTGGATGTTTTAACCCTAACCCCAACCCTAACCCTAACCACAACACTAGTTTTAATTCTTTAAAGGCTTTAAACAAGTAGGCTGTAGTAGATGAGTTTTTCCTGCCATTTAATGTCCCCGACAACCTCCCATTTAACCACATGTTAGCAATGGCCTTTTTCAAGACGTAAAAGCCTAACAAAATCACAAGTTTGGTATTACTGATGCATTTTATATCATAGAATAAAACGTGAAAATATCTTAAGTTTGTGTTAACCACAGACCTAATTTAACCAAAACCGGCATCTTTTTCAAGTCTAAGGGAAATAACATAGTACTATAGTTAATACTGATTGATCAATTCAGTTCCCATCAAGAACCTCTTTCCACCAAGAGAAACCTTTCGACATGCCCATTACCATCTGCAGTGACCATACTTTGAGAGAGAGAATGTTTTAAGTAAAGAGATATGTGTGTTCACATAGGTGTGGTTTTGCCTTATTAAGTTGCTCTCCACAATACATCAAGAAACACGTCAGTGTCACTGTCCCCTAACTAAGATCAGCTCAGTGGTGTTCCTGAAAAGTTATCACTCACCTTCTAATCAGGATGTAAAGCTAGTGGTAGAAATCATGTGATGCACAGGGAGTTGATCATTTACATACAGCTCTTTGTGAAATAAAACTAATCCAAATTAATAGCCTATTATATAATATTAAATACAATGTGTAAGCATATAACTAACTATTCTGAACTATTTTATACAGCTAGCATAGGTGTTGTAGCACAGTTTCCATACAAGATTGCTTATAAATACATTTTTGGCCACAAATTATAAAGATACCATGGAGCCAAGTGTTTACATCAGAGTGTCTAATGGACTAAATGAAATTGCTGTTGCTTATAATGCCACTTACACTCTGCATTTTCCACATATACTCCAATAGTGTTACTGTAGCATTGCTTCAAACTTAAAGTAACTCCTGATTCCTATGTTGTCCTTTATATCATATTTCAATAATATTTAACTGATAACTGTATTCAGGCACATATTTAGTGAATCTTATAACCTAATCACGTTATAATTCACTGTAGATTCCACGCTAAGCCTGTGGCTAATGGCGGCCATGTTTTTTTTATGGCATTTACTGTATCACATTGTGCCTTGTGAGTTAGCTTTAACATTTATCTTGCAACTTATCCAAGAAAGAGAGCACTATCTTATTTTTTGTTGGCAGGTTTTATTTAAAGGTTCACAGGGTGCTTGGTTCAGACCAATTCTGAACATGAAGTAGCTGAGCGTCTGTACAAGTTCAAGAGTTCACTAAGGTTATGTTCTGCAAATTACTATTTCTTGTAATTACTTCTTTTTTCCAGCAGCCTTTTTTTCAGTGTAAACGGGGGCATAGTGGTAAGTTTCAGTGAAAAAAAGAAAAGAAAGAAAGAAAAAAAAACTTTTGTCTGTTTTTCTCCTTTTTTCTCCTCTCTCCACAGGATGACAATCATTTTTCTTAATACTAGGACCCTGTTCACATCCCCCAGAGTGTTCAGTTTTTCAATTATGTCATGATCTCCCCTGCAGACAGCGCTGTGGTGCGCGACGTGCACAGAAAGCCGGAGGGCGCGTGCACGCACAAGCAAGAGTGCGCGAGCGCTCAGCAAGCCCACGCTCTTTGATTACGTATTGACTATGATGACTTTGTGTACTATGGATACGTGCATTTATTTTGGCTTCTGTTTTGTCTCCTCTCTGTTCATGGTTGATGTTCAAGGGTGTGTCTTTATTGTTTCCAGCTACATCCGTCCTAATCTCCATTACTTGATTAACTTAACCCAATACCGTGCCTAAAATTCAGAAGCAGCAGATCAACATGGACTACATGGGCTTCACTCTGCGACCTATGTTTTCGGAGCACTACGCTTCACTACGTAAGCAGCAGGAAGACATATAAAAGTCCCGGTACAAGTGGGAGCCTTTTAACTGGGCTGGTACCATCTCCCACCCTCCCTCCCCTATTATGGACCTAGTTCAGCAAACTGAGTCAACGGAGAATGTCAGTAAGCCTCTCTGCTTATCTGAGGAGGCCGCTCAGCCTTTCAGTTCAGCTGAGGAACTCTCACTGCTTTTCTGCTCCGCTGAGGAAATCGCTCGGCTTTACCGCTCCACTGAGGAAGCCACTCCGCTTTTCTGCCCGGCTGAGGACGTCGCTCTGTCTTCCTGCTCGGCTGAGGACGTCGCTCTGCCATCCTGCTTGGCTGAGGACGCCGCTCAGGCGCCCTGCTTGGCTGAGGACATCGCTCTGCCTTCCTGCTCGGCTGAGGACGTCGCTCTGCCATCCTGCTTGGCTGAGGTCATTGCTCTGCCATCCTGCTTCACTGAGGACGTCGCTCTGCCTCCATGTTCCACTGAAGACATCACTCCTCTTCTTTGCTTCACGCCGTATATCACTCCCCCTTCCTGCTCCATGGAGGGCATCCTTTCCCCCTCGTGCTTCGCAGAGAGCATCGTTAATCCCTTTGGCCTCGTGGAGAACCTTGCTCCGCTCTCCTGTCCTTCTGAGGAAGTTGTCCCGCTGTACTATCCTGCTGAGGATGTCGTCCTGCTGTCCTGTCCAGATGAGGAAGTCGCCCCGCTGTCCTGTCCTGCTGAGGAAGTCACCCCGCTGTCCTGTCCTGCTGAGGAAGTCGCCTCGCTGTCCTGTCCTGCTGAGGAAGTTGTCCCGCTGTGCTGCCCCGTAGAGGACATCTCTCTGAGCTCCAGCCCCACAGACGACATCGCTCTGAGCTCCAGCCCCGCTGAGGACGTCGCTATGAGCTCCAACCCCTCTGAGGACGTTGCTCTGAGCTCCAGCCTCACTGAGAACACAGCCCTGATCTCGAACCCTGCTGAGGGTGGTGTTCCGCCTATCTGTTTCACGGAGGAGGCTGCTCAGTTTCTTGGTTCAGCAAAGGATGGGTTACCCAGTGGATCAGGACTGCCTTTGGGGAGTGTTCTTTGGCGCTCCAGCAGGAGCACCATTGGGGGGGTTCTGTCACAATCTCCCCTGCAGACAGTGCTGCGGCGCGTGACATGCACAAAAAGCTGGTGGGCGCGCACGTGCACGAGTGAGAATGTGAGAACGCTCAGCAACCACATGCTCTTTGATTACGTATGGACTATGCTGACTTTGTTTACTATGGACACATGCATTTGTTTTGGCTTCTGTTTTATCTCCTCCCTGTTCAGGAATTGGTTGATGTTCGAGGGTGTGTCTTTATTGTTTCCAGCTGTCTGCGTTTAAGTTTCATTACGTGAGTTATTTAAACCCCTCGTGTGGCTGTGCACTTTGCGCAGTATTATATACAGTTAACTAGCTAACTACGTTATGTATGTGTCAGCCACCTTGATGCTAAACGGTCATGTTCTCGTGTCCTGTTTATGTTTCATGCCTTGTATCTAGTTTCATGTTTAAGACCGCATATCTCGGCTCATGTTTATTGACCTCGTTTTTGAGTTAATAAAGACTTTAATCTGCACTTGCTTCCGTTCGAGTCCCGTATCATAACAGATCATGAATACTACTTTGTACAGTAATATAGGCTGTACGTGTTCTCCAATCACACACATTGCTTACACAGTTTAATTGTTATATATATATATATATATATATATATATATATATATATATATACACACACACACACACACAGTATCTCACAAAAGTGAGTGCACCCCTCACATTTTTGTAAACATTTGATTATAACTTTTCATGTTACAACACTGAAGAAATGACACTTTGCTACAATGTAAAGTAGTGAATGTACAGCTTGTATAACAGTGTAAATTTGCTGTCCCCTCAAAATAACTCAACACACAGCCATTAATGTCTATACCGCTGGCAACAAAAGTGAGTACACCCCTATGTGAAAATGTCCAAATTGGGCCCAAAGTGTCAATATTTTGTGTGGCCACCATTGGGGTAATGGTGCCATGCAGTAATGTTTCTGGTTTCATGTTTCCTGCCATAGTCTTAGTTAAATGATTTCCACGTCTAGTTTCTTGTATCATGCCATAGTCCTAGTTAAATGATTTCCATGTCTAGTTTCTTGTATGATGCCATAGTCCTAGTTAAATTAGTGCCATGTATAGTTTCTTGTTTCAGGCCATAGTCCTAGTTAAATGACTGCCATGTCTAGTTTCTTGTATCATGCCATAGTCCTAGTTAAATGACTGCCTTTAGCGACTTTAAAAACAAAAACAAAAAAACAAACAAACAAAAAAAAAACCTAGCGACAAATCTATCGACTTTTTGGACAAACCTTAGCGACTTTCCAAATGTCGCCAGTACTGTCCTACAAGCGCGACGTCTTGCCTTCCCGCTGCACTCACACCTCTCTCTGCATCTGCTCGGTTCACTGAGTTGCTGACAACCGGAGCAGCACATTCCGGTGATCGCACGGGAGCTGACAGACGTGATTGTAAAAAAAAGCAAATGCAGGTGTCCCACTGATTGACAACAATGTCATGAGACGCACCCTTGTTTCCAATTTACATAATTCTTATACAAATGTTTTTAGAACGCAAGACAAATGGAATGCAACATGTTTTACATGTAAAATAGTACACGTTATTACAGCCTAGTTCTCTTGTCCAAAGTAATTATATTGTTCAGAAACATTTTTGATCATTCATGATCCATACTGGTCTGATATATAGTTTTATAAAAGTCATAAACGTTATTCTTTAAAATCATAAAAGTTATGAAAAGTAATTAAAAGAGTACAAAAACACAAAAGCAAAAAAATCTATCTATCTATTGTAGATTGTGGAAAGTGCTGATTCAACAAGGGAAGGGGGCTCTCCCCCCCTTTCTTCGTGCAGTTATCACTTTAAGGGTGAAGGACCTTGGGTTTTATCTGTTGGGTAAACCATCTGGTTTTGGGGAGTTGAAGAGAAGGGCTTGTTTCTCAACCCACTTGTGGCATTCTGGTGGTTGAGTTATGGTTTTACTGCAACATTCGGCCAGGTGGCCACTCTGACAAAGGCCAGTAGTGTTTGCTAATGGTGAGTTTGTCTGTCCACCCCAGAATTGTTGGCACCCGTTCCGACAGCTTCTTTCAATTATGGTTTGAGTGGACGATGGCTGTTTAAATGGAATATCTTATCTTCTGTTGTTATCATCTCTGCTGCCTGCTTCAATCCTAGAAACTGTTTGCAACAACTGTTTCCTTTTATTTTTTCCTTATTGTTCCTAAAATAGAAACAGATGGGGTTTATGAAGACATCACAAATTACCTTGTAAATACAATTTAAATATAAAATCTAATATAAAATTATTTTTTTTAAAAAAAGGAAACTTGTTTATGGTCAGAATTGTTTTGTGTGTGTGTGTGTGTGTGTGTGTGTGTAATGTACTTTGACACCTAAACTTGAAATCATAAATATATTTCACCAAAACAATATGGACAGGTGTATCTCAAAAAATTAGAATATTGTGGAAAAGTTAATTTTTTACATAATTTAATCCACAAAGTGGAAATTTAATATATTCTAGATTCATTACGCATATTTCAAGCCTTTTTTTTGTTTTAATCTTGATGAATATGGCTTACAGCTCATGGAAATCAAAAATACAGTATCTCAAAATATTAGAAAAAAATAATTTATAATACAGAAATCTTGACCTGAGAAGACTCTAATCAGCTAATTAACTCAAAACTGTCACATTGATCATGTAATGGAGGTCAGGACAGATGCAAGTGCAGGTATGAGCTTTATTAGATGAGAGATAGGCAGACAAATCTGAATCGTGAAACACAGGCATGGTCAAAACAGGAAAAGGGTCAGGCGATCGGCAAATGGCCAGTAACGAGGCTAGACTAGAATCAAATAATGCTATGGTATAAACAAGATCAAAACCATGAAACAAAACACAAGGAACAAGGCTTGGCATGGTGATAACACTCACGCAATACTTCGGCAAGTACATAGATACACTAGGGGTTAAAAGCAAACGTAATCAGGAGTGAAACACAAAACAGCTGAGAACAATGTTGCACATAAGGGAATCAAACAATGACAAGACAGGGGTGGAGACAGGACATAAACCATAACAAAACACACATGTCAAAAGTAAACAAAGTCAATTTCACTGAAAAACCTGGAAGCGTGCGTTCGCGCTTCAGGTTTCAGAGTGCGCAGTCAGGGTTAGGGTTAGGGGGGAACTTGTGACAAAAACTCCTGCAAAGGTTTCCTAAGCCTTTAATCTCTCAGTCTGGTTCAGTACACACAACCAGAATCATGTGAAAATTAAAGTAAATTTTGCATTTCATTCGGAAATCAAGGTCCCCGAGTCTGGAGGAAAGTTGCTTGAAGTTCAGTGTGAAGTTTCCACAGTCAGTGATGATTTGAGGTGCCATGTCATCTGCGGGTGTTGGTACAATGTGTTTTCTCAAGTCGAGAGTCAATGCAGTGTCTACCAGGAGATTTTAGAGCACTTCATGCTTCCCTCTCCTGACAAGCTTTATGAAGATGCTGATTTCCTTTTCCAGCAGGACTTTGCACCTGCCCACAGTGCCAAAACAACTAGTAACTGGTTTCCTGACCATGGTATTACTGTGCTTGATTGTCCAGCCGACTTGCCTGACCCGAACTCCATACAGAATCTATGAGACACCAGACCCAACAATACAGACGAGCTGAAGGCCGCTATCAAAGCAACCTGGGCTTCCAGAACACCTCAGCAGTGCCACAGGATGATTGCCTCCAGGTCAAGCCACATTGATGCAGTAATTCGTGCAAAAGGATTAAAGCCCTGAACGAGGATCAGTGCATAAATGAACATACTTTTTAGAAGTTCAACATTTCTGTATTATAAATTCTTTATTCTAATATTTTGAGACAGATTTTTGATTTCCTTGAAATGTAAGCTGTAATCATCAAAATTTTAATCACAGATTAAAAGAAACAAAAAAAAAAGGCTTGAAATATTTCATTTTATGTGTAATGAATCTAGAATATACAAAAGTTCCACCTTTTGAATAAAATTATGGGAAAAATAAACTTTTCCACGATATTCAATTTTTTTTTTTTTTTTTAGATGAACCTGTAAAATAGGTAAATGTTTTTATTTTCTTTATAACTTGCTTAGGCTATTTGCCTACAGAGTATACTGTATATTGGGGAAAGAGACAAGCATGGAGGAAAAAATGGTAAATCTGTTGGGAGATTTCTAAAACCTTGCTAGCTGGGGCAGAGTGCACACTTCAAGAATTAATCTCAGAATCACTGATCCTTTCATACTACACAACATTAATCATTTGTGATCAGTTGTTTGGTGTTGTAGGTATGTGCACACTACACTATACATCTGCTTGCTCACAGATGAGGCTCACACACTACACCATCTATCACCTGGAGAGATCTCTGCTGAACTGCACCTGTTCCTCAAATCCCTCTTTTTCATGAAGATAACCCTGAGAGCTGTCTATCATTTAATGAAGACTGGGAAATCAGACCTAGATTTGTGTCCAAGGCTTAATTGTGTTTTCATTACATTGTGAATGTCATGCATTGCCCATGTTATTGCATTTGTGGTGAATGGAAGAGATTATTATCAATATTAGACTGTGGTTTAAAGCTGCTCCTAGTAGATGGATTTGTGACTTTAAATTGCCCATAGAGTGTGCAAATGGTGTGTGTGTGTGTGTGTGTGTGTGTGCGTGTGTGTGTGTGTGTGTGTGAGAGAGAGAGAGAGAGAGAGAGAGAGAGAGAGACTTTTAAGACACCTTTATTGTATCCAATTTTTGAAATATTTACATATTTACATTTTAAAAATATTATTTCCATTTAAGAAAAGAAGAGGAAAAAAAAAAAAGGAAGAAGAAAGAAGAAAAGAACCCCCTCAGCCGCCCCACCCACACCCTCAACTGAAAAACCCCCAAACTTTTCAAATTTACTATAAGTCCATTGTGGTCATATCGTGTGCAAGAAGTCTTTATGTTAAGGCACTTTGTGCGACTAATGTCCATTTCCTCAGTCTGGACCGTCTCCGTGGTGACAGCATACCCAGGTTTTCACTTTTTATTGCTCGTTGTGCCGATTTAATGATTTTTTTTCTGTCCGAGAAATAATTTGTCAGCAAGACGTCATGTTTTCTTTTTGTTAATTCAAGAAACCGGTTTAACTGTTCTGTGGTGTACAGTTCTTCAGGTTGTTCTGAGAGAGTGGAAGTAGGTGGGTTACCCTATCTTGCTTCACTCTCCTCCTCTCTCCTTGAGTCTGCTGCCCATATCCTCAGTCTGAAACGTCTCTTTGGTGACAGCACGTTCAGATTCTCACCTGTTGTTGTATGCTAAACCGATTTTATGAATTTTTCTCTGTCCGGAAAGTATTTTTTTAGTACAACCCCACTTTGTCCTAAAGTCTGCTCCAAGAACCAGTTTAGCTGTTCTGTTGTGTAAAATTTTTCTGGCTGTTCGACCCCCCTCGTTGTTTCCAGTTCATCCTTATTGTTCTCAATGTTCTTGTCCTGTGGGTTCTTCTGTTGCTGTCAGCGCTATCACTGGGTGCTGTGATCATTTCAGTGGTGGTGTGTTCGTCACTGACCTCTTCCTGCTGTGACCTCTGTATGTCGTTACCCCCCTCTGCCCCATGCTCCTATTCTCCGGTGTCCCCCCGCTGACTGTCTCCGCGCTGCTGCTGCTGTACCCCGGCCGTGTCTCCCCCGAAGCTCCCTGGTTGCACCGCTCTGCGTGGGCAGCTCAGCTGTTTATGTCCGATCTCCCCACACCCAAAACACCTGTGTCAAAAAAATATTTTGTGTCACTTTTTCTTGATTATGTTGTGCAGTTAATGTTAGTTTATTGTAAGTAGGCCTACTGTATGAAACGGTGCTTTGTTTTTGAAGTGCTTTGGGCAAATGTGTTTTGTACCTAACTGAGGTGACAGCACATGAGTTGATAGAATGTGCAAACCATAAATGTTTCCCTTTGTACTGAGAATACTCACTGCTATAAACTCGTTACGTCGCTAGGCCTAGCTATCAGCATTGAATATCATTGGCTACATAAGGTGCTAGAAGCACTTTTACGTGTCTGTATGTTTGGGGACTAGGACCTTTCGTGTGCCTCCCGACTTGCCGGATCACTACCCTGTTATAGTTCTGGGACCTGCAGATTTACAAATTAAGCTCTCTGATTAAAATGATAGTTTTTACAAAATTGCATTTATTTCCTGCTTTTCAGTTATTGTTTGCTTATATGTGCTCTGGATAGGTTCTCCATGTGAAGCTGAATGTAAACAGGATGCTTCAGAATCAAGAATCTGACTGTAACATTAGTGACACTGTCATTTGATGCTGTGGGTGGAGCTTCATGAAGCTTTATGATGTTAACATAATCAGAGTACAGAAAGATCTCAGAATATTTTCATTTGGCTAAGACCATTTACCATGTTCACTGTTATATTCACGTGTCTTTGGCTTTCACTAGGTGAGTTTTGAATATTTGTTATTTCAAAAATATTATGTGTTGAATTGGTGATTTATTAGACTGTGTGGTGTTAAGACAGAATGTGGGTCTGACTTATATACTGTAGTTCTGGTTTTATTATGTAAAGATTAAAATCATTATGTTCTCTTCTCTATGACAGGTGACTCCATGGCAGATTCAGTAGAGCCACTTTTCACTCCTAAAGTTGTAGATGAAGATGATGATGTTACTCTGTCTTGCAGATATGAAATAACCTATCCTACAGGAAACTACCTTCACTGGTATAGGCAGTATCCAAAATCTACACCTGAGTTCCTTCTTTATATTTCTCAAGGTGGAGCGCTAAGTTCCAACATTCCCACAAGAATGACTGCTAAAGTTAATGGAGATAATAAACAAGTGGATCTACTCATCTCCTCTGCTGCTGTATCAGACTCTGCACTATACTACTGTGCACTGGCGCCCACAGTGACAGGAAATTCAACTGCACTGTTCAAAAACTTTGACACAGTTTTGATATATGGAAAGCAGTTCTTTGAGACATTTACATGCCAATTCTGGGGAATTTTGTCTGGAGTTTATATTTTTGAGACATACTGGATTATTAGGCGACAGCTCATTCATTTATTCATCTTCAGTAACCACTTTATCCTGGTCGGAGATCCAGGGCTTTTCCTGAGAACACCGGGAGTGAAGGAGGAATGTGAGAAAACCAAAAAAGAGAGCATACAAAATATTGCACAGACAGTAACCTGAGATCACTGGTACCTGAAAGTAGAAACTGGGTCAGAAAATCCTAACATTGTCTCAATTTCATGCAGAGACAGGAGAGCTAACCCCTGACTTGACCAGGATACAGATAATTACAGATAATTGAACAAATAATTAATTTAAATAAAATATAAATTCTGTTGTTAGGTTTTCACAGATATTTTTCAAAACTGCTATACATTTTTCTGTAACTCAAAAACTTTATTGGTCTTTTTGTGATTTATGACCTATAGTCCTCTCCGAAACTATTTGAATGGCAAGGCCAATTAATTTTTGCTGTAGACTGAAGACAGTTTGGTTTGAGAACAAAAGATGAATATTAGAAGAGAGTTTTGAATTTCAGCTTTTATTTCCTGGTATTTATATGTAGATATGAGAGCTGTGAAGAAAAACACCAAAATCACAGTCTGTGACATCAAAACAACCTCCACAAGGCAGGGGTGAAGGTATCACAATCCACCATTACAGCAGAAATATAGAGGCCAAACCATAAGATGCAAACCACTCATTGTTTTATTCCTACTTTTTTATTGAACCTCTCTTAAGCTCTACTGTCTCTTTCTCTTCTAGTTCCCCCTGTCCACACATGTATGTATAGATGTATAACACATCTACCCCTTAAAAAATAAAAAGAATTAACATAACATTGTGTAGTTGTCCTTTTTTCTCTTCACATTTCACAGTTAAGCTGTAACAGTATATAACACGGGAAAAAAACATTTGTTTTGATCACCATAACTTAAAGACAACCTTGAAAAACTTTATGCAGGGGTACTTTTTAAAACAACAACAACAACAACAACAACTCAACATTAGTTCACATGACTTCAATTAGTCTTTCAGGAGGTTTAATGCTTCTTTTTGGTCATTGTTCTGTAACTGTTTCAGGTAATATATCTGCAACCTGTCTGGACTCATCAAGTAAAGGCACAGATGTCAATGTGAGAAGGGAACAAGACGTTGTGTTTAGCATAACACAATGGGAGTGCCCCTCGCGTGCGACCGGCATCTGAAGCTTGTGTACAATCATGCCTATTTATAGGCCTGCCATGATTATATATATATATATATATATGTATATATATATATATATATATATATATATATATATATATATATATATGGCACCTGTGAACCCTGCCATCAGCCTCTATTATCTGAAGTGAAGACGCAATTCACAGGTCTACCCTGGTATGACAAAGCTACGCAATGTCTTGTTCCTTTGTCAGGGAACAGGGTTTCATGCATAACCCAGACATTCCCTTTCAAAGGGAGTTTCACGTTGCATCTAGCATAACACTATGGGAACGAGAATATCCACGCCATTATACCGAGGGTACGGCCTGTTCAAAAAGACCCAATCCCGAGGGTCACTGCAAGACACTCGAGCCCGGAGCGGAATGAATATCCAGGCTGTAATATCGAAAGAATGTGTGTGGTGTAGACCACCCTGCAGCAGCACACACATCCTGTAAGGATACCCCTTTGGACAAAGCCTTCGAGGAGGTGACCCCTCTAATGGAATGAACCCTTATGCCCAGATACGTAGCAAGACCGTGCACCTCATAAGCGATAGAGATTGATTCCACTATCCAATTAGAGATGTGCTGCTTTGACACAGCATCACCTCTACTGTCGCCGCCAGCAGACCAGCAACTGCTCCAACTTACGCCACTGGCCGGAGCAGTGGACGTAAGTACAGAGAGCCCTTACTGGACACAGCAGGTGCATTCTCTCTTGTTCCCATGTGAGGAACAGTGGAGGGCAGAAAGCCAGACCCAAAGTTTCCATAGGTCCGGCCGAGAATGATAAATCAGCGCTTTGGCTTGAGACAGTAGGTCCACTCTAAGGGCTCAAATGGGGCACTTGACAGAACTTCCAGGACCACAGAAAGGTCCCAGCAAGGTATGCGCGGCCTGCAGATGGGCCTCAGTCACCTGACACCACGAATAAACCTCGAAGTTAGAGGATGTTGCCCAACAGAGGCTCCATCAACAGAGGCGTGGCTGGCCGAAATGGCGGCCATGTAAACCCTGAATGGAGAAGGAGCCCACCCCGCTGAGAAATGTTCTTGTATTGTAGCTATTGGGTACAATAGCTGTAGAACTGTAGCTATTGGGCAGTTCACTGGGTCTACAGTGGATCCCTGTGGATGGGAATCTCCCAAGGAGTGCCATCTAGCAGGGATATTATCTCTGAGAACCATATTCGAGCTGGCCAATAAGGTGCTACTAGCAGCAGACATAGACTGTCTTGGAAAACTCCCGCTAGAACTTGTGGGAGCAGAGCGATCGTGGGAAAAGCGTACAGATGTGACCTCGGCCACGTGTGCACCATGGCGTCCAGCCCTAATTGTGTGTGAGGAGTGAGGGTGAACCACAGCGGGCCGTGTGTTGTCTACTCGGAGGTGAACACATGCAGTTCCACTTGGCCAAACCTCCGTCATATGGACTCCACCACTTGTGGATGGAGCCGCCAATCCCTGGGCCTCAGCCCCTGCCTCAACAGGATGTCTGCCCCACATTCCAGTTGCCCAGAATGTACATTGCACTCACTGACAAAACTTTCCCCCTGCCCAGAGAAGAATTAGTTGTACCTGCCTGAACAGTGGGCGTGGACATAATCCTCCCTGGTGGTCAATATATGAGACCACTGCTGTGTTGTCGGTAAACACATGGTGACCTCTCAATTGAGGGAGAAGGAATTTCAGTGCTAGAAATATGGCCCACATTTCTAGGCAATTTTTATGCCTCTCCAGATGAGGGCCGCTCCAGAGACCGTGAGCTGGACAGGTGTCTAAGACTGCGCTCCAGCCTGTGAGGGAGGTGTCTGTCATTACCGTCTTGCGCTAAGGAGACACCCCTAGACTGTGACCCAAGGCTAGAAACCAGGGACACTCTAATTCTCAGAGCATGTAGGCATCGCCGTGTGACACTGATTACTCTCAGAGGTTTCATCCTTGGATGAAACCCCCAACTTATCAGCCACCACTGAACGGTCTCCTGTGCAATAGGCCCAATGGTATGATGTTGGCTGCCCATATGCTCCAATAGTCTTCCATAGAGACTGGAGGGGATGCCAAGATCCAGCTTTATCTTGATCAATGTTGATAGGATTGACCCTACGCATGTTGGGGATAGAAACACCCTCAGTGTAATAGAATCCTTATAACCCCTAGAAAAGTTGTCCACTTCACTGGAGAAAGCATACTTTTCCGAGGTTCAACCTGAGCCCCAAGCTCTTCATGTGGGTGAGAACAACATCTCGATGTTGAACCACCAGTTCCCTGGATTGTGCTAGAATTAACCAGTTATCCAGGTAGTTTAGTACATGGATGCCCTGGAGTCACAATGGAGCCAGAATGACATCCATGCATTTTGTAAAGGTGCAAGGGGATAAAGCTCTTCCCCTATGGAAAGCCAAAACACCCTTGCTGACTCCAAGGAGTCAGTAGAGGGTGCCATTGCACCAAAAATCGACAGCGGCTCTCAAGCATATAAAGAGCTGAATTGAGGTAATCACTAGGGCAGTTCAAAAGTTGGATATAGACTGGCCCGGGGAAGAGGAAGTGGCTCGTAGCAGGCTGGATGAGCGCTTCCTCTCCAGTGAAAATAAATATAAAGCTCCCTCACACCGCAGAATACTCCCCTTTTTCCCAGAAGTGCATGAAGAGATATCACGCTTCTGGAGAAAACCATACACTAGCCGTGTTTATAACCCCGCAATGTCTGATTACTCAGCCATCATGGGGAGTGAGCAGCACGGTTATGTAGCGATGCCAAAGGTGAAGGAGGCGCTTGCGAGCCACCTCTCTGCATCAATGGCAGGTAATTTACTGAGGCCAACTTTACCTTCGAAGCCATGTAAAGCCACTTCAGCATTGATGCGGCAGCAGGTCTTGCTTGTGGGTCCCTGCATACAATGGCAGTGTTGCAGGCCTACCAAGAAGACCTGCTGAGTGAGCTAGATACTGGGGAGGGAATTGGGCCTGAGGCAGTGGCAGAGCTGCACCGCGCCACAGATTTATCTCTCGGGCGACCAAACAAACAGCCCGCCATATCGGCCGTTCAATGGGTAGCCTGGTTGTGGCGGAGAGGCACCTATGGCTCAACCTCTCAGGGATGGAGGACAAAGATAAGGTCTCCTTGCTAAACGCCCCTGTTAAACCTTCCGGCCTGTTTGGCGGCACGGTCAATGCCATTGCCGACAGGTTTCGCGAGGCAAAACAGCAAACGGCGGCATTCAGCCAGTTCCTTCCCCGTCGTGTCGAGTTCGCACGGGCCTCCATGAGTGGAGCCCGGGCCAGCGCTGGTGCAAGGAAGACGCAGAAGACGAGTGTTGTGGGCCGCCTCCCCCTGCAGAAAGCCAGGGGGACTAGGCGGCCACAGCCACATCCTGCTTAGAGGCCTGATCTAAGAATGATCATAAAAGTAAAGTAGGCAAGGAAGGAACGGTCCTGATGGGCCATGGAGGGACATATCAGGGGACATGAGGCTGCTAGGGCAACTAGCCCCCAGTGCTACTGTAGAGCCTGCCCTGGCCAAGGCCATCCCACGTTTTCAGTCTTCTCTGGTCAGCAAGCTTTCACAGCGCAACGGAAATGTGATGCTTTCCCCCCAACGAAATGTGGAAAAGCTAACATCACTGAAAGACCATATGGCAGCGTGGAAACTACTGCCAAATGTGTCTCCATGGGTTCTGTCTACCAAAGAAAAGGGTTACCGGGTCCAGTTCAGTGCTCGACCCCCCCCAGTTCAGAGGTGTGCTCACCACATTTGTCAGCACAGAGCAGAGCCCAATGTTAGCTCAGGAAATAAGTTCCCTTTTGGACAAAGGGGCCATAAAACATGTACCAAATTCCCTAAGGGAGGGAGGTTTTTACAGCCGTTATTTCCTGGTCTACAAAAAAGATGGGAGTATGCAGCCAATTTTAGATCTGCGTCATCTGAACCATACTATTCGGACATACAGGTTCAAGATGCTCACGCTCAAACTTATCGTGCCACAGATTCAGTCCGAGGACTGGTTTGTCACGATAGATCTGAAAGATGCATATTTCCACATAGGAATATGGCCCAGTCACAGGAAGATCCTGAGGTTTGCGTTTGGAGAAAACACATACCAATTTTGGGTTCTTCCCTTTGGGCTAGCTTTATCCCCTCGCACCTTCACAAAGTGCATGGATGCTGCTCTGACTCCCTTGCGACTCAGGGGCATCCGTGTACTGAACTACCTGGACGACTGGTTAATTCTAGCACGATCCAGGGAACAGGCGGTTCAACATCGAGATGTTGTGCTCGCCCACATGAGGAGCTTGGGGCTCAGGTTGAACCTCAAGAAAAGTATGCTTTCTCCAATGCAGAGGACAACTTTTCTAGGGGTTATATGGGATTCTACTACGATGAGGGCGTTTCTATCCCCAACACGCGTGCAATCAATCCTATCCACTTTGAGTAAGATAAAGCTAGGTCTGGGCATCCCCTCCAGCCTTTATGAGAGTTGGGCCTTATGGCAGCAGCAGCCAACGTCATACCGTTGGGCCTATTGCACATGAGACCATTTCAGTGGTGGCTGAAAAGTCGGGGTTTTCATCCAAGGATGAAACCTCTGAGAGTAATCAGTGTCATGCCGCGATGCCTACGTGCTCTGAGTATTTGGAGGTGCCTGCAGTTCTTAGCCTCGGGTCACACTCTAGGGGCGTCCCCTTACTGCAAGACGGTAATGACAGACGCGTCCCTCACGGGCTGGGGTGCAGTCTTAAATGGCTGTCCAGCTCACGGTCTTTGGAGCGGCCCTCATCTGGAGTGGCATATAAATCATCTAGAGATGCAGGCTGTATTCCTAGCACTGAAGTTCTTTCTTCCTCAGTTGAGAGGTCACAATGTGCTAGTTGTGACAGACAACACAGCTGTGGTCTCATATATCAACCACCAGGGAGGGTTACATTCACGCCCCCTGTTCAGGCAGGCACAACTAATCCTTCTCTGGGCAGAGGGAAAGTTCTTGTCAGTGAGTGCAATGTACATTCCAGGCAGTCGGAATGTTGGGGCAGACATCCTGTCGAGGCAGGGGCTGAGGCCCGGGGGTTGGAGGCTCCATCCACAAGTGGTGGAGTCCATATGGCAGTGGTTCGGACAAGTGAAAGTGGATGTGTTCGCCTCAGAGGAGACAACACACTGCCCGCCGTGGTTCACCCTCACTCCTCCTGCACCATTGGGGCTGGACGCCATGGTGCACACGTGGCCGAGGTCATGTCTATATGCCTTCCCCCCGATTGCTCTGCTCCCACAAGTTCTAGCGAGAGTTCGCCAAGACCGTCTATGTCTGCTGCTAGTAGCACCTTATTGGCCAGCTCGAATATGGTTCTCGGAGATAATGTCCCTGCTTGACGGCACTCCTTGGGAGATTCCCATCTGCAGGGACCTACTGTCTCAAGCCGGAGGGCTGATTTATCACCCTCAGCCAGAACTATGGAAACTGTGGGTCTGGCCCCTGAGGGGCACCAGCTCATAGATTCTGGTATCAGAACTGAGGTTGTAGAGACCATGTTAAACGCTAGAGCACCATCCACAAAGAAATTGTATACGCTCAAGTGGCGGCTTTTTGTCTTGTGGTGTGAGGAACGTCAGCTAGACCCAGTGAACTGCGCAATAGCTACAGTCCTGGAGTTCTTACAAGAACGTTTCTCAGCAGGGTTGGCTCCTTCTACAATCAGGGTTTACATGGCCACCATTTTGGCCAGCCACACCCCTGTTGATGGAGCCTCTGTGGGGCAACATCCTCTAACTTCAAGGTTTATGCGTGGTGTCAGATGGCTGAGGCCCATCTGCAGGCCACGCATACCTTCCTGGGACCTTTCTGTGGTCTTGGAAGGTGTGTCAGGGGCCCCATTTGAGCCCTTAGAGTCAGCCTCTGAGAAGCTTCTGACTCTAAAGGTAGCTCCTCTCGAGTGTCTTGCAGTGACCCTCGGGCTTGGGTATTTTTGAACAGGCCGTACCCTCGGTATGACGGAGTGGGTATTCCCGTTCCCATACTGTCATGCTAAATGCAACATCTCGTTCCCTTTGAAAGGGAACGTAGGGGTTACGCATGTAACCCTCTTCCCTGAGAAGGGAATGAGACGTTGCATAGCATTGTCATACCAGGGCAGGCCTGTGAATTGCGTCTTCGCTTCAGATAATAGAGGCTGGCGGCGTGGTTCACAGGTTCCATATATATATATATCATGCGACGCGCTTAATTGCCACCAGTCACCTGATCATGGCAGGCCTATAAGTAGAGGCATGATTTTACACAAGATCAGATACCGGTCACGCACGCAAGGCGCTCCCATACTGTTATGCTAAATGGAACGTCTCGTTCCCTTCTCAGGGAACAGGGTTACATGCGTAACCCCGACGTTTTCCTGCTCCTCACTCTGCTTACTGATGCTCGAAGACCAATCATAGGAAGCTATTCTCATTGAAATGGCAATGGTTGCTCCACTTCAAATTCTTACTGTGCTGCCACACAGTCACCCTCTCTGCAGCATTAAATGCAGTTCTCGAAGCCAATTCTGGCAGGTTAGATGACTTATTTTAGGTATAGTGGTGTGTGAAAGTTTGTGAACCCTTTAGAATTTTCTATATATCTGCTTAAATTTGACGTAAAACATAATCAGATTTTTCTTAAAGTAGACAAGGAGAGCCCAATTAAACAAATGAGACAAAAAATATTATACTTGGTCATATATCCATCCATCCATCCATCTTGTACCGCTTACTCCTTTTCAGGGTCACGGGGAACCTGGAGCCTATCCCAGGGAGCATCGGGCACAAGGCAGGGTACACCCTGGACAGATTGCCAATCCATCACAGGGCACAATCACATACACACTCTCACACCCATTCATACACTACGGACACTTTAGACATGCCAATCAGCCTACCATGCATGTCTTTGGACTGGGGGAGGAAACCGGAGTACCGGAGGAAACCCCCGCAACACAGGGAGAACTCCGCACACACGGCCCCGGCGGGACTCGAGCTCCGGACCCTGGAGGTGTGAGGCGAATGTGCTAATCACTAAGCCACCGTGCGCCCTTGGTCATATATTTATTGAGGACATCTATCTAATATTACATATCTGTGAAAAAAAGTATGTGAACCTCTAGGATTAGCAGTGAAATTGAAGGTGAAATTAGAGTCAGGTGTTTGTCAATGGGTTTACAATCAGTTGTGAGTGAGTGCCCTGTTTTATTTTTAAAAAAACAGGGATCTGTCAAAGTCTGATCTTCACAACACATTTGTGGAAGTGTATCATGGCACGAACAAAGGATATTTCTGAGGACCTCTGATAAAGAGTTGTGTAATAACATTACAGACATGTAACAGTCCACGAGGTCACAAAGAAACCCAAGCTAACTTCTAAGCAACCAATGCCCTCTCCCATATTGGCTAATGTTAATGTTCATGAAACATCAGGAGAACACTGAACAACAATGTTGTGCATGGCAGCGTTGCAAGGACAAAGTCACTCCTCTCCACAAAGAACATTGTTGCCCTTCTGCAGTTTGCTAAACATCACATGACCAGAAGGCTATTGGAAAAATGTTTTGTGGACAGATGAGACCAAAATACAACTTTTTGGTTTACATGAGAAGCGCTACAATTGGAGAAAGGAAAAACACTGCATTCCAGCATAAGAACATTATTCCATTTGTGAAATATGGTGGTGGTAATATTATGGGTTGGACCTGTTTTTCTGCATCTGGTCCAGGACTGCTTGCCATCATGGAACAGTGAATTCTGAATTATACTAGCAAATTCTAAAGGAAAATGTGAGGACATCTGTCCATGAACTGAATCTAACAAAAAGGGAGTCATGCAGCAAGAAAATGACCCTAAGCACATAAGTCTCTCTGACAAAAAATGATTAATGATTAAAGAAAAATAAAGTTAATATTTTGGAATGGCCAATAGAAATGTTGTTGAAGAACCTGAAGCAAGAAATTCAAGTGACCTACCAACATCCCAGAATCGGCTGAAATTCCTCCAAGCCAGTGTGTATGACTAATCAACAGTTACCAGAAATGTTAGTTGTAGTTATTGCCGCACATAGGGGTCACCCCAGATACTGAAAGCAAAGGTTCACATACTTTAGTCACTCACAGATATGTAATATTGGATCATTTCCCTCATAGAATTAATTACCAAGTATAGTATTTTTGCCTCATTTGTTTAACTGGGTTCTCGTTATCTACTTTTAGATATAGTTTTAGGTCATATTTATGCAGAAATGTACAAAATTATGAAGGGTTCACAAACTTTTAAGCACCACTGTTGATAATTAAATGTTAACTATTTAATCAGCAATCCAGTCTTTGTTTATTGTGCCTCAGAATTAATGTGTTCCTCATGCCTATCTTTGCAGGTTTGTAATTGACTTTTGGGTCTTACAGGATAACATCTGGATAACTGAAAATAATAAATACATATAAAACCACAGTGGGCTCCACACAAGAAGGTTGAGTCTAATTACACACACCACACCAGCTGCAAAGGAAACAGAAACGATGAGGCAGGGACAAACAACACTGCATGCAAAACCACACCAGTTAAGAAACCACATTACCTGACTGAAATGCATACTATTTACAATTACAAATACATCATGGCTACCACCATTCATGTGGTATTTCAGTACCTACAGGGATAAGTATTATGTCCCTGTAAAATTCCTTCAGAAGGCATTGAGCCCCATCACCATACTGTTTTTTTTGTTTGTTTGTTTGTTTTTTTGTTGAAGCTATATATTTACTCATAGCATATTTACTGTTCGTATCACGTGACACAAAAGCAACATCAATGGAATCTACAATTTGTACAGGTTCATAACAAGAACTAAATAGATGAGAGCAGATTTATTGTTTTCATGTAGTAAAAATAATTGTTGCTGGAACAAAAATGTTTTTGGGTGAGTAAAGGCACACTAATAAATATAAACATTTTTAAATGAGATTCCAAACTGCCAGAAATATTCTACACAAAACACAAGAATATAGAATATCTTTTCTTTTTCCCTACCTAGCTAGAAACAGGAAAAATAGCACTATGCCTTAATAAATGGCATACACCACAATCTTTCATAGGTAGTGTATTTTAGTTTTGATGAAAAATATTTTTTTCTGATATTTTTGGTATGTTAAACAGATTTCTTCTGGTTTTGTGTATACAGAGGGGAAATAAGAATTGGACACGTCAACATTTTTTTTTTCAGTAAATGTATTTCCAATGAGGCTATTCACATGAAATTTTCAACAGACATCAGCATTAACTCAAGAAATCCGCAAATATAAAGAATTCACAACATTAATGTCCATTAAAAAAAAAAAACTTATGTGTAATAAAATGACACAGGAAAAAAGTATTGAACTAGCTAACTGAAATTTATTTAATACTTAGTGGAGAAGCCTTGTTTGTAATGATAGCTTCAAGATGCTTCCTGTATGAAGAAATTAATTGGCCACAGTATTCAGATGTGATTCTTCTCAAGAATCTCTTGGTCAAGGGCTCCATTCATCATTCCTTCAATTATATGAAGTTTGCCAGTACTATGTGATGAAAAACAGCCCCACACCATGATGCTTCCACCTCCAAACTTCACTGTTGGTATAGTGTTTTAAGGGTGATGTGCAGTGCCATTTCTTCTCCAAACACAGTGTGTAGTATGACAGCCAAAATGTTAAATCCTGCTCTCGTCTAACCAGACTACACTCTCCCAGTATTTCATAGGCTTGTCCAAATGAGTTGTAGCAAATGATAAACAAGCTTCGACATGCCTTTTCTTTAGTAGTGGAGTCTTGCAGGGTGAGCGTGACTATTGTTTTCTCTGTGACGATGATGCCTGCTGCCTCTAAGTGTTTCTGGAGCTCTTTCTGAGTGGTCATTGGCTCTTGGGCTACTCTTCTGACTATTCTTCTGAGTCCCTGGTCAGAAATCTAGCGAGGAGCTCCTGTGCATGGTCGGTTGATGACGAAGTGATGTTGCTTCCACTTGCGGATAATTGCCCCAATGGTGCTTACTGGAAGATTCAGAAGTTTTGAAATATGTCTGTATCCAATTCCATCAATATGTTTTGTAACAATAAAGTTCCGAAGGTCTTGGGAGAGCTCTTTGCTTTACCCATCATGAGATGTTTCTTGTCTGACACCTTGGTAATGAAAAGCCTTTTTATAGACCATCAATTTACTAACCCAGCTGATATTAATTTGCACAGATAGGATGTATAATTACTTATGGATTTCAATTGATTCCTTGTCTTACTTGTCGTGCCTTGGAGAACTGATTTTTCTTAGCGAGTTCAATACATTTTCATGTATCATTCCACTTTATTACCTATAACTTCATTTATGGACTTTAATGTTGTGAATTCTTTATATTTCCAGATTTCTTGAGTTAATACCGATGTCTGGTGAACAAATCATATGAATAGCCGCATTGGAAATATATTTACAAATTAGACCCGAGATTCTCCTCATACTCATTTGTCTGCTAAAGTTCAAAAGAGTTTGAAGCATGTGGAAATCTTTTCTGCAACAATATCAGATTCTGCACTATTCTACTGTGCCCTGCAGCCCACAATGGCAGGAGATCCAGCTGCACTGTAAAAAACCTAAATATACCTCACACATGAAAGTGTTGAAGAATAACCAGAAGAAGAAAAGATAGAAAACTATGCATAGGGATTGTCTAGCTTATAAAAGAGTTCAGCATGGGCACTCTGGGCTACTCAACCCTCCATACGCAGCAAGATATTATGCACTGTGTGTTCTGACACCTTTCTATCATGGCCAGCTTTAACCTTTTCAGCAATCTGTGCTACAATAGCTCTTCTGTGGGATGGGGCCAGACAGGCTAGCCTTCTCTCCCCACTTGCATCACTGAGTTTTGGGCACTCATGACACTGTCAGCAGTTCATCAGTTGTCCTTCATTGGACCACTTTTGGTAGGTATTAACCACTGCATACCATGAACACCCCATATGACCTGCCATTTTGGAGATGCTCTGGACCAGTAGCTAATATTAGTCTATACCTCTTTTTCAACAATATTATCAGAAAATTTAGCAAAATGTGAATGTTAACAGAATTAACATACAAAATTAACTGTATTATCTACATATAATGTTTGTTTAAATTAAATTATTAAATAATGGATTGTTACTCCACCACTGTAATTTCAAATTAAATGAGGGCAGAATTGACATGACTACACCTAAGAAAAAGTGGGTGGAGCTAGATGTGGAGAGATACAGTTGAGACAGTTTCACAAAAATGCTGTCATTTACATCTACTGCAAGAGAGACGCTCACAGCAATCATGTTACTCTCCTTAGGAAATATCAGTGGTATTGTTCTGTGTTGTATTGGTGACGAAGTTCACAGTTCAAGTGATGATCTGTACAAAGTTAAGCTACACCAGCAGCACTTCCTGGGTGTGGCCTTCTAGAGACACATTTATACAATTTTGCACTTTCTGCTCTGTGCCTTTTATATTTTGTGAAGTTTTGTGGGCTTCACCAAATGCAAATCAGCTGTGCCGTGTATGCGCCTGGTAATTTACAGGTGATTGCTACTTATCAACCTACACACTTGAACATAAAGAAAATCACATTTTCTGAATTTTTTGTTAATCCAGCAAAAATTGCTTTAGTTTGGCTAATGCAAACATGTGCACACAACTTTCCTAAAAGAATGAGGGCCAGTGTTGCAGTGGATAAAAAAGCATACAAAATGAAAATAACATGGTTGTGTTTATGCTAGATATGTGTTAATACTAACCAATCACACCTGCATTCATAAACTAAGCTAACAAACAATAACAGAAAAATAATATAAAGAGAATTCGACAGAGCAACAAAAAAGCCCCCCCAAATGCAAACATGACAACGTGGACAACGTTCGGTTTTTGTAGGATACACTGCTGTCTCATTTGTTTATGGAGACTTTGGGTGTGGGAGTTTGGAGGATTGTGAGCGTAAGCAGAACATGCCAATGCTTTGAAGGATGTAATGTTATTTAATTGCGAATCTGTTTTTAGAGGATATAAACCTAACATGTTGAACAAATTATATTATAGAATTCAGGCAATTTTGCTGGGGTTATCTCATACAGTGTAGCAAGTAATAATCTGGAAGGACCTTTGTAATATCGCAGTCTAAAACTGGATTTAAAGAGAAGCAAATTAGTAAATGAATCACATGAAAATGTATCACTTGAACATGAATCACACGAAAATGAATCACATGTAAATGAATCATACGGAAATGAATCACATGTAAATGAATCACATGTAAATGAATCATATGAAAATAAATAAATAAATTAAAGATAAAATAAATAAAAAAAGCAGAGATTCTAGATATATTCCGGTCAACTATGTTACAAGCAAAATAAATAATTTTTCACAACTTAGGAAAATAAATTAATATAAATAGCCACCTGATTTGATAATTATGTAACCATTTACCAAAAGCAACAACTGTGATCATTAACACTTTAAGGAAAACATATTTGGAGTCATAACACCTCTCTAGTTTCACAAAAGTAATTCAATGGTCTTCGCATTTTTTCAAGTCAAATTTGTAGAATTGTGTTCATAAGTTTACATACCCCTTGCAGAATCTGCAAAATGTTAATAGTTTTAATAATAATAATAATAATAATAATAATAATAATAATAATAATAATAATAGGGATCATTTTGTTTTTATTTAGTACTGCCCTGAATAAGCTATTTCACATAACATATGTTTACATATAGTCCAGAAGACACAATAATAACTGAATTTACACAAATGAACAAGTTCAAAAGTTTACATTCCCTTGATTCTTAATACTGTATGTTGTTACCTGGATGATCAACGACTGTGTTTATATTTTGTGATAGTCATTCAGGGTCCCTTGTCTGTCCTGAGCAGTTAAATTGCCCACTGTTTTCAAAAAAATCCTCCAGGTCCTGAAGATTATTTGCTTTTCAGCAACTTCTGCATATTTGACCCCTTTCCAACAGCAGCTATATGATTTTGAAATCCATCTTTTCACACTTAAGATAATTGAAGAACTCATACACAACTATTACAAAAGGTACAAATGATGCTCAAGAAGGCAACACAACACATTAAAAGCCAGTGGGATGTAAACTTTTGAAGAGGATAATTGGTGTAAATTGTTATTATTTTGTCTTCTGCGAAACCTGTATATATCTTTTGTAGTTTCTGAAGGGAAGTACTAAATGAAATAATAATTATTTATTAATGTACAAATAATGTAATATAACAAAAACATCCAAACTGGGTGTTATATTTGTAAAATGTTGTTAAATTTTTAAACACAGACTGTATCGGTGACTCAAATCACTGTTACTGATACTGTGAAGTGATGATATGTACAAAGTTATGCTACAACCTCAGAGCTTCCTGGGTGTGGCCTTCTAGAGACGTGTTCCCTCGTGTGTAAAGCTCAGTACACACAGCACTATTATACAGAATCTTCACAGAGCTGTGTTCAGCAATGGCTCAACTATACAACTTAATGTACATAGTGAGATTCTCTCTCTCATACTGAGTCTCAGTATACTATCGGATATACTATCATATTATTTTTTTTATTATAAATTATTAATAATAATTTTTCACACACAAAAAAAAACATGTTATTTCTTTATTATCTTCTTTAAACCAGGCAGATTTGCAGATATAATTGGGCCAAAATACACAAATGGGAAGATCGACAGGAAGGAAACAGACACTGTTACTCTGAAATGTTCATATAAATCAAGCAGCAATTAAATTCGGCTTTACTGGTACAAATGATATCTAGAGAGCACTCCTGATGATCCTCGATTAAAAGCAGAAACAACCAGAGACTTTATTGTACTTACTATGAGGTCTAAAGCCTTCAGATTCTGCACTTTTTCACTGCACTCTTAGAAACACAGCACAGTAATACAGAGTCAGGGAAAGGTTGTACAAAAACATAAAAATGGTATAAGCCTATAGGAATTTCTAAAACCACAGAAGATGCTCCTTTCACCAACTTGTTATCAGTTAACCAAAGACGCAAACAAGGTTTAACATACGCAGCTGAAAGAAATAGAAACTAAATATAAATGTTTAACTTGACAGCTACACACAATTACACTAAATTCACAAATCTATATAATTCCTGCATAATTTATGGCCATGTTTCCACATTATTTAATGAATGAAATAATTAATTTATTCATTCATGTGTTTATTGTGCAAAAGATTATTTTTTATATCTCCAACAGTCCAGTTTTGGTAAGCCTGTGCCCATGGTAACCTCAAAGTCCTGTTTGCAGCTGACAGGCATCGAACCCAATGTGGGCTTCTGCTATTGTAGTCCATCCCCAATTCTACGTTTTGTGCATACTGAGATGCTATTCTGCTCACCACAGTTGTAAAGAGTGATTATTTGTGTTACTTTATCCTTGCTGGAAGCTTGAACCAATCTAGCCATTTTCCTCTGACTTCTCTTAACAACAAGGGGTTTCCACCCACAGAACTCACTCAATGTCTTTTTTATTTATTTATTTATTTTAGCACCATTCTGTGTAAACTCTAGAAGATCAGCAGTTCTGAAACACTCAAATAAGTGCTTCTGGTACCAACATAGATGCCACGATTAAAGTCACAGAGATCACACTTTATCTTCATTCGGATGGTTGATGTGAACATTAACTGAAGCTCTTGACCTCTATCTACATGATTTTTGCATTGCACTGCTGTCACATGATTGGATTATTAGATAACTGCACAAATGTGCAGGTGTACAGTTGTTCCTTATAAAGTTGATGGGGAGTGTATTTTGAGCACCAGTTTTATTATTTGCATTTAAAATTAAGTTGTCAATTAGATGATTAGTTTGTCATTACAATCATGAAAAGAAGATACAGAAGCTTCACAGTGTTGTCATGTAGTATCGGAGAAGGAACTCCGGACTACAGTTCCCAGCAGCCACTGCACCTCACTTCATCACGGTCATATGACCACCTGTACCTGAATCACCAAGTTAACGAGCACTTTTGTGTATATAGGCACAGTTTGCACTGCACTCCTTGTCTTGTGATTGTCTTTCTTTACTGTTGGCTCTGCGGCTGTGCTTATGGTCTTTATTTTATGTTTATTCCTAGCCTTAGTGTTTTTGCCACTAGTTCCTGTTTTGCGTATGGTGGTGTTTGTATTAAAGCTATCAGCACTTGCATCCATTTCAGCCTCCATATCGTGACAAGTGTACACCTATCTACTTGAAAAGTGTTTATTATTATTATTATTATTATTATTATTATTATTATTATTAAAATTGGGCCAAAGGATGAAGATGTATGCATTGTCGGGAAAGTATGAGTATTGTTTAACAAGTATTATATGAGCGCAAGGCCACTGACACTCGATTAGAGGCAAAAACAACCAGAGACTCTACTGAACTTACTATCAGAGGTCTAAAGCTCTCAGATTCTGCACTCTATCACTGTGCTCTCAGAGTAGGAGCACAGTAATACAGAGTCAATGAAATGCTGTACAAAAACCTAAAAATATAATATATGTTTATATAAAGTTTCTTAAACCACTGAAGATTAAAGTAAATCACTGTGTCAACTTGTTAACCACACAGACAAACAACATTTGTGGTAACATATGCAGCTGAAAGAAAAAGAGGAATAAAGAACACAACAACTACACATTAATCACTGTGAATTCACAAATCTACATTTTTCATGCACAAAAATATATTATAATAACATGTCCGGTTTCCCCCACAACCCACTGTAATCAATTTTCATTCATTTGTTCACTTGTGTGTTATTATGCATGTAGGTGTGTATATACAAACAAATGTGAGTCTGATGGTACAGATAGAGATAAATAAGAAAACTCTCAGTGGAATTTGCTTTTCCTTGTCTCATGACAAGATCTGACGGTAGAGAACTTTGTTGAATAATGGTCACGTTTAAATGTATTTATTATCTAAAACATATTTATGTGACCAAGTGATGATGACTCCAGACTTTTGAGCTAGCACTCTTTTTCTTATTTGTACTGTGATTCAAACTTTCAAACATGCATTTAGGTGGATTGGTGACACCAAATTGCCTAGAAGTTTGAATGTTTGTGCATGGTGTCCCAGGATTAAACAGTTACTGAAGGCGTGTATACATAGACAGTTATGGAAGTGTGGCCAGGATAAAGAGGTTACTGAAAAAGAATGGTGAATGAATGGATGTTTGTTAGGCTGAAGCTGCAGGGCACTAATCAGTTGCTTATATTAGTTATAAGGTAGAGTTGGTTTGTATGTGATTATATAATATGTCTCATAGCAATGTTGGTGATTTTTCAGGGTGGACCTGGGGCTTGGTTGCACAAGACTTAATGTTGTAGTTTCATTATACTATGATGTGCTAATTGTATAGTAGAGAGTACTAGTGTATTATACAGTATGAGATTGTGTTTTCTTCACTATCACTGATATTCATAAGTCTCCTCTGGTATCAGCAAAAACCTGGATCAAGACCAGAGTTTCTGCTGCTGATTAATGAAGTCAGTGAACATGTCACACTGGCTGTACCATGTTGTGGATAAAAATGACATGAAATAAACATGAGGGAGACCTAGTATGAGTAATATGTAATTTTATTGAAAATTCACAGGACTGGTGGGTGTGTAATCCTGAGGAGAGCGGTAGGGGAAGAAAATGGGGTGTGTCCTGGGGACATGGGATAGTCAGCAAGGGTGAAATAAGGAGAACACTGAGAGTACGGCGGACTGACAGGTGAGAAGAGGGAAGAATGGTCAGAGCCCAGATCAGAGAAGGTGACATCATCCTCAGACTGAAAGCTGGAGGGAGGGTCAGGCGGAGGGTCTGTCTGTGTAGAGGCGTCAATATACACATTCACGGGGTGGATTCTGTATCTGAGGGGGGGGGCCGCATTTCCATTTCCAGAGGGGGTGCTGCGAAGAACGTTAAGTAGCACCATGATGTCAGCAGTGAGATATGCGAGCTGTTAGTGAGTGTTCAGATCCAAATACAGCCCCTCTAGTAAAGTGGAGAAGGAAAAATGACGACGGGCACCTAGACACACAGAAGCGGTATTAGGCGGATATTGACGAATTGGATTCACACTTTAAGATCTTTAAGAGTAACACACTATGGTTTATTAGTCACAGAGAAATATAAGAGCTGAGGAGTGCAGGCTGAGAAACACACACACTCTCGTACAGTCAAGGGCAGGCCTGCAGACATAACACACACACACACACACACACACTCACTCTGTCTCTCCCTATCTCTCACACACACACACACACAAAGGCCCAACGCACACACATAACATAACTTTATAAGAATAATAAAAAGGAGTATTAAGATATTATAAGGATAATATAAAGAGTAGTAGGATATGTAGGATATTAGAAGGATAATATAATGATATTATGAAGTAGGGAGTACAGTAAACCATTTGCAAGCAGTATAACCATATATAAAATAGAGATATAGAGCAAATATGAAAGTAAATTATAAACCAGAAATACAGAAAAATGTAAAAGAAACTTACTCATAATTCAGATGGTGAAGATTCTTGTCTCGCGAGGAAGGGTCAGGCGTGGTGTAGACGGGGGCCTTAATTTTAAGAGAAAACCATGAGGAGCCATTTATAAGGGTAGCTGAGTCAAGTTGCCCCCCCCCCCCCCCCCCCCCCCGCGAAATAACAGTGAGACCAAGGTCTCTCTAAATTGTTTTCTCTCTCTCCCACTTTCAATCCTAATGGTGGTCAGGAAGTCCTCTTTCAAAACATAATGGTAAATTTGATAAGCCTCTTTTTAAACATCATGGTAATGTAGATGAGCTCTTTTTTTAACCCTATTGGTATTGATATCATAATCTTTCTAAAATATATTGGTTATTTACTGTGTAAATACAGTATAAATACTGGAGCTTGAGCTCCAGGTGTCAGATCACTTCTGAGAATTCTCATCGGTGTGGATCTCGTGTGGTGGAACGGAACCAATAAATCTGGAACCTTGCTTCTTCTCACTCACGGCTGGTGTCTTATTTTTCTATCTCCAACTGGGTTTGCAGATGTGAGTATTTGCTTCTATGTTGAATTTTTAAGTGTCTTCAGGTAATAGGCTAAATTTGAGCCAGCAACCACCATATCCATGATTGTTCTTTAACCTTGACAAAACGAGTAAGAAAATGGATCTGCTCATCTCCTCTGCCGCCATTTGCTGTTTTGCTTCACAAAACCTGTCAGCAATGGTATTAACCGTGCCGCCGAACAGGCCGGAAGGTTTAACAGGGGTGTCCAGCAAGGAGACATTATCTTTGTCCCCCTTCCCTGAGAGGTTGAGCCACAGGTGCATCTCCGCCACAACCAAGCTACTCATTGAACGTCCGATATGATGGGCCATTTGCTTGGTCGCCCAGAGAGACATATCTGTGGCACGTCGCAGCTCTGCCACTGCCTCAGCCCAATTCCTTCCCCAGTGTCGAACTCACTCAGCAGGTCTGCTTGGTAGGCCTGCCATTGCATGCCAACACTGCCATTGTATGCCGTGACCCACGAGCAAGACCCGTTTCTGCCGTTATATATATATATATATATAGTGTTTTGTGAATTGTATTTGCATGTTATATTTGTGAAGTGACTTTGGGTATCGTGAAAGGCGCTTTTTTAAAATAAAATGTATTATTATTACTAGTAGTATACTTTCTGCTCAGATTCAGTCAAATACTGCAAAACTGATAGGATGGTGCATCACAGTAGAGATGGATAATGACCCAAAACATACCGCAAAACCAACCCATGGGCTTCTCAATGCTTCTTATTTCATATGTCATGTCAGATGGCCTCAACTCAATCAAGCATGCTTTTCACTTACTGAAGACAGAACTGAAGGCAGAAAACCCCACAAACAAGCAGCAACTGAAGTAAGCTGCAGTAAAGGCCTGACAAAGGATCTAAAGGGAGGAAACTTAGCATTTGGTGATTATAGGTAATGATTGCAAAGGATTTGCATCCAAGTATTAAAAATTATCCTAATATTTTTGATTAAGTTAGTGTGTCCAATTTCTTTTGAGCCTGTGAAAATGGAAGCTGAATAAATGTCTGTAATGCCTAAATGGCTAATGCAATATTTTTGTTACACCACCTGAATTAAAGCTGAAAGTGAATTACATCTTGTTTGCTTCATTTCAAATCCACTGTGGTGGTGTACAAAGGCAAAATTCGTGAAAACCGTGTCACTGTCCAAATACTTACGGAGCTGGCTATACAATTTCTTCCCCACAACCCAGTAAGGATAAGTGGTACAGAAAATGGATGGATTATTGCAAAAAAAAAAAAAAAACCATCAAAACAACAAAGGTTAAATCTTGAGAGATAAAACAGCCTCTAACTCCAAAAGATATGTTTAAGAGGTGAAGTCGGATGCAGTGGGTTGATCAGCAACATTGGAATGGTTCTGTGTTGTATTGGTGACTCTTACTGATATTGTGAAGTGATTATCTGTACAAAGTTATGCTAACAGCACCACTTTCTGGGTGTGACCTTCTAGAGACGTGTTCCCTCATCTGTAAAGTTCAGCACATACAGCACTATTATACAGAATCCTCACAGAGCCGTGTTCACAAATGGTTCAACTATATAACTTACAATATACAACATAGTAAGATACATAACACTGATTCTCACTGTAACAAAAGGTAATTTATTTTCATCAGTTAATTCATTGTGTTAATTCATAACGATGTTTGAAGCATTACGGTATTCATTTCTGAAGATGATGTTTTGGTTTGTTTACAAAAATACTTCACAGATTTATTTCTTTATGTTCTTCTTTTCAACAGGCAGTTTTGCAGATAAAATCGGGCCGAGAGATGAAGATGCCAACATTGTCAGGCACGAAAAAGACACAATTACTTTGAAATGTTCATATGAGTAAAGTAGTGAAAACATTTATCTTTACTGGTACAAACAATATCCTAACAGTGCAACACAGTTTTTACTGTTTAAAGGCTATAGTCCTTGGTCTTACCCTATGTTATGAATGACTAAGGGTATTTGGCCTATGTGTTATCTCATAATTATTTACCTTGTGAAACAGGAAGCCATGGTTGAAGAATTTCCTGTTCCCAGTCACCCAGATATACTTAAAAAATGCAAAATATCAGAGGGAATATACTTCAAGTATATTTTTCTCATATGAATTCATGGGGTGCCAATAATTGTTGGACACATATTTAACTTTTGTTTTTGATAAAACTATGTTGTGTTCGCAATTGTTTGATATCCATGAGAGCAGAGTATTTTTGTGATTTTTTAAAACAAAAGATCAATAGGTTAAACAATAAAGACAAATAAAGTCTTCTTTGATCATATTTACCAAGCATGCCAATATTAGTGGAAGGCATTGTACATGTCTATCCATCATTTCAATCAACTATCTTACCTGTTGAGTAAGTAAAAATCCATCACCGGGTCGCATTTCAAACCTTTTAAATCTCTGAGTTGTCACCATATTTGAAAAGCCAAGCCTGGCCGAAGACAACTACACTTCACAAACACACACATGGATAGGTTCACCATCTCCGGAGTTCTAATGAGAGACACCTGTTTTCAATCACACAAACACTCCCACTACTCCTTTTAAGAAACTCTCATTCATTTATTCAATCATTAAATTGTGAAGTATACGTTCATTTGCCTAGTGTCTCTGACTATACAAAGCCTTTATTAACGTGTCTGTTTATTTTGGTTTTTGACTTTGCTAATATTTACGACCTCGTGTCTTTGCCCTGCCCTGTTTGTACTGTTTGCCTAATCGCCTGACCTTTGCCTATTCATGATTATTGAATTCTGCCTTATCCTTTGGACTTGTTGTTGTTTTATTAAACTGACACACCTGCACTTGCTTCTGTCTGCACCTCCATATCGTGACATCAGGTTCTCTTGTAATCGGGGTGTTTGTGATAATGTAAAGTCCTAACCAGTACTAACTTTATTTGCATATACAATTTTCATGTTTAAACGGCAACCAGCTGAGATCAGGTACACTAATTTTACACATCAGTTGTATTGAAACTTCATGTGCTCACCTCAACTATAAGTCACTGTGGATAAAGTAAGACATGCAACCCAAATAAAATGCAGTGTTTACCACACACAGTGTTTACCAAATGAATACCACTGCAACCTTCATTCAATTCAGCAAACCTCACAAACACATACAGTATGCTGTGCACCACTCCCCTTTAAGGCCTAATGGCTCAGTGACATCCTTGATAGCACCTGTTTTTATCCGCTCATCTCAGAAAAATTATTATCCTATGCAATATACACATTTAAATATTTTTTTACTTCCTACAATTTTTTATCATGCATGGTCTTATGACAGGTTCCCTATATGAGGCTGAATGTAAAGCAAAGAATGCAGCAGCGACTCAACAATCTGTCAATAACATTAGTGACACTGTCATGTGATGCTGTGGGTGGAGATTCATGAAACTTCATGATGTTAACATATTAGAGTACAGAAAGTCCTCAGAATATTTTCATTCAGCAAACACCATTCATCATGTTCACTGTTATAGTCATGTGTCTGTGGCTTTCACTAGGTGAGTTAACAATAATGTTTTATTTCAGAAATATTAAGTGCTGAAATTGTGATATATTAGTCTGTGTGGTGTTAAGGAAAAGCAGTTATGTACTTCTGGCTTGATTATGTAAACGTTAAAAACATTATGTCCTCTTCTCTATGACAGGTTCATGGCAGGTCCATGGCAGATTCACTCAAAACTTGTCGATGAAGGTGATAATGTTACTGTGTCCTGCATATACAAAACAAGTGCTACAGAAAGAACCCTGTAATGGTACAAGCAATATCCAAAATCAACACCTGAGTTCCTTCTTTATATCTTTCAATGTGGAGCTCCAAGTCCCAACATCCCCCCAAGAATGTCTGCTGAAATTAATGGAAATAAAGTGGATCTTCTCATCTCATCTGCTGCTGTATCAGCTTCTGCACTATATTACTGTGCTCTGGTGTCCACAGTGACAGGAAATCCAACTGCACTGTACAAAAACTTTGACACACTTTAGATATATATTCAAAGCAGTTCTGCTGATAATTCTGAGAAATTTCAAGTGCGTTATTGACGAGATTTTTTCTTTCTCTCTCATGACTTAAAAAGACTTTATACAGTATTGTTGGAACATTGTTGTTGGTACACAGACAGTAACCTGAGCTCAAACTTGAACAGGGGTACATGGCACTGTGAAGCAGCAATGCTACCTTCTGCCTCCAACTCACAGTTCATCAGGCCTGAAAAATGGAAATTAAACAACATTTTGACATTTGTTGTTGGTGGCTATTTCCATTTGCATAGGAAGTGATGATATACAATCACTTTTAAGAGTAGCTTTACTTTTGGTTTTCTGTGCACTGTCCTTAGTCAGGAGATGTGAACTGTTAAATCTGCCTGAATACTACATTTCATTGGATACTGAGATTATGAGCATGCTGCTGATGCACAACTCTGCTGCAAAGCACAGATCTAATCTTCAAATTTGCAGATTAATCTACAGTATCAGCAAAACGATGAGTCAACACATAGAGAGACGGTGTAGCAGTTTGAGGACTAGTGAAAAGGCAAAACAAAACAAAAAATCTATGGACAAACAAAATGACATTACTGTTGACCTCAGGTGATCAGTCTGTGTTGTTCTGCTGGTGTGATCACGGAGACAGTCATGGGTTACATGAGCCGGGAAAATCCCAGCAGTGTCTCAATTTGTGCACATAGTGAAAATCACTGAGCATAGTGAAAATCACTAGAAACATCATCAGGGTCTCTCTTACCTTTAGTGAGGATCCTGTGAATGGATGTCCCCTCCCATCCTGCTAACAGACTCTTCACTCACCTGTCATCTGACAGAAGGTATCAGAAAGTCTGGGCCACCACCAGACTCTGTAACAGCTTTGTCCCACAGGCAGTCAGGCTCAGTAATTGAAGAAAATAAACAAAAATTATTTAATCAGAGGGCTTTACTACAAGCAAGCTAAAAATAAAATACTTGGTGTTTCGGTATGGTATCCAGCAGCCATAGTGCTCTACACAAAATTTTATTATCAAATTTGTCTATTAGAAACACTTTTCCTGCTTAATAAACAGGGTATACAGTAACAGCCTTCCTCCCAGACTAGGACCTCCACCTGTAGGCATAAAATAAGTCCTCAGAGATGAATAGGTAAACAATCTGAATTATTGAGCACTTTAACATCTCCCATTAATGTGCTTTTGTAATGTAAGGGTGCAATAAAAAAATGGACCCTAGACATATACACTCCTGCAAATTGTATAAATCAAACTGAAAACTGAACAGCTGGAGTATTAAAAATGCTATAGTATTACCATGATGAAATGTGCTTTAATGTACTTCTCCTTAAATCTAAATGTCTTAACGTACCTTTTTTCTCTTGACAAGTTCACTGAATAAAAAAAATAAATAAAAACTAGTCAGTCAAATAAAGATTGTGTCCACAGTTTAATGTGTGGTGTTTGAAGGGTAAAATAAATTCATTATAAACAAAGAATATGTTCCAAAATGGAAAGTCTAACAGCCCTGCTGTCTGATGTTGGCATGATCCACCAAATCAGACAGTTTCTCCTTTCTAATCATGGCTATATTGTACTTTTGTATATTTGTATATTGTATATTGTGTTACATACCAATGGCTCTGGGTATTGAGTCATCAGGTATTTCTTGAAGGTGTACTCACTGTCTCCAAGAAGTCTATCAAATTGATCTAGAAAGTAGAATAGACAGGGACATTTTGAAGAAAATATTTTAAAAGCACAACCATTTACAGTAATATACAAAGTTGCTAAAACAGCAGCACTTTCTGGGTCTGGCCTTCTAGAGACGTGTTCCATCATGTGTAAAGTTCAGCACATACAGCACTATTATACAGAATCCTCACAGAGCTGTTTAAAGATATGGCTCAACTGTGCAACTTACAGAATGAGATACATACCACTGATTCTCACTGTTATAACAGGTAATTAATTTTTATTTGTTAATAAATATTATTAATTAATACCCATGTTTGAAGCATTAAACTATGCATTTTCTAAGAAAAGGCTTTGGTTTCTTTACATAAATTCTTCCCAGATCTCTTTTATCTTGTTTATAACAGGAAGTCTTGTACTGTAGATAAAATTGGTCCATCATCATCAGGAAAGAATCAGACACTGTGACTCTGAAATGTTCATATTCAGGCAGTAATTACATTTATCTTTACTGGTACAAACAATATCCTAACAGCACACCACAGTTTTTACTGTATAAAGGTGCAACATCAAGATCAGATAGGAAAATCACTCCTGTGATCTTCAATTAGAGACAAAAACAACCAGAGTCTTTACTGTACTTACTATCAGAGGTCTAAAACTTTCAGATTCTTCACTCAGTAACTGCACTCTTAGAGACGCATCACAGTAATACAACAGTCAATGAAAGGCTGAAGAAAATAATTAAAAATAGGAATATATGAAGTTTCTAAAACCACAGACGTTATCAGATCAAAATTATCAGAGCAAAAATACTCAATTTACCAACTCGATTTACCAACATATACAGCTGAAAGAGATAGAAAATAAAAATAAAGATGGTTTAAATATCAAAACTACACATCAATCACATAAAATTAACAAATCGACATTATTCTTAATCAAAAGTATTTTATTGACAATAACAAAATCATTGTCAGGTGTTACTGGTGTGCAATATATTGAATTGAAATTACTGACTTTTCTTCATGATTCATTGTAATCATTTTTTATTCATGTAATTCATTCATTTATTATGCATATACGCACAAATGCATATTATTTGCTGTACTACAAATGCATATTACTATGCTGGATGTGAGCTAAGGCAATGTCTTTTTACTAGCACTCTGACCAGAGAAGACGTTTATTGAACATACAGAACCAAGATAAAATACATCAATAAAGCATTCCCTTGTTTAATGTAGGATTTGACTGTACAAAGTTGATAAACTTTGATAAATAAGGGCCAATGTTTCATTAATATAATTTAAAACATAATTATATAATTAGGGATGGCTCTAGCTTTTTGAGCTAACACTAATTTTTTCATACAAAAACTGTGTGAAATTTTGACTTTACTGAAGGTTCTGAGTGATTTTGACAAGGGCCAAATTGTGATTGCTAGATGACTGTGTCAGACCATCTCCAAAACAGCAGGTCTTGTGGGGTGTATGCAGTGGATAGTACCTACCAAAGGTGGTCCAAGGAAAGGCAACAAGGTCCTGGGTGCCCAAGGCTCATTGATGAGTGTGGAGAGCAAAGGCTAGCCTGTCTGGTCTAATCCAACAGAAGAGCTACTGTAGTACACATGACTGAAAAAGTTCATGCTGGCTATGACAGAAAGGTGTCAGAGCACAGTGCATTGCAGCTTGCTGTGTATGTGGCGGTGGCCTCATTCACCAGGAGTATTTGCCATGCCACACAGCAAAAATTGTTCAGGAATGGTTTCAGGTACATAACAAAGAGTTTAAGATGTTAAATTGACCTCCACATTCCCCAGATCTCAATCCGAGCTAGAATTTGTGGGATGTGCTGGACAAACAAGTTCGATTCATCGAGGCCCCACCTCACAACTTACAGGACTTAAAGGATCTGCTGCTAACGTCTTAGTGCCAGATATAACAGCGCACCTTCAGTGATCTTGTGGAGTCCATGCCTTTATTGGTGAGAGCTGCTTTGACCATACAAGGGTTACCTACACAATATTAGGCAGGTGGATTTAATGTTGTGGCTGATCAGTATATAGATACTCTCTTATAAAGTACTGCTTCTGTTCGAAATGTGTTGAATACTACTGTACACAGAATAATAATATCTAAATATATGCCATTATATCTGCTCATAATGGTATAAATACCTTGTGATAACAAGAAAACAAAATTAACATAATGCATAAAAAAATTAATGAAGTGTAAATGCATGTAAATCCCAGGTTTATTATGGCCATATTTTATTATTGATGAATTTTTTTCTGGATATTTTTGGTATGTTAAACAAATGTCACACCAGCACGAGACTCCATCAGAGACTCCACATACCAGAACACACCACGGCCTACAAACATAGCTGCATGAATGAATTGAGATGAATTACAACCCCTGGTTACAATGTTGCTTCACATTTTTGATTGGTTTGTAAGACCCTTAATAAATTCTACACTGCATTTATCTCCGTCTCTGAATCTGTCGCATAACAACAAAGCACACAATATAAATAAAAGTGCAACTTTTATTCTGTAACTTTTTGTTTTTACTTTACTCTTTACAACTGTAAATAACACAAACAATCAAGCAAGTAAACAAACAAACAAACAACTGAATAAATAAATAAATAAATAAATAAATAAATAAATAACCTACCTTTTCAGTATGAGATGAAGCAGAGTTGTCATGAAAATGAATAAATACGAGTGGGTGGAGCTACATGTGAAGACATCAGAGACAAATACACAACACTAGCATTTATTTCTAAAGCTAGAGGTCTGAAGTAAACACTCAGACTAACAATGGTACTGCTCTTCTTGTTTTTCTTCACTATTGCTGATATTGGTAAGTCATGAAATTATTGTTTTTATAATAAACAAAAAGTCTGATTTCCACTTGACTTTATTTTGAATAAATGTTCATGATATGATTGTAATGTGTTTATAGCAGAGGCTGCTGACAACAGCATTACACCAGAACAAAGCACCATGTCTGTAATTGAGGGCAGCAACACCACACTCTCCTGCACATATACTGGATCAGTTTACAGTCTCCACTGGTATCAACAAAAACCTGGATCAACACCAGAGTTTCTGCTTCTGATTACTGAAGCCAGTGAACATGTCACACAGGCTCAACCACCTCATCCACATCTGTCAATAAAACTTGATAAAAAGAATACGAAAGTGGATCTGCTCATCTCCTCTGCTACAGTGACAGACTCTGCAATATACTACTGCGCTCTGAGGCCCACAGTGACAGGAAACCCAACTACACTGTATAAAAAGTACTACACCTGTCTAGAGTCATGCTTTTCTCACAAGATGGAGCTATTTACATCTTTACCTCTTTCATGCTCAAGCAACTGTCCATGATGTCAGTTTGCTTTTGGAGCTCAACGACTATTTGTGTAATCTGCTAATGTTTATTTCTGAGTTAATCATCGTTACCATTGGCATCTTAAAATGCTAATAATTGGTTAAAAAGTACACCTGTTTATTTAATTAACAATAGCTTTGTGGAAAATAAATTCATGACCCATCCAGTGTGTATTCTTGCTTCTTGCCCAGTGTTCCTGGGATAGGCTTGAAATCCACTGTGACCCTGACCATGATAATGTGCCTACTAAAGATGAATAAATGTATGTGCATAGGCATTTATAGACAGTTATGTACATGCTCTGTTTTTGTGAAATTATGTAATATACATGTGTCCTGCATGCACCTGTCAGTTAACAACACATTTACAAATTAGTAATGACACCATTTAGTGCACGGTTCCTCACTAGGTAATTAGGGGAATTAATGCTATTTAATGTTTATTATTATTACTTTACTGTACTTGCTACAAATTGCTGAATACATTCACCTAGGTGATTTTATGGCAAATCAAACATTATTCAGGTTTTTTAAATGTTATGCCAAAATTTATATGCACTTCAATCAGATGTGAGTTTAATCATGCTGATATGCTAAAGATGAAATTGATGAATAAGGAAATTGTCAGTGGAATTTGGATTTAAAATTAGATTTGACCATACACAGCATTGATGAATCAGAATGATTGTGAATAAAAATGCTAAGTGGGGGAAGAGTGATTTAAGCATGATGTAATTCAGAGTTTCTCAAAGATTTTGTAACCAGGGACTCTGTTAATTGTAAAATAAATGCTACAGACCCTCTCAGTATAGAGCTCACACCAGGGAAGCCCACTTTAAGAACCACTGACGTGAGTATTTCTGCTTCTACTCATAGGCTAATATTCTGTTAACCTCAGTTCAGATTGCACAAGCAAACTGAAAAGTTCAGATAAAAATATTTTGTATTTCACTAGGGCCAAATAGCAGTGCTCTGTATTTTGATAAAAAATATTACACACACAATATTACAATATTACACCACTTGTTTGGGGAAAATCTGTTTATCACCATGGTTTTGTCACCGCTTGTTTCCTCTGCTCAAATGAGACCTCAAAGGAGAATTATCTGTAGAATTTTGCTGTTGCTAAAGGAGATGCAATAATTTTAACAGGCAATTACAACCCCAATTCCAAAAAAAGTATGGACGATTCATAAAATGTAAATAAAAACTGAATACATTGACTTGCAAATATCATAAACCCATGTTATTCACAGTAGAACATAGAAAACATTTCAAATGTTTAAACTGAGGAAAGTTTGACATGTATTATAATATTAAGAAGAAGAATAAGATGATGATTATGTTTGAATTTACAATATTGTAAGTGGAAGATGAAAATGATGATAAAACTGACATGACTACAGTATGCCTAATTATATGTGGGTGGAGCTAGATGTGTAAGATACAGTTTAGACAGTTTCACAGACACCACTGCCATTTATATCTACTGCAAGAGAGACACTTAATACAAACATGGTACTTTTCTGTTTTCATAGCTGTTACCAATATTGGAAAGTTATTTATATTCTAAACTATTTAGGTGGTTTTACTTTCATATTAAACAAAATAATTTTAACATAAAACATATATATACATATATACATATATATACATACATATATATATATATATATATATATATATATATATATATATATATATATATATATATATATATATATATATGTAGTAGGTCATGATAGAGACACAGAAACAAATCTGCCATTTGTTGGAAGGTCGGCCACTTCTGGGAATTTCACTGCTGTGACGAGTTTTTTTCTCCGTTTGGAGATAATGGTTCTTACTATAGTTATTTGTCCCAGAGCCTTTGAAATAACTTTGTAACCCTTCTCAGACTGATGTATTTTAATCACGAAGTCACTCTGTCTCCCTGCCTTGCTGAGGACATCACTCTGCTTCCCTGATTGGCTGAGGACATCACACCGCCTCCCTGCTTGGCTGAGGAGGTCACTCCGCCTCCCTGCTTGGCCGAGGACATTGCATTGCCTCCCTGCTTGGCTGAAGACGTCGCTCTGCCTTAATGCTCAGATGAAGAAGGTGGGAGACATTGCAGAGAACATTGCTCCCCCCTCTGGCCTCTTGAAGTACATTGCTCCCCCCTCTGGCTCTGCAGAAAACATTGCTCACTTTGGCTTCATGGAGAATGTCACTCCCCCTTCGGCTCTGCCTCAAAATTCGATCCCTCCCCACTGGTTTTGTGGTGGTCGTCATTTCGCATTCTGCCTCAGACATCGGATCACCCCTCAGATATACAGAGGATATTGCTCAGTCTCATAATCTGAGGGAGGATGATGTGTCTCCTTTTGGCTCCACAATGGGTAATGCTCCTAGGAACCCTGATCACCTGAGAGACATTACCTAAATACAGATTGCATTGACATTATGTTCTACAAATGTTTAGTTTAAACCACAAAACTGATGGAAAAACAAGAAACACAAACTGTCAGGTGGAAAAATACAGGCAGAGGTAGCATGGGTTCTGCTAAACATCTGAAACAGCATGTAACTAAATACTTGGTGCTTCGAGAATGATGACATCATGCAGGAAGTGGTTTGTTCACAAGATCAAGGAGCATCCAGAGTTTACATGCTCCTGTGAAGCCTGCAACTTTAACTATAGTTTTAACTCCTAAATGTTTGTCTCATTTTCTCTCATTCTAACAAGAATGATGCCATGATGCCAATGTTAAACAGTGAAAAATCATTTTTACACTGGTTATGGCACTTTTATATGACATGTTTTATTAGATTTGTTATTAGATTAGATTCAATTTGATTTCAGGATTGAACTACCTGTCTTCATTGTATGGTATTTCAGGGCAGGCATTTATAGTTGTTAAAGTTCTGCTATTTAAACTAGTTCTAGACTGAATACAGAGATCCAGACACTGATGCTTGGTGTCTCAGATTTGAATGATTCAGCTCACTTTCAGGATATAGACACGAGAAACTTGTCATACCATCTCAAACCAGCAACTCCATTTCCTAGAATACACCATGAACTACAAACATGGCTGACAACAACTACACTTCCCAAACACACACACACACACACACACACACACACACACACACACACGGACATGGTCACCATCCCCAGAGTTCTAATCGGAGACACCTGTTTCCAATCACACACATCACACACACTACTCCTTTTAAAATGCTGTCATTCATTCATCAAGTTGCAAAGTGTACACTCAGTTACCTAGTGTCTCGGTCTATATCAAACCTTTGCACCATGTTTGTTTATTCTGGTTGTTGACTTTGCTTACGTTTACGACTGCGTCTTTTTGCCCTGCCCTTTGTTTGTACTGTTTGCCTAATCGCCTGACCTCTGCTTGTTCATGATTATTGATTTCTACCTTAACCTTTGGACATGTTGTTTTATTAAACTGCCATACCTGCACTTGCTTCTGTCTGTACTTCCATATTGTGACAACACTGATGCTTTGGTGTCTCAGGTTTTAATGATTTAGTTCAGTTAAAATTATCAAGTTGCTGTTGCTACCATGTATAAGGAATTATACAAGGTTTGTTAAGGAAAACTGTTTTCACATTGTTAATGCATTTATTTAAAAAAATAATATCCAAGAATGGGCTATATATAAGATATGTTTTTTTTATTTATTTTGTGACAGTTGTTATGGCAAACCAGAACAAAACTGCTCTATATCTTCAAATATACAGTGCTCTCACTATTTCTCCTAGTTACACAGGATTGCAGTATTATTACAATGGACCTTATTAAATCTTTTTTGGTACAGAGTGGCTGCCAGCTTGTTTTAAAGTCTTTAACATTTCAAAAACACATGTACAGTCATGCCCAAAAGCTTGTGATCACTTTACATATATAATATATAATACAGTGCTCGCAAACTTTTGGCCATGACTGTATCTGGCTTCATCACCAACATAGCTGATCTCAGACTGTACTAGAATGCCAAAAGAGAGAAACACTTACTTCATTTGTTGTTTGGTAAGAATGACAATGAGATGTTAAGAATAACAATGACAATAATAATTGAGGTTAAATGTATTTCATGATTACATGAACTTCATATATTTTATTTTAAGGTGCTGCTCTCTAAATTGAAGTGAATTTTCCTTCCAATCCATGTGAGTGGAAATCACTGACTACATCTGGTTGCAGATGTTCCAAACATGGAAGTATGAGTACTGGACTCACTTTCAGGAAACAATGTCGTACATTTAGTGTAGGGATTTTAGCCAGCGGTGGGCGGATCACAGACACAGGAGGCTGTTTCAGTGTTGTGGGAGATTTATTCAGGACAATCGGTGAGCGGGGGTGCGTGTGTGTGTGGGTTGAAGGGCGATCGGGCGGTGAGGGTCTCAGCCGTCGGTGGTTACAGCCAAGGGGGTGGGGCAGAGCCGTCACTCGCGTCAGATTCACCTGAAACCAGGAAAAAACACACAACAGGGATTAGCAGATGTGCACACGTTGGCAAAACTGCATAAACCACACCAGAGATTCACGCACATGCTCGGAGATACTTCTCTTTTTGCAAGTGGAATGTTGCCCTTTTATACTCTCCCCTCGCTTGCTGGATGGTGGAATTATTCCGCACGGTGCACCATTCAGGTGCCGTGGGTGTGGGTGCAGCCCCGCCCCGCCGCCACGCGCTCTCTGGCCGTCCAAAACATTTGGTGGCGCTGAAGAGGAACTGTCTCTTCTGCACCCCTGCGGCAGTCGCGGGAGGAGCAATCTTTATTTCCTGTGCGCCGGCCACCGGCCTGTCACCACAGTAGATATGTTGAGGTAGGACTTACAATTTTTACAGATACTGTACAGTAACAATACTTAATAATTTGTAATGTTATTGAACTTTATAATTTTATTTTTGTAACATTGTAATTTTATCACTTTCTATATATGCAGTGCCCTCCATCAATATTGGCAAAGCAGGTTGTGAAAAATTTCTGAAAAATTTAACCTTTTGTTCAAAAAAATTCACAAAAATATTCTGCTCTTAAGGATATCAAACAATTGCAAACACAACACATGTTTATAAAATAATAATAATAATAATAATAATTATCTTTGTTAAGTATAGATGTGCAACAATGATTAGCACTCCTATGAATTCATATGAGAAAAGTTTATTTGAAGTATATTCCCATTGATATTTTACATTTTTTAGGACACTTGGGTGACAAGGAATAGCAAACTGATCAACCATGTCTTTCTGTTTCACATGGGTATAAATATGAGGTAACACACAGTCATTTATAACAATGGGTAAGAGCAATGAATATAGCTGTGATGTGCAGCAAAAGGTTGTTGAGCTTCACACAATGAGAAGTGGCTATAAGAATATAGCAAAAGTGTTGAAAATGCCCATTTCCACCAACCATCCAGTACCACTGGGTGGCAGGAAACCTCTAGCCTATCCCAGGGGCATGGGGCACAAGACACAGGACACCCTGAATGGGGTGCCAATCCATCGCAGGGCACAATCACACAACCTGCGTGAAGTTGGCCCCCCACCCAATGCAAAACGTTGGCAAAATAGTCTCAATCGTTTGTGCTGGTTTGTGCCGTAAAAATTTTCGTTTGTGCTGCTTTGGTTCTGGAGATATTAAAATAATATTTATAGGTCATTCTGGGGTCACTCAGCCCCCCCCCCACATGCTCCAAATTCACTCCAAATAGTCTCAATTATTTGTGCTTCATTTGTGCCAAAAAAGTTTTGTTTGTGCTGCTTCGGTTTTTAAAATATTAGACATTGAATTATGGTGCAGTGACGTCACCAGCCCCCCCAGAAGTTCACTCCAAATAGGCTTGTTCGTTTGTGCTACGTTTGTACTGGCTTGTGCCCATAAACGCTTCGTTTGTGCTGCTTCGGATTTGGAGATATTAAAATAATATTTATAGTCATTCTGGGGTCACTCAGCCCTGACACATGCTCCAAATTTACCCCAAATAGTCTCAATTGTTCATGTTTAGTTTGTGCTGGTTTGTGCTAATAAAAGTTTCGTTTGAGCTGCTTCCATTTTTAAAATATTAGACATTAAGTTCTATGAGATTATGTCACCAACACCCCACATGCTCCAAATTCACATTAAATGGTCTCAATCGTTTGTGCTTCGTTTGTGCAGATAAAAGCTTCGTTTTTGTGACTGTCATAAATAAATACACACCATAATGTTTGCTGTAGTTCTGTGTTTATACATACATACATGTGTTTAAAACAAAATATATATACACACACATGGATGTTGTAACCCTAACCCCAACCCTAACCATAACACTGGTTTTACTTCTTTAAAGGCTTTCAACAAGTAGGCTGTTATGCCATTTAATGTCCCCGACAACCTCCCAATTAATCACTTTAAGCCTTTTTCAAGATACGTAAAAGCTTAACAAAATCAAAAGTTTGGTATTACTGATGTATTTTATGTCGTAGAATAAAAACTTGAAAATATCTTATGTTTGTGTTAACGACAGATCTAATTTAACCAAAACCGGCATCTTTTTTGTGTCTAAGGGAAATTACATAGTAGTATAGTTAACACTCAGTGCGTTTACAAGGACAACAATAATCCACTATTAACCCGATTAAGACAATACTCTGATTAAGAAACTAGCATGTAAACAGCAATTTTTAATTACCTTAATCCGATTAAGGTCATACTCGAAGTAAACACAATTCGAATTAAGACAAGTGGAGTATTCCTGTTTTAGCTGCATTATCGACGTGTATTACAGACATGTAAACACCTTAATCACGCTATTAACGTTGTGTGAGAGTTTTCACCACATTTTGCGACAGGACACGATCACACACGGCAGTGCTCAACCGTTTTACGGCAAACAGCACACTAGGCCACAGGGGAGAAATAAGGAACACCAAGCAAATAAAACACTCAGTTTACCACACACACTTGAAGTGAATACCACTGCAAACTTCACTCAATCCAGCAAGCCTCACACACACCGTGCATCACTCCCCTTTAAGGCCTAATGGCACTCTGGCATCTTTCATAGTATTACCAAGAACAGCAACTGGTTTGTTCCACACCTCAGTAAAATACCTCAATTATTTATCATGACCCGTTCACAGCAATTTCTTATGAGACAAAAGTCCCTAATGCAGCGACACCACTTATAATACCATATATAACTGGAAATTAAAATATATAACAATTTTATTATTAGATTATATTTTTACATATTAAAATTATTAACTTTTCATAATGACATTAATTCTGCTTAAAGTTTGATCTCAAGACAAGTTCCCCATGTGGTGCTGAATGTAAAACCAGGATGTTTCTGTAAGAATCAACAATCTCTCAGCAACATTGGTGACACTGTCATGTGATACTGTAAGGGTGGATCTTAATCAACCTTTATGATGTTAACATATTAGCGCACAGAAAGAGCTTAGAAATTTTTATCCAGCTAAGACCATTCATCATGTTCACTGTTATATTCATGTGCTTGTGGTTTTCACTAGGTAAGTTAACATTTAACAACAAATCACTTTTGGTTATTTCAGAAATATGAATTGTAAAATTAGTGATTAATTAGTCTGTGTGGTGATATGATAAAGCAGAATGTGAGTACTTCTGGCTTGATTATGTAAAGAGTAAAAACATATTTTCTCTTCTCTATGTCAGGTGACTCCATGGCAGATTCAGTAGAGCCACTTGACACTCATAAAGCTGTAGATGAAGGTGATAATCTTACTCTGTCCTGCAGCTACAACAAATTCACTGGTGTAGTAACCACCCTGCAATGGTACAGGCAATATCCAAAATCAAAACCTGAGTTCCTTCTTCAAATTTTACCAAGTGAACGTAAAAGTAACACTGGCCCACCACGTCTGTCTGCTGAAGTTGATCAAAATAATAAAGTGGATCTGCTCATCTCCTCTGCTGCTGTATCAGACTCTGCACTATACTACTGTGCTCTGCAGCCCACAGTGACAGGAAATCCACCTGCACTGTACAAAAACCTCGACCCAGTTATGTTTGACTGAACAACTGATCAACTGCCAAAGTTATATAATTCCTTACAATCAAAAACACCTTACAATCATCAGCTGCTATGTTCCAACCATGACCAACCCAGAGAAAGTGAAGGCCAAGTTCTACGAGGACCTCCACTCTGTCATCTCTGATGTTCCAAGAACAGATAAGCTCACCATTCTAGGCGACTTTAACGCGAGAGTCAGCAATGACAGCTCTGCATGGGATGGAGTGCTAGGAAAGCACAGAGTGGATCACTGCAACAGCAACGGTCTCCTTTTGCTTCAGACTTGCGCTGAACATGAACTGCTGATTACCAACACAGTATTCCGCCTCCCAACCCATAATCGGACGTCATGGATGCACCCTCGCTCAAAGCATTGGCATATCATCGACTACGTCATCGTCAGGAAGAGGGACAGGCAGGATGTACGCGTGACCAAGTCCATGTGTGGAGCCGAATTCTGGACAGACCACCGTCTCATCATGACCAAGCTCAACATCCGCATCCAGCCAAATAGACGTCCGCAGGGGAAAAAGGCCCCTAAACGTCTAAATATTACAAAGTTGAAGTGCGGTAAAACCAAGCAGTCTTTTATGGATGCCTTGGGTGATCGTCTGGAATCCACTTCTCTGGACAGCCAGAATGTGGAAGCTGACTGGGCAGCTCTCAGAGAACTGGTCTACGACACAGCTACTGAAATTCTGGGTCTTTCAACCAGAAAGATTGGTTTGATGAGAACAGCGAAAACATTAAGCAGTTGCTGAAACACCGTCTCCATCAAACCTACCTCAACAACCCTTCGACCACCTCCAAGAAAGATGTGTACAAAAATGTACACAGATTGGTACAGCAGAGACTCCGCCAGATACAAGACACATGGCTGAGCAACAAAGCTTATGAGATCCAAGGCTATGCAGACAGGCATGACATGAGATTCTATGACGCTTTGAAAGAAGTGTACGGACCCACATCATCAGGCTCATGATCCCCATTGATACCCATCAACGAAGCACTGGATGATCCTGCAACCTTGCTTGAGACCCAGAAAGCGATACATCTCCTCTCCAGTGGCAAAGCTAGCGGCTCAGACTCCATCTCAGCAGAGGTCTACAAGGAAGGAAGCACAGCTTTGACACAGAGGCTTCATCAGCTATTCCTACTGATGTGGCAACAAGAGATGAGCCCCCAGGATTTCAAAGATACCTCCATCATTAATTTGTACAAGAGCAAAGGGAACTGCCAGTCCTGTGACAACCACTGTGGTATATCATTACTATCCATCGCAGGCAAGATTCTTGCCCAGGTTCTGCTGAACCACCTGAATGCTCACCTCGACCAAGGGTTTCTACCAGAGAGCCAGTGTTGATTCTGGAAAGAGCACGGTACCATCGCCATGGTGTTTGCAGCACGGCAGCTACAAGAGAAATGTATGGAACAGAACACTGACCTCTGCTCTACCTACATTGACCTGACCAAGGCCTTTGACACTGTCAGCAGAGAGGGCCTTTGGAAAATCAAGGCCAAGTATGGATGCCCAAGGAAATTCATAGCCATGGTGCAGCAGTTCCATGACGGCATGCAGGCAAGAGTCCAAGACAACAGAGAAGCATCTCAGCCACTCCCAGTTTCCAATGGCGTCAAGCAGGGTTGTGACCCTGTTCAGCCTCATGTTCTCCGCAATGCTGACTGATGCCTTTAGAGATGGTGTTGTTGGGATAGGCATCAAGGAGCACACAGATGGTAATCTGTTCAACCCCAGGAGGCTTCAAGCAAAAACCAAGGTTTCAAGACATCATCAGGGACTTCCAATTTGGTGATGACTGTGCCCTTAATGCTAGCACAGAAATGGACATGCAACACAGTGTTAACAGGTTCTCCAGTGCCTGCACAAACTTCGGTCTTACCATCAGCACCAAGAAGACTGAGGTCATGCATCAGCCAGCCCCAGGGAAGCCTTATACAGAGCTCAACATCACTGTCAATGGTCAGAAACTGAAAACAGTGACCAAGTTCACCTACCTCGGCAGCACATTGTCACAACATGTCACAGTAGATGACGAAGTTAACCTCCACATTGCGAGAGCCAGCTCAGCTTTCGGGAGACTGTATGCCAAGGTTTGGAACCGAAGAGGCATCGCCATCCAGACCAAGCTGAAAGTGTACAGGGCAGTTGTGCTCCCCACACTGCTGTATGCATGCGAAACGTGGACAGTGTACCAACGTCATGCCAGGAAACTGAACCATTTTCACACCACCAGTCTCAGGAAAATCCTTGGCATCAAGTGGCAGAACAAACTCCCAGACACTGTGGTTCTCAATCAAGCAGGCCTCCCTAGCATCTTCACCATCTTGATGACGACATGTGGTACGCATGACAGACCAGCATCTACCAAAGAGACTCTTCTATGGTGAGCTCTAGCAAGGTCAGCATTGCCAAGGAGGCCAACAGAAACGCTTCAAAGATACCCTCAAAGCCTCACTGAAAGCGTTTAACATCAATCCTGCCTCCTGGGAACAGACTGCATTGGATCGTGACGCCTGGCGCTCCTCCATCCCCAAGGGCTCTTTGCTGTGTGAGACAAATCGGACAGCTGCAGCCGAACGAAAGAAGAAAGCCAAAAAAACCCGTGCCAGCAACCCTTCCGGAGACGTCCACCTCATCCCCTGCCCCACCTGCCATAGGACATTCCGTGCAAAGATTGGCCTGACCAGCCATATACGCACGCATTATCTCTGATGACAAAATGGTCTTCGTCGCTATGACGGATAACCAAGACCTATTCTGTGGGATCAGACCAGATGGGCTACCCTTCGTTCCTCATGTGTATCAATAAGCCTTGGGCGCTCATGATCCTGTCCCTAGTTCACTGATTGTTGTTCCTTGGACCAATTTTGGTAGGTACTGTTTACATGGTTAAATTACTTGGTTTAACCATGATGGGGCAGTGGTGGCTTGGTGGTTAAGGCTCTGGGTTACTGATCGGAAGGTCAGGGTTCAAGCCCCAGCACTGCCAAGCTACCACTGTTGGACCCTTGAGCAAGGCCCTTAACCCTCTTTGTTCCAGGGGTGCTGTATCATGGCTGACCCCAACTTCCTGACATGCTGGGGTATGCAAAGAAAAGAATTTCGCTGTGCATATGTATATGTGACCAATAAAGACTCATTATTATGATGACCATCTTCATGTCAAAGCACACAGCAAATAGTTATGTTTATGGAAACCTCAAGGTCTCAACTGAGGATAGTCCTAGATCCTTGGAACAAAAACTAGAGCACATTACAAGGTACATTTACATTTTACACATACTTGTTCCTTATACTTAGAACTTATGTCCAATTGTATGTCCAAAGGGAGCTATCACAAATGATTGACTAAAAGGGTGTATGTTTAGTCATGCAGACTACAGTGGTGTAATTGTTGCATACCTATATTTAACAAAGTTTTTTTTTTATAAACCTCTTTTTTTGTTTGCGATTGTTTGATATCAATGAGAGCAGAGTATTTTTGTGCATTCTTTTTTTAAATCAAAAGATTAAACAATAAAGACAATTGTTCTCATATTTAACAAGGGTGCCAATATTAGTGGAGGGCACTGTATATTCCACTGGTTACAGAGCTAGGGCTAGTAGAAATCTGGGTAAAACTCAACTTTATTCATGCAGTTTGAGAAATGAACAGATGTAATATAAGCATAACAAATAATGGTAACTCTTTATATTAAGGTTCCCTTTGTAAACCATTTATTCAATAATTTGTAATAACTCATTTACAATTACATTATTAATCATTGATAGGCAGCTAGAACTGCATAAATAAAAAAAGGTGACTATAATGAAATACCTGCCAAATAGTGATCCATATTTAATTTACCTTATAAATGCTTAATAAATTTATTTATTCATATTTATATGACTCAAAACCAGATTCATGATTATCATGATGTTAATTGCAAAATAGACTGTTATAGTCAGACTGAAGGGTGTTGGTTTTTCTTATTATTGTAATATCTCACGACTCATGCCACTTTTCCAATCATGTTGCGTACCACACTGAAAAAAAATATTTTGGCCCTAATTAAATTCAACATTATTAAATTTTACTCATTTAATTAATTAAAAATGTATGTATGTGTGTGTGTGTGTATATATATATATATATATATATATGTATATGTATATATATATATACACACACACACACACACACACACGTATTTATTGGTTTTTACGCGTATCACATGTTTTGAACCAAGTTATGTGAATTAATTAAAGTCAGTTAGAAAAAAAACATGATGGTTTCATTTGAGGCCCTCTCTGCACGTGCATGTGAATATAACACACGCACAGTTTCCTTGGTGCCAGAAGGGTATTTCCAGTACCATGCGGTGTGAATTGAAGACCATTCCACTCATAGAGTTTCATCATAGTGACAATTTGTAAAGTAAGTAAGATGTATTTCATATTATTCAGTAACATTCATTACAGTAAACAGTCTGTTGATTGATTAAGGAAAATATTACCGCTGACGCATAATATAATATGCTAAACACTAAAGCATTCACATTGTAAGTTACAGAGTTTTTTGTAGTGTAGGTCAACATTACATGTGAAGTTGCTCGTATGCTAGCACATTAAGACAAATGTTATGGTTTGCATGTTACTTGTGTTATGAGTATGCATGCATTTGAAGCATGTGGGAGAGATTGTGCCTGCTTGTACTTTGCCAATCAACTATTGTGTGTGTGTTTGTCCACTGTAGTATTTTTTTTACCATGTGATGAATTTCCAGTTATTTTCTTACGGAGCCCCCCTAGTGTCAGTCAAGAAAAAAAACAAAAAACAAAAAAAACAGCCGTGTGCAATCCATGCTGTCCGTTTTTGCAATCCGTAACCTTGGTTTTGCAATCCGTGCTCTCGGTTTTGTAAACCGCGTTAAAGTTGGGTTTATATTGGACATTCGCTGTACATCCAAGCTTCTCTCTTCTATTTCTCAAGAAATAACACACAGAAAGGACATAATGTGTATTGTCTTAATAATGTGTATTGAATGGACATAGAACCAATAAAACTGAATATATTTTTAAATTTTCTCCCACTAAAGCCCGAGGAAACGGGCTTTGGGAAACGCAGGTCATCAGCACCTTACAGCAATGGAGTCAGTAAGGGACCATCTAAAAAGTGCATGACCTGGGCAACTGTATAAGATTCTACTAAGTTTATAGTCGTCTACTTAACAGGATATCTAACTTATTGCAGTGTTAGGATACAGTATGGATATTTTATAGCATATATATTATTAATTATATACCTTTATATTACACATATAAACTTATTGTGCCATATTAAAAATCTTATACAGTTGCCCAAGTCATGCACTTTTTAGACGGTCCCTTAATGACTCCATTACTATAAGGCGCTGATGACTTGCGCTTCCCGTGGCCCGCTTCCGCGGGTTTTCATGGGAGAAAATGTAAAAATATATTCAGTTGTATTGGTTCTCAATGTTCTCAATGTTCACTCAATACACATTATTAAGACAATACACATTATGTCCTTTTTGTGTGTTTATTTCTTGAGAAATAGAAAAGAGAAGCTCGAATGCACAGCGAATGTCCAATATAAACCCAACTTTAACGCAGTGCGTGCAGTTTACAAACCCAAGGGTACGGATTGCAAAACCAAGGATACGGATTACACACGGCTGTATTTTTTTTTTTTTTTTTGTTACCTGACACTAGGGGGGCTCCATATTTTCTGAAACATGCTGAAGTGAATGTATACAGTTCACAGTTACAGAAATACAACAGGTAAAAGGTACAGGTACAAGAAGTTCTGAAAACAGAGGTTAACAACCCAATAAATAAGTAAACAAGTGGAATAGAAAAGTTAAAATGAAAACCTATTGCACTGAAAATTTTACAGTATCCTTGTAGTGCAAATACAACAGGTAAATGAAGTAAAGCGCCAGTATAACCAACAAATAAACAGGGAAATAAATGAGTCAACAAAGGACATGGATAAGGTCAAAATAAATAAATAAATAAATAAAACCTGTTGCACTAAAAAGTTTCAAATGTAAATAAAGGCAAATATTATTTGCAGAAATAATACAAAGATATAAATCAAAGAACAAATTAAAATGTGAGTGATTAAAATGAGCGCACAAGTTCTCCTCTTTCCTCATGTGACCATCTATTTTCCTCTTGTTCTTGTAATTTAATGTGTGCGTGAGCTTCAATAACACACGTGAGAGCGTTAATATTGTGCTCAGATTTTTGGTACGGATTTGCCACCGTATATGTTTGTTTTTTTCTCCTGTTGCTGTTCCTGTTGTTTACTCCTGAATATGCATCGATTCCCGAACTCTATAGGGATCCTGTAATTAACATGCCATATATTAAGGAAAATATCTACTACAAAAACATCCCCTCTTTCCTCTAGCTTTAATGGTGTGGTATGTGAGTATATCTTAAACTAACAATAATAATCATGTGTGCTCACTTGCTGTGTTCTTTCTTTCTCTTAACGCAAAGGAACATTTTGGTGGATCCTAAGCTTTTGGTAAGAAACTTTACAATTACACTGACAAATGTTAAAAAGTAATATTGCTGGGTTTTATTTTCTCTCACATTTGTGATCACTTACAGAGCAACTTATTTACATTTAGGTAAAATATGGATGCTCATTTTTGGCTATGTAACATCTATTAATTCGCAACATTGTTGTGGTTTTTTTTGTTGTTGTTGTTTTTTGTCATCTTATCTGTGTGTCTGTTCAATGTATCAGTGTAAAGATTGTGGCATTCTAGTGAGGAGGCAACCTGAAATTCTCAAACCCTACAAACTTAAGCATGGCCACTTTGGGCATTGCTTCAACTGTATTCATCCAGGCTGCCCTTGTGTTGGTATCCTGAGTTGATATTTAGGGAGCCCTTTACATTTTCCCTTATGCCAGCACTGTATATGGATTGTATGCTTAAAGTAATATTAAAATGTGTAATATTTACAGACAATTTATGTCCATTTACAGACAATTTATGTCCATCTAAAGAGAGAAGCTATCCTCAGGGCTCATTGCATCTACCTTGGTGAGGATGAGGGATGCCTATTAAAGGAGTACATGGTGAGTCTGTTTGAAGTGTGCATCTTAAATCAATAATCCACCCAAAAGTTATCTGCAGTTTGTTTCCTTACACTGAAGGTGAATGGAGACCAACACTTTGTTTCTCCAAAAGATTTAATGACATTGTCACTGTATGTGACTTGTGTGGTTTAATGCAAGTCTAATTAGGTGATTTGATTCCTTTGGGTGCAATAAAAAACAATGGAATTGAATCATCTAAGGAGTCTTGGCTTAAACCACTTGAGTGAACTGGATTACACTGGTAATGCCTTTTTTGGAGTGTCAAAGTTTTGGTCCCCATTACTCTTAATTGTATGGACACTAACGGCTTTACAAGATTTACAAGATTTAATAACATACTCATATGCTAAAGAATTTATTGCTCTTTGAGCAGTGCAGCCTGGTCTGCAGAGAACTCTCATCAATAACAAGAATTGTATCCCTTGGGGAGATCTTTCCTTGTGACATCTCTTTGTTTGAGACACCTCATTTTAAAAAATTAATACATAGATTTCGTAAGCAAATAAATGGGAACCACAATAAAATAATGGTGTATAGCTTGTCAGTTTAAAACATTAATCAGTTACCAATCGAAAAACAATGTCTAAAAACTTATTATTATGTTTCTTTTTATTTGAATATAGGGTATACGAAGAGATGAATTCCTGAAAGACTGGCAAACACCACCATGGCTATTTGTGTCATTAGAAAGGAAGGAGGAGATCTTGGACACTTTTGAATTGTTGTTGATGGGGTCATAATTCTCGAGCACATCAGATGTGTTGCAGTGATGTGGGGTGCAATCTATGTACTTAATTTGGCATACCCAAAAGAGCTCAAATACTACTATGCATTTACTCAGAAAGTCCTTATGCAGATGAATTCTGAAAGGTTCTTCCCTAAAATTCTAGGACTAAAAAACTAAATAAGTGCTGTAATTTTACTACAGGCACTGATGTTCAGGTTCATACTATACAAATTGCAATTTGTTACCTGAAATGTAAGCACTTTGTTGTTAACTGTTGCTATAACTATATTGTGGCTGGTTACTTATGTGGCCAATTTAAAAATTGTATAGTCTAAGTACTGTTGTTTCAATGATGTACAAACAAATATTATGTAGCATTTTTCCACCTTTGAATTCTTTCCTTTTCTTTACTTTTTGTGGTTATTTTATGAATGTGCAATTTGTTCTTATAAATGTCTGAAGTTTTTTTAGAACCATTTATTTATGAGCTATAAACGTTAGTAACCTGTGAAAGAGCACCTTAATGCAAAGTGGAAGCCTGTGAACCATTTATACATGAGTTATAAACAGGTGTCCACTTTACATTAATGGCTCACTATTTGGCAGGTATTGCATTAGAGTGACCCTTTTTATTCATGTAGTTTTAACTGCCTATCAATTATTTATATTGCACTTGTAAATGAGTTATTATGTTACATTATATATATTATAATGAATATACAGTATCTCACAAAAGTGAGTACACCCCTCACATTTTTGTAAATATTTGAGTATACCTTTTCATGTGACAACACTGAAGAAATGACAGTATGCTACAATGTAAAGTAGTGAGTGTACAGCTTGTGTGTAAATTTGCTGTCCCCTCAAAATAACTCAACACACAGCCATTAACGTCTAAACCGCTGGTAACAAACGTGAGTACACCGCTAAGTGAAAACGTCCAAATTGGGCCCAATTAGCCATTTTCCCTCCCCAGTGTCATGTGACTTGTTTGTGTTACAAGGTGTGAATGGGGAGCAGGTGTGTTAAATTTGGTATCGCTCTCACACTCCCTCATACTGGTCACTGGAAGTTCAACATGGCACCTTACGGCAAAGAGCTCTATGAGAATCTGAAAAAAAAGAATTGTTGCTGTACATAAAGATGGCCTAGGCTATAAGAAGATTGCCAAGACCCTGACACTGAGCTGCAGCATGTTGGTCAAGACCATACAACGGTTTAACAGTGCAGTTTCCACTAAGAACACGCCTCGCCATGGTCGACCAAAGAAGTTGAGTGCACGTGCTCAGCGTCATATCCAGAGGTTGTCTTTGGGAAACAGACATATGAGTGCTGCCAGCATTGTTGCAGAGGTTGAAGGGGTGGGTGGTCAGCCTGTCAGTGCTCAGACCATACGCCGCACACTGCATCAATTTGGTCTGCATGGCTGTCGTCCCAGAAGGAAGCCTCTTCTAAAGATGATGCACAAGAAAGCCCGCAAACAGTTTGCTGAAGACAAGCAGACTAAGGACATGGATTACTGGAACCATGTCCTGTGTTCTGATGAGACCAAGATAAACTTATTTGGTTCAGATGGTGTCAAGCGTGTGTGGCGGCAACCAGGTGAGGAGTACAAAGACAAGAGTGTATTGCTTACAGTCAAGCATGGTGGTGGGAGTGTCATGGTCTGGGGCTGCATGAGCGCTGCCGGCACTGGGGAGCTACAGTTCATTGAGGGAACCATGAATGCCAACATGTACTGTGACATACTGAAGCAGAGCATGATCAGTATGCAGTATTCCAGCATGATAACGACCCCAAACACACCTCCAAGACAACCACTGCCTTGCTAAAGAAGCTGAGGCTGAAGGTGATGGACTGGCCAAGCATGTCTCCAGACCTAAACCCTACTGAGCATCTGTGGGGCATCCTCAAACGGAAGGTGGCGGGGCACAAGGTCTCTAACATCTACCAGCTCCGTGATGTCATCATGGAGGAGTGGAACAGGACTCCAGTGGCAACCGGTGAAGTTCTGGTGAACTCCATGCCCAAGAGGGTTGAAACAGTGCTGGAAAATAATGGTGGCCACACAAAATATTGACACTTTGGGCCCAATTTGGACATTTTCACTTAGGGGTATACTCACTTTTGTTGGCATTGGTTTAGACATTAATGGCTGTGTGTTGTTATTTTGAGGGGACTGCAAATTTACACTGTTATACAAGCTGTATACTCACTACTTTACATTGTAGCATACTGTCATTTCTTCAGTGTTGTCACATGGAAAGATATAATCAAATATTTACAAAAATGTGAGGGGTGTACTCAATTTTGTGAGATACTGTAGGTGTGCAACAATCATCGGCACCATTTTGGTCAATACTTTGTGCTACTGTCAAGATAACAGCTCTGAGTCTTCTTCCATAAATGCCTGATGAGGTTGGAGAATACATGGCAAGGGATCTGAGACCATTCCCCCTGTTGTGCTCAATTTTCCAAAAAGGTAAACACTACCAAGTTTTAAAGTCTAATACTTACATCAGCTTTTGGATGAAGAAAAACACAAAGAACCATGAGTGAGAAAAGAAAGGGTCCAAGTATATTATTCTTCAACACGAGATCCACACAGTGAGACGTCCCAAAGTGATCTGAATTCCTATTAGTCCGGGTTTCCGTTTTATACAGTTTTCTATCCCTCGTGTCTGCCCCCTAATTTGCCCTTTCCCAATACGTATGAGTTTTTGTTTCTTCCGTTCCCAGTATGTTTACACTTAAGGCTTTTTCCCAGCCCAATATGTTTTCATTTCAGACTTTCCCAAGCCCTATATGTTTATGTTTCAGGTATATCTCAGAGTATTCTCACACCTCCTCCCCCGACTCTCCGTATCCTTCATTCCTGTATCCTCCTACGAATTATTCTCCCACGAGGGAACCTATGTTACCCTCCATCTGCAATAAACCCCCATATTTTCCCATGCTTGTCTCCCTTGTGTTTTATTTCTATCGTAATTTTCATCCAACACTCCATAGAGAATCTCTCCAGATCCTTCAAATTTCAAGGTCCATGCTGGTGGACTCACCTCTTCAGGTCACCCCACAGGTTTTTACGGGTTTCAAGGCATGGGACAGGAGTAGTTATATCATACACTTTCTGTCAAACTGTCAATCAAAGTAGTGTGTTTGATAATTTATGACCCTCTGTGCTTCCCTGACTGGCAGGTCTGTAGGGGTGGTGAGGGGGGGTAACCCTATTGAGTGTATCAACTGGTCAATCTGGCTCCTTTGTGTCTGGGGGTGTTGTGGAGAGGTGTGTGTGGGGGGAATAGCCCCCCTCCCAACAAAAGGTGTTTATGTTAATGAGTTTGGTTTTTGGTGGGGTGAAATACGTCTGAAAAGAAATAATGTTTTTAATATGGGGATGTGTTTGTGTTACTGTGTGCTGTTATTTCATTTGTGTAAACACATTGTTAGAAAAGCATAATGTTTGTGTACATATATGAGTAGAATATTTGTTTTGTGAAATAAATGAAAACAAATGTTGATTATGTTTTTAGGGATCCCGGTTTACCTTTGAATAAAAAGTTTAGGAGGTAAAGCGTCTTTTTAAAAAAAGAACCTGTTTAAAAGAATAGTTTGTATTACATACATTCTAAACACAAACCTTTAGGATGTAAAAATCATTAAAAGAGCTGTTTAAAAAGAATAGCGCGTATTACATGACTTCTAAACAAAGATCCTTACGAGGTGAAAATGTTAAAATGCTGGTTAAAAGAATCGCCGTAATGTTTAAACTAGAAGTTTTTTCCAGAGATGTCTTCCAACTGCCGTGTTAAGCATTAATGAAGTTAAACTGAAACACCTCTCTCTCGCTAAACCCCGCCCACACATACATGTTTTCAGACACGCCTCTCTCTCTCTCTCTACCTCTCTCTCTCTCTCTCTAAACACACCCATACACGTGTTTTCATCGTAGCCAGTATGTTCTGTCAAAATGTCAATCATGGCGGTAGAACTAGAGAGCTAATTTATGGCCTCGTCCTTGTCAGGCCTGCGTTTCTCTAGGAGTGCTTAATTTATGGCCCTTTGTTTCTTCCTGACCAAGAGTTTTTTTTATGACCAGGGGGGTTGTGGTGTGATCCTACAGATTGTTTATGATAATGAGTGTTTATGGGGGTGTTAATGGCTTTACGACACACCCTACAATAGGTATGCTTTATGTTTAAAAGTAGGGTCAGTTACGCAGAAGTCTCTAAGATCTCGGCTGTGTAACAGAGCGCTGTGCAATTTTAGGCTAATCGTCGATTTTCGTTTTTATTTTTTATTTTTTTAAAAAGAGTGTTTCATCATCCTAATTCGTGCCGGTATCCTAAGCAATGTTTTGTGTTTTTTTTCCAACAGAGTCAGCTGTGAATGAACTGCACACTATAGACTCTTGTTTGAACTGGAATCAGGAGCTGTTTGATTCTTGGGACGCTTGTGTATTTACCCCGGTTCCTGGAGACGATCTGCCTTCAAACCAAGAAGCATTTGGTCGCGAGGCTACTGTTGTTATAGACAATAACAAAGACTCGTTGGAGGTGATACGAACCGGGTTCAAAGCTATCGAGGATCGTATTGTTGGATTTGAAAAGACTTTTGCTAGTGTCACCAAGCGTCTGGACATTATAGAGAAGAATCAGCGTCTTTATAATCAAAGTGTTGTGGAAACATTACAAAACCATACCATCACACATAAACAAATCATAGCAACCCAGAAGCTTCTTGCTGGGGAGATTCGTCGCGTTGATCACAGTCAACACCTGACGACGGAATTGTTAAAACAGTTTGTACAGCTGGTTAAAAACAAGAAACTCGGGTGAGTTGTACAATAAGTATTTTATACCCCTGTGTCTGTGTTTGTGTGTGTGTGTTTATTTGCTGGTTCGTATCTGTTTTACTGTGTGTGATTTTTTTTTTTTTTACTAGTTTTTGTTTCAATTGAAAAAAATCTGTAAAAATGTCAAAGCGGTATGGTGAAAACTCGTGTAATCTGGGAGCAGCAATTGAAAATGAGAAAAAATGTAGAAAATGTGACGACGATGGTCTGTGTACTTTTGAACAGCGTGGTAATACAGAGACATTACAGGGTTTAATTCGGACAATGGAGGAACTGAATAGACAGCAGTCTACCACTGATACTTTGTTGGACTTATTAAACAGTGTTAGATCAATGGCTGAGGTTCAAACAGAACCAATGCCTAATTCATTGTTAGACATTGGTTCAAATTCGTTGTTAGACAGCGATTCAAATTCACAGCAGGTGGGGTGGGGGTCAGACAGTCAATCGTTTAATCCTTCGGAGACAAATTTTGGGTTATCTGAAGCCGCTATCGTAAGAGAGGGTGGGTCTGTTGGTGGTTATACGGTGGTACCGAGACGCAGATTTAATGGTTTGGAGATACGGCGTCATATAAACATGCGTGTGATAACCGCTCCAGACCTGGCAGCATACACTATATTTCTGCATGATATCATGTCTGAAATAGTGTCATTTTCCAGGCTGCTAGCCGGCGATGGGGGCTTAATCAACATTACCTTGAGAGGCCCCAGTCTATCCTCTGATGTTAACGCTGTCTTGTCACCTGATAACGATTACGATTTGCACGTATTCACACAACAACTTGAGAACATTATGCAAAGTAATTCTGACGTACGGGCTGATGAATGTCTAGATCTGAACGTGTCTATAGCTCACGGTAAACACAGTGGTGCTTATCGAAAGATACGTGATTTAGATCATAACGAGGTAATTGCCAGAAACGGAAGGAATCTGTTTTGCCCCAACAATATATCTAACAATTTGTGTTTTGCGATCTGTCTGTCCCATTTTCTACAACCGCATACGCCATGTAGTGAACTTGAGTCGTTAGCCGCGTCTCTACAGAAAACTGCAGGGTATTCGGTACAACAAAAGATAGGGTTTAATGACATCACACAGTTTGAACGGTTGTTACATGTTAAAATAGTGGTATTCCATAGAACATGTTCTGGTCTGTTGGAACACTTTACGAACAATGACGAGCCTCATAATAAGACCGTGTTCTTGTATCTACACAACGAACATTATTTCTTGATTAAGAACCTAAAAGCATTCATTGGTACACCATACGTGTGCGAATACTGCTATCATGGTTTTACTAGCCGTAGAGACCACAGGTGTAAATACGTTTGCAATGTATGTAATGCACCTAATTGTCATAAATACGTTGGTAAAATGAGGCAATGTCACGATTGTTTGCGGTTCTGCAGATCAGCCTACTGTTACAACGCGCATAAACAAACGCAAACAGGACAACAGTACCCTCAGTGTGATGTCACTAAATACTGTCAGAAATGTAATAGGTGATATCACGTCAACGGAGCCACACCAAAAAAACACGTGTGCCCTGCAGAACACTGTATCCATTGTAAAGCTGAATTGGTTAATGACGGAGTACACAAATGTTTCATACAACCGAAAAAATGGAACCACTTAGCGACAAATACTTTTATTATGATTTTGAGACACAAGACACAGATGGTAAACACGTGGCAAATTTCGTATGCGCCATTACATTAAAAAATTTACATTTAAAGTATAGACCAACTTGTTAAAAAGTTTAGACAGCCTCATTATCAGAATTACACATGGGTTGCACACAACGCTTCAGGGTTTAACAATTTTATACTATTGGAATATTTTGCAAAAGCAGGGCTAACACTCCAAATTACTATGCAAGGCTGTCGGATCATTTTAATGTATGATAAGACATTCAAGCAACGTTTCATCGATAGCTACTCTTTCATCCCTATGCGTCTGTCCATGACATCTGCGTTAAATCTAACCTGTGCTGAGAAAGGTCATTTTCCACACCTGTTCAATAGAATAGAAAATGAAGACTACATAGGCCCATACCCTGACAAGCATTTCTACGGCTATGAGACAATGTCTGACAAAGAGAGGGCTGTGTTTGATGAGTGGTATGTTACGGTGTAACATAACATTTTTGATTTAAAAAAAGAGCTCGCCATGTACGGCAAGAACGATGTCGTTTTGCTCCCTGAGGCATGCATGAAGTACCGTGACGAATTCATACAGTGTACCAAACTCGACCCATTCAGATACACCACTTTAGCAGCGTGCTGCATGGCCGTGTATAAAACCCACTACCTACCAAAAGACACACTAGCTCTGACCTATAACAATGCATACACAAATCAGAACAAGACATACTCAGCCGTTTCCATTGAATGGCTTGAATATGTCAGATCAACACGCGGCATGAACATTCAGCACGCTTTAAATCATGGAGAGATGGTGATTGGAAAATATCATCTCGATGGTTATTATGAAAAGGATGGTGTCAAATACGGTTTTGAATTCAACGGATGCATGTTTCATGGGCATGAATGTCGTTATAACCTAAACCATTTACATCCGTTATCAAAAGTGCCCTACGCTTTGCTCAGAAGACAGTTTGATGATTAGGTCGAAATTTTGGAAAAGGCGTGTGGTCTTGATGTTGAGGTCATGTAGGAATGTGATTGGAATAACGCTAAATAGAACGATGTCACTGTAATGGCGTTTATGTCCACTTACACACATCCTGAACGATTGAAACCGCGCAACGCACTATTTGGTGGTCGTACTAACGCGTACAAATTGTATCACAAAGACGACAATAGTGAAAAACTACGATATGTCGACTTTACAAGTTTGTACCCCTTTTGCCAGGCCAAAAAATGTTACCCCATAGGACATCCACAAATAATTTTCAAGGATTTTGAACCTCTTGAAAATTATTATGGGTTTGTCAAGGCTACAGTACTGCCACCACGAAAACTGCTTCACCCCGTCCTTCCCTACAGGACCGGTGGTAAGCTTATGTTTCCACTTTGTCGTACATGTGCCGAACATCAGAATCAGACAGACCCATGTGGTCATACTGATGAGGAAAGAGCTATTTCAGGGTGTTGGGTCAGCATAGAGCTGTTGAAAGGTGTGGAGATGGGTTATATTGTAACAAACGTGGACGAGGTGTGGCATTTTCCACAACAGTCAGAAACTTTGTTTTGTGATTATGTTAAAACATTTTTACAATATAAACAAGAGGCCAGCGTTTTCCCCGCACACATTATGACAGACGCAGTTAAGGAATCCTTCATCTCAGACAACTTTGAGAAAGAGGGGATTAAGATGGATGCTGGTAAGATAAGTCGCAACCCAGCATGGCGTTCTATTAACAAACTTCTGCTGAACTCACTTTGGGGTCGTTTCTCCATGCGTGAAAACTTGCCGTGTACAGAGTTAATTTCGGACCTGGAACAATTTACACAGCACATATTCAGTGACGGTTATGATGTTAAACACTTTTCCTTCGTTTCAGACAGCATAACTCTAATTCAGTGGTGTTATGTGGATGGGAAAGGGGGGCAGACTCGCGACATCAACATCTTTCTTGGGGCTTTCACAACAGCTCATGCCCGTCTAGAACTTTACGAATTAATGGACAAATTGGGTGACAGGCTGTTGTACAGTGGCACAGACAGTGTGATCTTTACATCTAGAGAGGGCAACTGGGAACCTCCGTTGGGCCCCTATCTCGGTAATTTCACTGTCGAGGTTGGACCTGGTGACCATACTGTAGAATTTTGTTCAGGCGGACCAAAAACATACGGCTACCGCACTGCGAAGGGTAAGGTTTGAATGAACGCCAATGGTGTCACGCTCAATGCAGTAAATTCAAAAGCCATTAGATTCGACACCCTGATTGGACTTGTCGATCACTACGTCGTGGGGGCAGATAATAGTCGTCATATGGCATACATAGATACCATTGTACGTAATGAAAAACAATTCACACTACACAACAGGTCAGTTGTTAAAAAGTTTAAGGTTGTGTACAACAAACGCGTGCTGCTCCTAGATTTCACAATGATCCCATATGGCTTCTGACAATCTTTTTGGACATAGGGGTGTGTGAGACACAGAGGGGTTTGATTTCAGATTACATCACCCTTTTTCATGTGTGATAAGCGGACCTTCAAACTCGGGGAAGTCATATTTTGTAAAAATGCTGTTGCAAAATGCTGTACATTTGATTTTAAAAAAAATTTGAAAATATTGTGTATATTTATGATTGTTGGCTACCGTTGTATGATGAATTGTTGAAAATGTACAAAATAAAATTTGTTGAAGGATTACCACAGACTCTGAATGATGATGCTCTATTTCCGGCCAACACGGTTAATTTGTTAATCCTCGATGATCTGATGAAAGAGGCCAGCGGGAGCAACAAGGTGGAGAAGGTCTTTACCCAATATGTACATCATAGAAATCGTAGCGCTATTTATATTGTACAGAATTTATTTTGCCAAGGGAAAGCCAGTAGGACCATCAGCTTAAACACAAATTATCTAATGTTGTTTAAAAATCCCCTAGACGCTAATCAAGTCAGTGTTCTAGGAAGACAAATGTATCCCGGCAACACAAAATTTTTTATGGAATGTTATCAAGACGCAACCAGCAAGCCTTTCGGGTATCTGCTGATTGATTATAAAACAAAAACACCCGAACACTATCGGCTCAGAACAGATTTACTTGCGCCACACCCTGTGGTATATCTCCAGAAAAGAAGATAGCGAAATGTCTGTCAGACTTTGTAGAAACCTGCCGCTTTTAAAAATATTATTAAAAGCATCACCCAAACAAAGACGGATTATTTTACAAACTTCCACAGACGAGCTCGTTGTGACATTGTGTGAAGTAGCTCTTAATGTTCTCTACGTCAATATACCTCTCACATCTCAACAATACCAGAAACTCAGAAAAAGGAAAAGCATAATCAAATTTGTAGCGGATAAGACTGTTGGTGTTAAAAGAAAGATACGTGTAATAAACCAACAAGGGGGCTTTCTTCTACCGCTCTTAAGAGTGCCTATTCCTTTCATCTCCAGCCTGATTGCATCTAGAAAACAGAGGAAATGGAGTACGCAGAGAAAATGTTTTTAGTCCCGCAGCACCAGTTGGACAAACTAAAGACCGGGACAGCACGCGAATCTATTCAGCAAATTGAGGAGAACGATTTGGACATAGCTATAAGAAATAATTTTGCACTGCTCTGACTTGGACAGTTATGAAAAAGCGAAGCTGTACACAAACGTTTTACAGCGCTTTTTAACAGTCGCTAAACAAGGGGACTGTGAAAACAGCACATTAACATTGACACCTTTGCAGACTGAGCATCCTGAAAAAGAAAAGCCGTCTGTACCGCCCGGCGTAAACAACCACGACGGTTTAGATAACGTAGCGGCTGATATTTTGAAGAATGTTCCGCAGAGGAGTGTAAAAAACGCTCGCTACATTTTAGATAAAATGTCTAAAATGAAAGATGTAACATCTTGGGGCGATTCAGGAGAGTTTGTGTTTAACGGTAGAACTATTCCTGGCTGACATATGCTCGATTTAGTTAAAGGCATCACGGCTCCGCAAAAGATTTCTGATGCCGGAAGACCTGTCGGCTGGCTCGAATTTCTGGAGGCTTTTGCTACGTTAAACATACCATACTCAACGGTGCCAAACCATTATGTCAGACATGCAATTAACTCTTTCAAAACCAAATCGACTTCGCCTATAACCAACTCGTCTAAGAAGCGTAAAAAACAGAAAATACTTTCGAGCACACCATCAGCACAATCAAATTATTCAGATGGCCCTGTATTCAAATCACCCACTCTTGACACGAGTCAGTGGCTACGTTTTTAATCCACGACTTTTCTATTGTTCATGATCTTGTTATTATTTGTATTGCTGTATGTGGTGTATGTATAACAATAATAATATTAATGTTAATAATAATAAAGAGTCAAAAGAAGAAGAAATCTCTTTTCTTTGTTTTTATTGAAAAAATCTAGTGTTAGACATAAACATTTCCCCTGTCTGAACACAACGAATACATTTGAAAACATTTTCATTACAAAGACCTTTTTTTAGTTTTTTCATAAATGCTGACACCATCTTGTCATTTCTAATCAAATCGTCAGTATACATCTTCAACACATGGTCATAATCATGCCCCTTTACCATGTGATAGAGAAAAAACACACAATGCTGCCCGCAGGTCTCTGATGAAAAATCTTGGACTTTGGTAAAATAAATGGTAAATGGCACACCTATATAGCGCTTTTATCCAAAGCACTTTACACTGTGTCTCATTCACACTCACACACCAATGGTAGCAGGAGCTGCCATGCAAGGCGCTAGCTTACCATCAGGAGCAACTTGGGGTACAGTGTCTTGCCCAAGGACACTTCAACATGTGGAGTCACCCAGGCCAGGAATCAAACCGCCAACCCTACGATTAGTGGACAACCCGCTCTACCAACTGAGCCACAGCCACCCCAAAATGGATTTGTGCTGCTGAATGTTAAATCACTCTAGAATTGCGGTTTAGAAAGTTTTTGATATTCTGTGGAAAATGATTGTCATCTGGTTTATTACCAAAGCTGTCAAAAAAACAACCCATGCCGACCTCGTTTATGTAGATGGCTAGCCAGTGTTCACCCGGGAGTCCTGAAGGATGCGTGTTGATTATCACCATTGATGGTAATTTTCTTAAGGGGGCTTTTGGTAGGTGGTCACATGGTAGTAAACCGAGAAAATGGGTATTACACGAGATCTTATCCATTATTGCCGTAAGCTGGATGGTGTCCATTTTGCCATTAATAGTAATCAACCAGAATCTGTCTGCGATTTGACACTTCAATGATGCTGTAAAATATGGCATAAACAATTAAGTTGATCGTTCGGGGTAGAGGTTCTCTAAAACGTGTTTCTAGCCTAATGTTCCCAAACTTGATAAGCGACACATGTTGACTGCAGTCTTCATCCGGCGTGAGATTAAATGCATAAAGGGTATTCCCATGCAGAAAATCCTCCCTATCAATAGCTAGAGGTTGATTTTTAAGATGCTTTCCAGAAGCCAGTGCTAACTGGTAAAATTCACGTACTGCAGAGCCACTTCCATATTCAGGCTGCAGAGGTTTAGTGGGGTGCTGTTGGCCATCCAGATAAACTGCCAAAAATTCTAGGTCAGTTTTTAAAGGCGAACGGATTTTTATTATATGAGCCAGTAAACGTATCATCAACCATAGCCAGATCAACGGATTTTGGTAGAGTTCCTAAGAACACGTTTTCTTGATTACAAACACGTGAGCCTACAGGGATTGAGAAGTTTTTCACACATACTCTGTCAATGGGGTATTTGGCTGGTGTCAAGAGCAATGCTTGTGCGTGCCCCAATCTCACACCTGGTGATACAGATACTTTTTTCACAAACAGTGAAACTGACACGATGTTTAGTTTATAGGCCACAGCGTCGTTCCTCATCAAACAGAATTCATCTTTTGCCCTCGTCATGCGAATTTTAATGTCCACGCCATTAAGCATTAGTTTTTCTTGAAAGAATATGTCACTGTGAATGCGGGCCAGTAGTTCAACAACGTTTCTGGCGTTGGTAAATGCATCTCGTTTGGTCAAACCTCTATTACCACCAGCGTGGTCCGTTACGTCCATGTGACCGGCAGTGTCTTTGTAAAAGAGCCCCGCTGAGAACAGCGTTTCAAGAGCGTCTTTACCATAATTGGTGAGACACTCTATTATGCATCGATAAGGATATGTGTTGGAACTTTGTGATATGAGACGGTCTCCAAGCGACACGTCCACTTGTGAAAATATTGTAGATCTGGCATAGTTAAGTCCCACGGGGGCTCCGTCTGCTATGTCTGTGCCGTCTGCATTAGTGATTTTGAGACGCAAAAAAACAAGAGTGTTGTTTAGGTCCACATAATCCTCTCCAGTCCCCGCTATAAAAAACTCCAGAGGCGATGTTTCTGATATTGCTGACAACGGTGGTACTTCTATATATGTATATTTTTTCAATAACGGTTCGTGTTAATGGTACTGTGAATAGATCCAGTTCGGTTTTTAAGCATTCTTCTGACATATTGTGTAGTAAAGACATGGTCTAAAATATTGTTTTAACACAGGTCTTTGGTCTTTTTGCTGTAGAGCTGGTTGGTGTCTTCTTGTGCTTGCGTTTTACAACTGACGATTTCTTGGTGTTATGTTTTCTTTTCTTCATTGTTTGGCCACTCCTCCGAGTCCCTGGCGGTTTAGATGCTCTTCTGCAAGCCATCACCATTAGTCCGGATCCATCTTGAGTGTTATTATTGATATTATTAAACATATGCGATAATGTATTGCTAACAACATCCCTTAGTATGTTTTTTGCTGCTGATTTAAGATGTGGTTTGGCTATGATAAAACCGCGTTTTAGCAAAGGAATGGCCATTCTAAAGAGACCTCTAAACACACCCCCTAACCCGGCTCCATACATAACTCCGCCCCCTGCATAACCGGGGAGCCCATTCCCCACTTGATTCTGGTAATATTGGACATAACACATAGGGTCTGTGTGGTGATTGTTGAAATATGACATTATTATTATTATTTTTTTAAACAAATTGTTTCACAGGCCTAAAATGGAGCTTGGCACACACCTTCCCATAACTGAAGCGCACGTCTCGATTTTGATTGTCTATCACCTGTATGGTTATCTCACTGACGGACGATTTATTAACCGATACGTAGTGTGGTGTGTTGTATCTAACACTAACATTCTTGTGGTTCTCCCCCTCTATATGTACACATCTCAGTAGCGGCACGTAGAAATCCCCCACGGTCTGGTATTCTATGATATCGGTATAAATATACATACTGTAAAACCCCGCATTAATGTCAGCCTGAAAAGGTGCATAAGTCATGCCAGATCTTTCAAGAGCATGGTCTGTAGTTTCAATAGCAACCCCCGGTTTTAATCCTAAAATATTGGCCAACTTTCCATAAAATGTCAGCGATGTCTTTGGAGGGCCTTTGAGAAAAATGTTATTTTTAACATGGTCATAGCCGAGACTCGCACGTTGTGTCAGGGACGCGTTGATCTCCCTGATCAAAAAAACGACGTCGTCATAATATCCAGTCTTTAACCTGTAAGATGCGTTTGATATACTGCCTTCACTATTATATTCGGTGACCCGATTCTCAGTCTTTGTTGATTCACCATAGTTGAAAATGAACGTAGCATCTTCCTCATTAAATGTGTACCACGACAGCAGATATTCAAATTTGATTAACCCGACTTGCCATTCTCCTTTTAGATTGATAGTTTTCGATAATCGAGTTGTATAACACGAGATACTATTTTCCAGATAAACAGTCCTTGAGGCATTACAGGGAAGCGTTACATAAAATCCACCCGCAGTCATGGTTGGTTTTTACATGAATGTGTGCCATCTACGAGGTTTCGTCTGTTTTTATGGGGTTCTGTACATCGACCAATTCTTTCTGGTCGATCCACGATGCGAATTTTGAGGGCCATCCGAGCCATGTAACCAAAACCATTGTTTTTCAACCTTGTTTCTTCTTGTCTAAAAATTTTTCCACTTTAAATGTTTTTTTTGTTCACAAATATTCTTTGTAATTCCTCTTCATAAAAAACACCATCGATAACATCACCATCATAATCACACAATCTATAGACGGGACATTCACGTGATATGCATTCTGTTATCATGAAAAACTCGTGTGTATAGTTTTCTTTATAACCATGTCTATGCACGTCAACAGAAAATGAACGTTGTCGTTTTCCTTGGCGTATGCAGACATATCGACCAGATCTGCCTGAAACTGCATATCAATACCATAAACAAAAACGCGATTTCTTTTGTATTTTAACGGAGCAGTTCTGTGTAATGTGTAAGCATCCTCGCCAGCGAGCCAATCCGAAACTTGTTTATCTGTTAAACGAACCCCTGTTTCTTTTAAAACGCCGTTTTTTAAACGTTTTTTTTACCACCAAAAGACCCGCATTTGAAGGTGTGTAATAGACTTTTTTCAGGTCTGCTGTCATGTCTCCTGACATGTCGACACTTTACCAAACACAAAAGAATAACACAGATGGTCTTAAACGTCTTGGTATTTATTTCAGTAAAAGATCATAAACGTTATCATACATCATCATTGAGGGAGTGTAGGAATTTTATACACATCACAGTGTTTTTGTCACCCACATACGCAATAAATGCTTCGATTATTTCACAGACAACTGTCTGGTCATTTCTCGACAGCAGAATTTCACACACATCATACACATATGTACACATACATAAAATGTCTGCAATTCTAATACGTCTGCTACATTCAGTCACAAGATCTAGTATTTTTGTGATAGAAACCAAAATCGGTTCGCATGCGTTAATACACATATGTACCAAAGCACTCCAATCACACACCGTACCTTGCACAAGACACATCTGATTCACGAGATTTGTTAGACGTCTCGGGCCAACATCGCATCCGTTTACAGCTACGGATACACCAACACAGTCCGTAAGGCATTTGTAAAACAGACTGGACATCTCACACCTAATACGGCTTTTAAGAAGACTCTTTGCTAATCCTGTAGCGCTGCACACATTCCCCATCTCAAACGGTTGATGTGACCCCCTTCCAACTGTCCACGGCGTCGTAGACGATCTGCTCGCTGCTGACATCCACAAGTTTCTCTCTGACCTCGTTAAGCCTTTGCACGATGTACACTTCGTCACGCAGCTCGTGTAGAACAGCATCCACCGATCCTTCATTCTCTGAGGGTTAACCCTCAAACCACACCGACTCAAGGCTTGAGCGATGAAATATTTAAGCCCAGGTTTGAGCAGATCACGTGATAGTTCCTCAAAGTATTTGCAAAGAAATACGTGCCAGGTTCGAACAGACAGGAGTGTCTAAGCTGACTCGGATGATCCACTTCGCACCCCAAACAGAGATCTTTCAGTTTTTTATTGATAACATGCTCCAGAAGGACCACAACTGTAACTGTTTATAATCTTGAACACGTCAGATCGAATAGATCCGTCTGTGTCATCAACACCGATGTAGTCAGAGGCGCCAGTTAAAGAGCCGCTGATTCCGCACGGAGCTGTGAGGAAACTTAGGTTATGATATCCTAATCCCTTTCAGAAATTATCCAACCACTCGTTTTTAATTATCACAGCATGAGGGCGGTCTTAAGAGAGGATCTCCGGAGTTGGTAACGCCCTGCTCTGGGTTAAACATCAGCTCCTTTACAACCTCATCACCCACACAAAGAATTTTTGACAAACTAATACATTGTTGTTTTTTTCTTGGAGAAAAAGTTAACTCCTCAATCTTTTCATCAGCGCGTCTTATAGGCATGATGCAGAACCGTCTTCTAGAGATATTAGGAGTTCTCGGTGTAGCCCTTGTAGCAGTTAGTTGCAGACTGTCTTCTGTGTTTAACCATAATGTCTTAAGCTATTTAAAAACCCATTAACACCCCCACAGACACTCATTATCATAAACAATCTGTAGGATCACACCACGACCCCCCTGGTCATAAAAAACTGTTGGTCAGGAAGAAACAAAGGGCCATAAATTAAGCACTCCTAGAGAAACGCAGGCCTGACAAAGACGAGGCCATAAATTAGCCCGCTAGTTCTACCGTCATGATTGACATTTTGACAGAACGTACTGGCTACGATGAAAACACATGTATGGGTTTGTTTAGAGAGAGAGAGAGAGAGAGAGAGAGAGAGAGGGAGGTGTGTCTGAAAACACGTGTGTGTGGGCGGGGTTTAGCGAGAGAGAGGTGTTTCAGTTTAACTTCATTAATGCTTAACACAGAGAATGGAAGACATCTCTGGAAAAAGCTTATCTCCTAGTTTAAACATTACAGTGATTCTTTTAACCAGCACTTTAACATTTTTTTTTAACATTTTAAGGATCTTTGTTTAGAAGTCATGTGATATGTGCTATTATTTTTAAACAGCTCTTTTAACCATTTTTACCTCCTAAAGGTTTGTGTTTAGAATGTATGTAATATAAACGATTCTTTTAAACAGATTCTTTTTTTTAAAAAAGACGCTTTACCTCCTAAACTTTTTATTCAAAGGAAATCCGGGCTCCCTAAAATCGTAATCAACAATTGTTTTCATTTATTTCACAAAACAAACATTCTACTCATATATGTACACATTCAAACATTATGCTTTTCTAACAATGTGTTTACACAAACGAAATAACGCCACACAGTAACACAAACACATCCCCATATTAAAAACATTATTTCTTTTCAGACGTATTTCACCCCACCAAAAACCAAACTCATTAACATAAACACATTTTGTTGGTAGGGGGGCTATTTCCCCCACACACACTCCTCTCCACAACACCCCCAGACACAAAGGAGCCAGATTGACCAGCTGATACACTCGATAGGGTTACCCCCCTCACCACCCCTACAGACCTGCCAGTCAGGGAAGCACAGAGGGTCATAAATGATCAAACACACTACTTTGATGGACAGTTTGACAGAAAGTATATGATATAACTACTGACAGGGATGGAAAAAAACATTTTTGTGGATTTTGATATTTTGGATCATTGTCCTCCTGGAAGATCCAACCATGGCCCATTTTAAGCTGTCTGAGTACATGATGCCATGCATCCTAACAAAATGTCCAGGTCCTTTGGCGGAAAATCAGCCCTGAAACATTAAAAAGAGCCACCACCATATGTAACCGTGGGTATGAGGTACTTTTCCAATAGGCTACCTCTTAGGGTGACCAGATGCAAACGGATCAAATGTGGGACAAGTTCTGAGTTTGTGTCGGACATTGTGGGACATATTTCCAACACCCAAAGGCCTACCATTTTGATGTCTATCTAAGTGAATAAGAAACATGTACACTCAGCCCATTTACATTTATGTCTTTTGTGTCAAACAATGCAACAAAGAAAAACATTACTGCATAAAAAATTAAGTGGAGGAAAAAAAATAGGATTTCTATAGCTTGACATCACATGTGCCCACCCAGTTTGAGTGAAAGCTCACAGCCCTTTGATGACAAGCTTCAATATATGGAACAATTATTTCTGAATTATGCCAGCAAATACTAAAAGAAAATCTCAGGACATCTGTTCATTAATTGAATCGCAAGAGAAAGTGGGTCATGAAGCAAGACAATGACCCGAAGCACACAAGTCGTTCTCCCAAAGAATGGTTAAAGAATACGGTTAATGTTTTGGAATGACAAGTCAAAGTCCTGGCCTTAATCTAATAGAAATGTTGTGGAAGAACCTGAAGCAAACAGTTCATGTGAGGAAACCCACCAACATCCCAGAGTTGAAGCTGTTCTGTACTGAAGAATGAGCTAAAATTCCTCCAAGCTGATGTGCAGGACTGATCAACCTTGCTGAACAAGGGTGTCATACCAGACACTGAAAGCAAAAGTTCACATACTTTTGACACAGATATGTGTAATATTGGATCATTTTCCTCAATAAATAAGTGACCAAGTATAATTTTTTTTGTCTCATTTGTTTACTAGGGTTCTCTTTATCTACTTTTAGGACTTGGTGAAAATCTGATGTTTTCGGTCATATTTATGCAGAAAAGTATCAAATTCTTAAGGGTTCACAAACATTCAAGCACCACTGTATGTCCATTGCTAAAGGAAATTCATTAACTTTAACAGGCGAGTGCCAATTCCCTCCATTTTTAACTAATCTCCTTTTTCATGTAAATGAGGGATTAAAGAAAAACATTATCCAGTTCTACTGTCCTGTGATGATCAGGGTGGCAATTTGACTTTCATCTTTCATACAAAAACCAAGAAAATATGTAGTAGGCAGTGAGCTTATTCATCATGTTAGAGGTTTAAAGACTTCATATTTGTGATTTTTTTTAAACACATGTGGATCATGAGACACAACACATTCTTTGAACTACTAAAAACTGGTTTAAGGGGTGAAATCAGATTGTTCTGTGTTGTATTGGTGACTCTGATGCTGTCACTGATACTGTGGAGTGATCGGTACAAAGTTATGTTACAGCAGCAGCACTTCCTGGGTGTAGCCTTCTAAAGACGTGTTCCCTCATGTGTAAATGTCAGCGCTATTATACAGAATCCTCACAGAGCTGTGTTCAGAAATGGCTCAACTATACAACTTACTGTACATAGTGAGATACATTCCACTGATTCTCACTGTAACAACAGGTAATTAACATTCATCAGTTAATTATTTAATCAGTTGAATGAATGAATACCTATGTTTGAAACATTTAGCTATTCATTTCTAAAGACAATGATTTCTTTGGTTTCTGAAAATACTAAAATAATTTTGTTCTTTATCTTCTTTATAACAGGCAGTTTTGCTGACAATATTGGGCCACTGGACAAAGATGCCAACATTGTCGGGAAAGAAACAGACACTGTTACTCTGAAATGTTCATATGAGGCAGGCAGCAATGACATTTTGTTTTATTGGTACAAACAAAATCCTAACAGCCCTCCACAATTTTTACTGTATAAAGGTGCAAGGTCAAGATCATATTTGGAGCGCACTCCCGATGATCGTCGATTAGAGGCACAAACAACCACAGACTCTGCTACACTTACTATCAGAGGTCTAAAGCTCTCAGATTCTGCACTCTATCACTGTGCTCTTAGAGATGTAGCACAGTAATACAGAGTCAATGAAAGTCTGTACAAAAACATAACAATGGTCTATATGAAGTTGATAAAACCACATCAAAGATACTCCCTTTACCAACTTATCAGTTAACCACAGACACAAACATCTGTTTTAACATATGCACAAACATTTGTTGTAACATATGCAGCTGAAATAAATAGAAAAGGAAAATAAAGAGGGTTTAAACATGACAACTACACGTCACACAAAATTCACAAATCTACAGATTTCGTGATCAAAAAGTATTTATTGGCACTACCTGAGCCATTGTTTCAGGTGGTGTTGATGTGCATTATTTTGAATTAAAATTATTGACCTTTTCTTGACAGTTTTTTTCATGAATCATTTGAATACATTTTTATTCATTTAATGTATTCATTCATGCCTTATGAATGTACACATAAATTAATGTTACTTTGCTGGATGTGAGCTAAGGGTACTTTTACAAACACTCTTCCCAGACATGAGTCTGATTTTATAAAAACATCAAAGATTAAATGGATTAATAAGGAAATTGCTATTTGTGTTCTCTTCTTTAATAATTATATTTGACCATACCCAACCTTGATGAATATGGGAAATGTTTCATTTATAAAATGTAAAACATAATTATGAGATGACCCTGTCTGTCACATAATGGTGTTGATGATGGATGCAAATGCAGATATGAACTTTATTATATGAGAGACAGGCAGACAATTCCAAATCGTGAAATATAGATGTGGTCATAAACAGGAAATAGGTCAGGCGATCGGCAAACGGGCGTAACGAGGCAAAACAAGAATCGAAAATGAGGGCTAGAACAAGATCAAAACTAGGACACAAACCATGATGAACAACAGCTTGGTATATGGAAAACACACGTATACTTATATATATATATATATACATACACACAGTATCTCACAAAAGTGAGTACACCCCTCACATTTTTGTAAATATTTGAGTATACCTTTTCATGTGACAACACTGAAGAAATGACACTTTGCTACAATGTAAAGTAGAGAGTGTACAGCTTGTATAACAGTGTAAATTTGCTGTCCCCTCAAAATAACTCAACACACAGCCATTAATGTCTAAACCGCTGGCAACAAAAGTGAGTACACCCCAAATGAAAATGTCCAAATTGAGCCCAAAGTGTCAATATTTTGTGTGGCCACCATTGTTTTCCAGCATTGCCTTAACCCTCTTGGGCATGGTGTTCACCAGAGCTTCACAGGTTGCCACTGGAGTCCTCTTCCACTCCTCCATGATGACATCACAGAGCTGGTGCATGTTAGAAACCTTGTGCTCTTCCACCTTCCGTTTGAGGATGCCCAACAGATGCTCAATATGGTTTAGTCCATCACCTTCACCCTCAGCTTCTTTAGCAAGGCAGCGGTCTTCTAGGAAGTGTGTTCAGGGTCGTTATCATGCTGGAATACTGCCCTGAGGCCCAGTCTCCGAAGGGAAGGGATCATGCTCTGCTTCAGTATGTCACAGTACATGTTGGCATTCATGGTTCCCTCAATTAACTGTAGCTCCCCAGTTCCGGCAGCACGCATGCAGCCCCAGACCACAACACTCCCACCACCATGCATGACTGTAGGCAAGGCACACTTGTCTTTGTACTCCTCACCTGGTTGCCGCCACACACGCTTGACACCATCTGAACCAAATAAGTTTATCTTGGTTCCAGTAATCCATGTCCTTAGTCTGCTTGTCTTCAGCAAACTGTTTGCAGGCTTTCTTGTGCATCATCTGTAGAAGAGGCTTCCTTCTGGGACGACAGCCATGCAGACCAATTTGATGCAGTGTGCGGCGTATGGTCTGAGCACTGACAGGCTGACCCCCCACCCTTTCAACCTCTGCAGCAATGCTGGCAGCACTCATACGTCTATTTCCCAAAGACAACCGCTGGATATGACGCTGACCACGTGCATTCAACTTCTTTGGTTGACCATGGCGAGGCCTGTTCCTGTCTTGTTAAACCGCTGTATGGTCTTGGCCACCGTGCTGAAGCTCAGTGTCACGGTCTTGGCAATCTTCTTATAGCCTAGGCCATCTTTATGTACAACAACAACTCTTTTTTTCAGATCCTCAGAGAGTTATTTGCCATGAGGTGCCATGTTGAACTTCCAGTGACCAGTATGAGGGAGTGTGAGAGCAATGACACCAAATTTAACACACCTGCTCCCCATTCACATCTGAGACCTTGTAAAACTATCAAGTCACATGACACTGTGAGGGAAAATGGCTAATTGGGCCCAATTTGGATATTTTCACTTAGGGGTATACTCACTTTTGTTGTGAGAGGTTTAGACATTAATGGCTGTGTGTTGAGTTATTTTGAGGGGACAGCAAATTTACAATGTTACACAAGCTGTACACTCACTATTCCCTACTATTTTTTTTTTGTTTACCTGATAAACAATATAAGCATACGTATATATATACACACACACACACACACACACACACATATATATATATATATATATATATATATATATATATATATATATATATATATATACACACACACACACATATATATATATATATATATATATATATATATATATATATATATATATATACACACACACACACATATATATATATATATATATATATATATATATATATATATATATATATATATATATATATACGTATGCTTATATTGTTTATCAGGTAAAGTGGGAAAGTAGGTGATTATATAATATATTTAATGCCCAATGATTTTTTTAATGTATAATCTGGGATAATGTTTGAACAAGGCTGCAGCTGTTGCAGTTATCAAAAACATAAACCTATACTGGTAATCTAAAAGATTGAATATAAACGTACAGATGACAGTGGGGTGGTTGAAGGTCTCAGCATGCATAGCCAAGTTATTCAACACAGGGGTTTGGTCTTGCTGTGGAAAATCGTCACTCGGTAGAGCTGTGCAGGATTGGAATCCCACCAGACACAACTAAAATGTTGCAGAAGCAGATGTTTTTTACTACCATGCAGGTGGGACAGGCCAACAGGAGATGCATCCATGTAGATTAAGCTGATTCATCAATTGCTCAAATCACTGCTCATTTTGATGTCATGCACATGAATCCAACAAAGATTTATCTTTTCATTCACTACAAGCTGCACTTGAATAAGGGTTAAAGCACTCCAGATGAAATATAGTATCAGAGAAACAGAGTGATCATTGTTTGATTATGATGATAATATAGGTAAGATACAAGTACAAGACAAAAGTACTTGTACAAGGGCCACAAGTAGCTAGAAATAAGCTTACATAGTAACTCAGGATGGCCTTTCTGTTTCATCATGCGCAGCAATAAAAGACCTTGGTGTGAATGTTGACTCTAGTCTTTTATTAGTCTTTCACTATAGCCTTCTTTCATTAAAAAAAATATTGCTAAGATAAGAAATATAATGTCACTACATAATTTCGTCACCTCTAGGTCGGATTATTGTAATGGTCTGGATTTTCCAGTAAGTGAATTAACAAGCAAAATGCAGCAGTGAGAGTCCTTACTATAACCAGAAGATATGACCAAATCACCCTTATCTTATCCACACTGCATTGGCTCCTAATCACATTCACATTTATTACTATATAATGTGTGAAATGTTTTTTATTTATATATTTATTATACCACATTGTACCATGGTAACCATATTATGGCAGATGAGAAGGATGCGCTTTTCCCAGGTTTCACACAGACCACTGACTGACATCAAGTTTGCGACATCCGTAGCCTTGTTAAAATCATGCATTCATAGTAGGTTAACTCTAGTTATATTAGGGATAATTGGTAGCATATTTTTTGCTATTATGTTGCAGTTAAATTACCAATTACGCTTTAAAATGGCAAATTATGCTGGATCGCAAAAACTGTGATATTCTATTGATTTTGCGTTGTGTTCTACGATCATGGAAATGCGGAAAACTGGACGGACCGATAAAGCATTGAATGGTTTCGTGCCAGAGTACCCGAGCAAACCTTTGGTCTTTTATGATGTACCACATCTACCTCGATCAAAAGGTGCAGGCTATTTCTTGGTACCTCAGATCGTGCTGTCGCCCACCACTCATGCATTCACTCAGGTTTGTTGATGATGGAGTGGCTGGCCACTTTATGTCCCAAGCCACCCTCATCTCTGTTAGACCTTCTGGCGCTCCCTATTAGTTTGCTGTTATAGCTAGTCTTGTTAGAGTCCTTGCTTGCACTCTGCACACTATATACAATTTCCTTAACCATTACATGACAATGAGCATACCTCATAATCTATTTCTCTCTCTGTCTCTCTCTCTCTCTCGCTCTATCTGTGTCTATGTGTGTGTGTGTGTGTGTGTGGTGAGCTATACATGCTACTCCTGAGATACCAGTGATCCTGATCCTTTCTGCTCTCCGTACTTGCCCGAGCCATCCTGATGCCCTACTTCATTTTGGAGGTCTCATCAGTTAAAAACCCCTTTCTGCTGCTGAGGATGGCCCCATATGGACAGCTGAAAGATCAGTGACATTACCGTGGATGGTACCACTCAGAAACCAAAAAGATAACTTAGGACTGCAATTGCTATGAACAGTTTTGCTCTTAAGTCTCCTTCACTGAACAGTTGATATTCAACAAAATAGACTTCATGTTAAAATTATAATGAATTTAGAAAGAACTATTAATAAATTATTGTTGTCACCCAGATGAGGATGGGTTTCCATTTCAGTTTGGTTACTCTCAAGGTTTCTTGCTCATATCATCTCAGGGAGTTTTTCCTTGCCACCATCACCCCTCTGTTGCTTATTATAGATAAATTTATACATTTTAAATTCATATATGGAATGTATATATTTCTGTTAAGCTGCTTTGTGGCGCCATCAGCCTCTATTATCTTAAGCGAAGACGCAATTCACAGGCATGCCCCAGTATGGCAAAGCTCTTGTCACAATTCAAAGTTGGAGATGGATACAATGCAAAATTTCAAAGGATTTAATAAACAAACAAACAAAGACACAATAACACGAGGCAAAATACTGTGGCAAAAACTAAACACGGAAGCATGGACAAAAGCAACACCTGTAAAAACCTCCCTCCCTCAGGGAATGGGATACATGTTCTATGGCTCCTTTGTCCAAGATGGATCTTAATTATTTCGCTAACATTGGGCCCTGCTCTGTGCTGGTTACTGTGGTGAGCACACCTCTGAACCAGGGGGGGTCAATCTCTGAACTGAACCCGGTAACCCTTTTCAGTGGTAGATAAAACCCATGGATACACATTTGGTAGTAGTTCCCACACTGTCAGATAGTCTTTTAGTGATAATAACTCTTCCACATTCTGTTGGAAGGAAAGCATCAGATTTCCGTTGCCGTCAAAACTTGGGACAGCCTTGGCTAGGGGAGGCCCTTCAGTAGTACTGGGGGCTAACTGCCCTAACAACCTACATGGCCTCTCAGGACCGCTTCTTCTTTGCCTGCTTGGCCTTTATGATCATTCTTAGATCAGGTCTATTAGCAGGCTGCGATTGTGGACGCCTGGTCCCCCTCGTTCTCTGCATGCATAGGCAGGCCACCATACTCAAAAGTGTAATCAAATTATATAGTATGTAGATTAAATAGTGTTGAGATTGTGTAGCAATTTTTTTGAAAAATGATTTTTGAAAGTTAATTGTTAATCATCTGGGTCTGAGCCTTCTCCATAAAAAAAACTTTTTAAAATGTATTTCTAAATAGACTGTTTCCATGCATTTCTTTCTTGCATGTCAGGGCTAATTGCTTTAAAAAAAATTTTAAATTGGACAAAAAGTTGTATTTATCATAAAGCTTGCCTCCCGTGTTTCTACCATTTGCAGGACTACAAGACTGGTGTCACTAGCCAAGGGCACAACTAAGCTATCATTGTATGGGTTTAGCTGCTACAGTGCCATGCAAAGTACATTAGCTGTCCTTATACTCTGCTCATATCATGTTTGCATACCTTGGAACTTATGTAGACATTTACATACCTTGTTTTCCTGGCTGTGCAAATAAATTCGGTGCGTTCCCTCCTCTTGTGCAAACTTTTTTTGTGCAATTTCTGCAGATGTGCCTCATCTGTATTTTCAGGTTCTCCATGTTCATTGAGTGTAAAAACAAAGTTTTGCCACATGGGAGCTGTCACTCCTCTTTTACCAATCAGGCGTTTGGTCATTTCAGTAATGGTATCCACGTTGTCTTCTAAATGTGGCTAGATACACAACTTTGTGGAGTTCTGTTTAATATTTTACAATTGTTTGTACTGCCCCTATCACCTTGCACAGTGGTTCCTGTCAGTTAAATGTAATGTCTACAGTCGGTGTGTCTGCTATGCTGCCTGTGTAGTTATTATGCATCTGTAAATAACTTTCAATGCATTAATTTATTTTGATTTAATTTATTATGAATAACAAACTCTTCATTAGGCAACTACATTGTTTAAGGCTGTTCTATTCATTAGGATATTGATATAGGAACTGTTGTTATTAAGTAAGTTACATTAGATAATGATTCCCCCTTTAAGCCAGTATACAATTTCATACCGGTATCGTCCCTGTTGACCGTATACAGTGGCACACCTAAGCTGTACCACGGCCTGCTATGGAAACTGCATTCTGTCTCGGAGCTCAGGACCCTACCACAGATAGTAAAAACCACTGGAAACATCATCAGGGTCTCTCTTACCTCCACTAAGGAGGTAACAGAAAATAGGAATTTATAAAGCCATCCACTTTGCTAAAGTGTGCTAAACCACTGTGCTAAAATGGCACCATTTCACATACATACAGTGGATATAAAAAGCCTACACACCCCTGTTAAAATGGCATGTTTTTGTGATTTAAACAAAGTCAACCAAGATAAAGTATGTCAGAATCTTTTCTTCTTTTATTGTGAAATTTTTAACCTATTAATTAATTAATACATTAAATAATTAATTTAAAATATTTTTAAAAAAGTAGAGTACCCTGGATTTATGTGTGCACACCCTTTTATAACTGTGGGAATGTGGAAGTGTTCAGAATCAACCAATCATATTCAAACTAATGTTAAATATTATTTAGTTTACAGTACACCTGCCATCAATTATGATCAATGTGACTTATTAACCCCAAATAAAAGTACAACTGTTCTTATAGGATTTTCCATACATATACTTGGTAACATCCAACTGGAAAATATATGGGGTTGTAGGTATGGGAAATCATTGTTGACAAATATCAACCAGTAGAGGGTTAAAAAATGTTTTGAAGGGCATTGGATATACCGGGGACACTGTAAAGATAAATCATCAACATTTGGAGAAAATATGGCATGACAGCGATGCTACTGAGAACAGGACATTCCCCTAAAATCGATGAGAAGGTCAAGAGAAGACTGGTCAGGGAAGCTGCCAAGAGGCCTACTGCAACATTAAAAGAACTGCAGCAATTTGTGGCAAGTACTAGTTGCTCCCTACATGTGATAATCTCTGGAATTCTTCATATCTCTGAGCTATGGGATAGGGTGGCAAGACAAGCATTTTTTAACAAAAAAAATATACATCCAATCTCGCAAAAGCATGTGGAATAATGTATTATGGTCTGATGAGACAAAAGTTGAACTTTTTGGTCATAATACCAACAGATATGTTTGGTACAAAAAACATTGCACATCACCAAAAGAACACCATCGGGTGAGAGGGAGATTTTGACTTGCAAGTGAGTATGATGCTCATGGGACAAAGACAATGTTACCTTACAAATAGGAGGCGCACCTTCAATGGTAGTGGCCCAATGTAAAACTGCTTTACTCATCTCCAAAATAAAACCATATTTTTACACGAACTGGCCTGACATTTACAGGAGAAATATGCTTTCACATATAGAGATCATATTATACATAGCTCACCCAGTCCACACGATCTCCGTTGTTTTTAAAAGAAAATCATGCAGGCATTATAATGAAATGCAGCTTAACGGAGCCCAGAGCTGCACTGTGTCCCAATGTAAAATTAGATTCTCAAACAAATAGAACAGATTCAAAAGTACATCTGATAAAATATTATTAGGTGGCTACTGTTGGCAACTATAAACAACAGTTTCTTGATTTAGGAAAGACATTGCTGATAAAGAAAGATAGTTCTCTAGCTTGCTCAGTTACATTAGATAGAAAGCGTTACAGAAAGGTCCACAGGATTTTTGTTAGAGATCAATTGTGAACTCAAGTGAAGCATCTGAGGATCTGTACAAGTTCAGAGGCCAGTTTCACAAAGCGAGCTGAACAAAGCTGAACAGAGTTTTGAGTTGACAAAACCAAACAAATCCATACCAGGTTAACTAAGGCCTACAGGTTTCATGATTAAATTAAATTTTATTTGTATAGCACTATTTAAAATGGATATTGTTTCAAAGCAGCTTTAGAGAAATATATAAACACAGGATACCGATTTTAAGTGTGTGGATTAATCCCTACTGAGCAACTCCCTAATATGAAATCAGGAAGAAACCTTGAGAGGAACCAGAGTGAGAATAGAATCCATCCTCATCTGGGTAACGGATAGTGTCAAAGTAAAAGAAAGTTCATTATGGGTTTGTTGAACTAGTCCACTGTTCATCAAAAGAGACCCGAGTGCAAAACTGCATGTGTTAATTGCAGTACAAGCAGTACCATCTTAAGCAATCTACAGGCTGCAGCCTCTAGTTGATGAGGGCTCCATCCAGAGGTAGGGCATCAGGATGGATCAGGCAGGTCAGTTTCAGGCATGAGGAGAACGAGGTTGGTTGTGACGTCAGTTTCAAGCCTGAGCAGAAACCTGGTTGGTTGTGACATCAGAACATGGTTGTCTTTGTCAGCAGACTCTGGCGTGATCATATCTTGGTTGGTCGTGATGTCGGCTTCAGATGTGAGCAGAACCTGGTTGGTCGTGATGTTGGTTTCAGGCATGAGCAGAACTTGGTTTGTCATGTCAACAGACTCTGGCGTGAGCAGAACCTGGTTGGTCGTGACGTCGGCTTCAGGTGTGAGCAGAACCTGGTTGGTCGTGACATTGGCTTCAGGCGTGAGCAGACCCTGGTTGTTCGTGACATTGGCTTCAGGCATGAGTAGAACCTGGATGGTCGTGATGTCCGTTTCAAGTGTGAGTAGAATCTGGTTGGTCGTGATGTCAGTTTCAGGTGTGAGAAGAACCTGGTTGGTCATGACGTCAGCTTCAGGCGTGAGCAGAACCTGGTTGGTCGTGACATCGGCTTCAGGCGTGAGCAGAACCTGGTTGCTCATGATGTCGGCTTCAGGCATGAGTAAAACCTGGTTGGTCATGACGTCGGTTTCAAGCGTGAGCAGAATCTGGTTGGTCTTTATGTCAGTTTCAGGTGTGAGCCGAACCTGGTTGGTTGAGATGTCGGTTTCAGGCATGAGGAGAACTTGGTTGGTCATGTCAGCAGACTCAGGCGTGAGCATAACTTCGTTGTCCATGTCATCAACCTTGGACTGGCACTTGGTGTGGGTGGTCGCCTCATCAATCTCAGACTGGAACTCAGTGTGGACGGTCACATCATTGATCTCAGACTGGAACTAGGCGTGGAAGGTCACATCGTCGATCTCAGACTGGAACTTTGCGTGGAAGGTCACATCGTCGATCTCAGACTGGAACTTGGCGTGGAAGGTCACATCGTCGATCTCAGACTGGAACTTGACATGGAAGGTCAGCTCGTCGACCTTTAGCTAACAGCCAATAGCATTCAACATGGAAAAAATTGAAGAGCAAGTTATTATTATGCAGAAATATGAGAAATTTAAACGTACACTAACCAGAAAAAGCAAAACCATTGAGGCCATCAAAGCTTGAGAAAATTTCTGATTGTGTAAATGCGTAAGTTTTCTTACAATGAGCATAAACAGATTGAAAAGTTATAACCCCAGCATATTTCATGTCATTTAATTTAATATTAATGTAAACATTTTTTTATTAAATATAAATAAAATAAATATCAATCTTTTAAAATATATTAGGACAGGAGTAATGCCACTCACAATGAAACGTACCACTCGCAAAGAACTACAAAGCAATACACACAGTTTGTGGTACAGTAAGAGCATGGCTTCAGCATGCCAGATTTTTAATGTGCAGCTCAAGAAGCCAGCAGAGGTAAACTGTGTCATCTGCCAAAAATCGATTTCTTTTGTACAGATGGTCATCAGGAAAAGCCAACACAAACACTAAAGGGTTAACACTGATGCATCAGATTTATCTCACTTTGCTCACAGCTGATTGGTCCAATTTGGGTTTGAGTTTTCTTACCCAGAATAAAACCTGCTCCGGAGCAGGTTAGCCATGGAGTATAAGATACCATGGCAATGAAACCCACTAAAAACCAATCCACCTTGTTGAGACCAAAAACCCAGAATTTGCTCAAACTAAACTCAAACTTATCTGGGTAGCCACAGAAGCCGGCTTCATGAAACAGGCCTCAGGAGTTAAATAAAATTGTTTCGCAAATTTCTATCTGTTATTATGATTAGTGAATGAAAGTCTTCTTATTCTTTTTCAGTTCGAACTGGGTTACAGTGGTAGGGTTCAGTTAAAAAACAAACAAACAATCAAACAAACAAATAAAACCCCTTGGTGTGTTAAAGTCTTTCTCCACAAGATGGCATAGTCAGCTTTTTTTTATTCTGAAGCTCTAAGACCCTGCTCACATCTCCCAGAAATTATGATTCTTTTAATTATGAATACTAATTTACACAACAATATACATACATATGTTAATATGAAGTTGGTCTCCGCTTTGCTGCCACCATCTTCTGTAAAAGTTTTCCAATAGATTTTAGAATGTGGTCATATGGATTTGTTCTCATTCAGCTACAAGTTTCAAGGTTCTTTATTTTTTCACATACATATGTAATACATGTGATGTATAGTGCAACAACGGCGAGACCAATAACAAACTAAGGATATACACATATAGTAAAAATAGAACATAATTGAAATAAAATACAGTAGTCAAATATACAGAGTTGTAAAGTGTATACTATACAATGTGCAAATTATTATTATTATTATTATTATTATTATTATTATTATTATAGTGCAAACTGCTTTGTGTATGTGTATCAGTGTGATGAAGGAATATGCAGACTTTATCGATTGTCCTCATTCAGTAGCCAGATTGCCTGAGGGTAGAAACTCCTCTTGAGTTTCTCTGTGGTCCTCAGGATCCAGTAGCCCTTCCCTGATGGGAGCACTGAGATTGTGTCTGGGATAGTGAAAGTCTTTGGTGGTTTCTGATTGGGCAAACTCATTACAGAGCATGTGGGAATAGTCTCTCCTATCAGAAACTCGGTATAACCAAGCACCAACTCTCTGATGTCATCGGAGCTGCCCCAAAACATCTCCCAGTCTGTATCCTCCAGCACGTCTTGTAGTTTGTGATTGGTTATTCCTGTGCTGTACCTCCCATGTCACTGGATCTTCCCTCTGCAGCTTTTGTTTATATTTTGTGAGGAGTAAAATGACATTGTGGTTTGACTTACCAAGTGGCTGTGTTTTTATTGCCTTATAGCAGTCCCTGTGTTGTGTATAAAAGTGATCCAGTGTCCTTGCAGCCTGTGTACGGCAGGTTATTTGCTAATACAAATCTGATAACTTTTTTAAAGTTCGCCTTGTTAAAGTCACCAATAATCACCAGCGCTACATCCAGATTCGATGTTTGTAGAAGTCCAATGTCCCTTTGTAGTATTGATAAAGCAGTGTCTGTGTGGACCTGAGGTGGAATATAAACAGGCATTATGATGGCAGAGGTAAATTCTCAGTGTAAATAAAAGGGACGGCATTTGACAGCAAAGTATTCCAGGCCCAGCTCTTTTTCCTCATCGCCTATATTTGCACTTCAGGAGAGTAAGTCCATTGTTTACCTAGCTCAGACTCATCTCCAGAGGCCAGCCTTCCTTAGTGGTGCCATTTTAGGATGATTACTATATCACGAGGTAAGGCACTGATTTCGGGCAAAAAGACCTGATGCAGCCATCATACCAATTCATTCCATCGCTCAATAGGGTTGAGTTCAGGTTTCAGTGCAGGCCTCTGGAATTCCTACACACCAATATTGGCACACCGTGTCTTCATGGACCCCATGTAAACCCAGGATGCTCCAGTAAGAATCAACAATCTGTCAGTAACATTGGTGACACTGTCATGTGATGCTGTGAGGTGGAGCTACATGAACCTTTATGATGAATGTATTACAGTACAGAAGTAATATTTTCATTCAGTTAAGTCCATTCATCATGTTCACTGTTATATTCATATGTCTGTGGCTTTCACTAGGTGAGTTAACATTACTACAATATTTTTGTTATTTCTGAAATGTTGAATTAGTGATTAATTAGTCTGTGTGGTATTAAGGAAAAACAGAATATGGGCTAACATGCTGTTCTCATTTGATTGTGTAAAGGTTAAAAACTTTATGATCTGTTCTCTTTTCTATGACAGGTGACTCCATGGCAGATTCAATAGCGCCAATATTCACCGAAAAAGTTGTAGATGAAGGTGGTGATGTTACTCTGTCCTGCAGATATAAAACAAACAGTAGTGTAGCAAACAACTACCTGCACTGGTACAGGCAATATCCAAAATCTATACCTAAGTTCCTTCTTTATATTCATCAACGTGGAACTCTAAGTGCAAACACTCCCCCAAGAATGTCTGCTGAAGTTCATGATGATAATAATAATAAAAAACAAGTGGATCTGCTCATCTCCTCTGCTGCTGTATCAGACTCTGCATTATACTACTGTGCTCTGCAGCCCACAGTGACAGGAAATCCAACTACACTGTACAAGAACGTTGACAGAGTTTTGCTATGTTGAAAACAGTTCTGCCAAAGATTTTGAGAAATTCACATGCTTTTTTTGGGGGGGGGGATTCTGTCTCTTTCTCACTCATGATTTATAAAGAGTTTATATTATTGGCACATGTTGGATCATTAGCAGACAGCTCATTAATTTATTCATCTTTAGTAATACTTTATCCTGGTCAGGGAACACTGGAAGGAATGGGGAATATTGGGAGTATATTGGAACAACATCTGAGAGACAGCAATACTACCTGCTGTCTAATCCTAACCAATCAACTGTCCATGAAAAGTGAAAACTAGGAAACAATTTGGCATTCAGTTTTGGTGCATATTTTTTGGAACTATTAATTACAGTATGATAACTTTTAAGAATATCTTTATTATGTTTTGGTTTCCATTGTTCTTAGGAGTCTGTCTGAACACCACATTTTATTATGTAATAAGACCATGGTCACTCTGCTGATGCACAAGTCTGCTGCAAAACACAGCTCAAATCACATTTTCAAGTTTGCTGATGACACTTCAATGTTGAGCATCATCAGCAAAATATTGAGTAGTATAGAACTAGTGTAGAAGCAACATTCCATTGACAAAACGAGAGAGAATTGCCTGCAGATATACAAGAGAAAACACCAATCTCCCATTCTCACTACTGTAGGGAAAAAGAGCTTTTCGTTTTGTTAGATTGAGCTCAAAATGTGCTCAAAACATAATATTTCAACACCTGATCAACTATTCATCCAGTGATGAGTTGAACTTAATGTATCTTATTAAGTCTGGCTAGGATATTAATCCCGTGGCCACCGGTAATAATATCCTGATGTTAAACACAAATTATTAGCACAGTAACCAGATCGGACAACTTAAGACAATAAATCCTGAATATAGACAACAGAGACTTGCTACTAAAATCAGATGAGACTTTATTAAACTACTCTAATACACAGAAATTAAACTAACACACACACCTCGACCTGAACAAACCATCAACAATTAATTTCATTTTCGCTTCCTTTTAGACGGGCTCTATTAAATAAACCAGCTTCGACTGAGACCTGGAGGTGCTTCTTGCATTTCCAGTTGGTGGGGATTCATAAGAAGTCTGGTTACTTTTGAGCGGGGTCTAGGAATACCAAACAGAATGGTGAATGGAGTGGAGTCTTGTAGGCTTGTTGGCAGTTTTTCTGGTTCTTTCATGACTGGAGTTAGGAAGCGTTGCTGGAAACAGTTCACACAGACGTTAATTTCAGAGCCCTCTTGCAGATGTTAGTTGAAGAGGGAACTCCTGGAAGATGATGTTTGAAGAGAACACCTTAAGATGTGGGTTTGAAGAAGACTTTTGCAGCTACAGTTAATCCTAGTTCACACTACATGATTTTAAGCCCGATTTGCAAGTCGCCGAGCTTGTGGACAAAAACCCTTTGATCAGAGGCAAATCAGCGAGCTATCGGCAGTCGATCGTTATGTGTAAACTAGACAAAGATGCCTTAAAGAGGCTCGCCGACACATCACCAATGCTAGACAGTTATTTGGCATGCTAAATATCTTGAGCTGTTGGGTGACTCCACTTCCTGTGGTTTGAAAAGTATTGTCACTGGCAGTGACTGTGGCAACAAACTACAGCCAATGAGAGAGCAAGGCATGGGGTGAGGTCACCGTGAGGAAGGTAAACCCGCAAAACCTATGGCAGAAGCATAAAGGGGAAAAGCTGTACAAACATTTTTTACTCAACTCCAACTTTCTCTGTAGCACACTCAATCTCTGCTGCCCACATGTCTTAATAGATTCTTTCACCGACTTTATTTGCCTTTTCCATTTTGCGCAAATCATTGCGTAAAAGATGATGCAGATCTAAAATTGGCCGCATACTCCCATCTTTTTTGTGGACCAGGAAATAATGGCTGTAAAAACCTCCCTCCCTTAGGGAACGGGGTACATGTTCTATGGCCCCATTGTCCAAAAGGGAACTTACTTCCTGCACTAATGGGCTCTGGTCTGTGCTGACTAAAACCCTGATTGTAGAAGGAGCCAATCCCGCTGAGAAACCTTCTTGTAAGAACTCCAGGACTGTAGCTATTGTGCAGTTCACTGTGTCTAGCTGACGTTCCTCACACCACAAGACAAAAAGCTGCCACTTGAGTGCATACAATTTCCTTATAGATGGTGCTCTAGCATTTAACATGGTCTCTACAACCTCAGTTATGAGACCAGTATGTATGAGCTGGTGCCCCTCAGGGGCCAGACCCAAAGTTTCCATAGCTCTGTCCGAGGGTGATAAATCAGCCCTCCAGCTTGAGACAGTAGATCCACTCTAAGGGCTCAAATGGAGCACCTGACAGACCTTCCAGGACCACAGAAAGGTTCCAGGAAAGTATGCATGGCCTGCAGATGGGCCTAAGCCACCTGACACCATGCATAAACCTCAAAGTTAGAGGATGTTGCCCCACAGAGGCCCCAGCCCGTGAGGGAGGTGTCTGTCATTACTGACTTGCTCTAAGGAGACACCCCTAGAGTGTGACCCAAGACTAGAAACCGGGGACACTCAAATTCTGAGAGCACGTAGGAATCGCCGCGTGACACTTATTATTCTCAGAGGTTTCGTTCTTGGATGAAACCCCCAACTTCTCAGCCACCACTGAACCACCACTGTCTCCTGTGCAATAGGCCCATAAGTGCCAATAGTCTCCTAAGATCCAGCTTTATCTGGCTCAGTGTTAATAGGATTGACCCTGCGCATGTTCTGGATAGAAACGCTCTCATCGTAGTAGAATCCTTATAACCCCTAGAAAAGTTGTCCACTGCACTGGGGAAAGCATACTTTTTTGAGGTTCAAGCTGAGCTCCAAGCCTAACCCTAACCCTGGGAGTCAGAGAGGAATTATTACTATTATTTATTTGGGTGTGTATGTGTGTGTGTTTTTCATTTTGGCTTTCCATAGAGGAAGGAGGAGTAGCGACGCGACGCGGAGAGCCGAATCCATAAGACAGTGCAAGAGATAAAGAAGCGCTTGTCTCTGGCTCCTCTTCCGGATCCATAAGAGATCACCCGAACCCGAGACAGCTAGCTGCCTCGGCAGCGGCCGGCCCAGATTTGCAAGGCTCTGAAACCCAACTCGCTTCGACTTCCGAGATGAGCGCGAGTCGCGAGCGGAGCTGCTTAACGTAGCATTATCATGCGCAGCCTCTCAAGGCTGACATCGCATACTACACTCCTAGACACTTCACCCAGAAAGTGTACACGATTCCCCGTGATGAAACGGGATCAAGCCGTAACACACTTCCTGAATTCTCTAACTCATATTTTTCTCTCTTGCTCATTCCTTTTCTCTCTCTCTCTCTCTCTCTCTCTCTTTCTTTTTTTTTAAGGGATAGAAAAGTTCTGAGATATTGAGAAAAGATAGGATATGAAGCGTCTTTTTGTTTCTTTACAGAAACAACTGACATGCAGTCTTTAGATAATAGAGGCTGATGGCGCGGTTCACAGGTGCCATATTTATATCACGTGACGCGCTTAATTGCCACGTCATCTGATCATGGCAGGCCTATAAATAGGCACGATTTTACACAAGCTTCAGATGCCGGTCGCGCGCAACAGGCGCTCCCATAGTGTTATGCTGAACACAACGTCGAAGTTCCCTTTGAAAGGGAACACCCTTTCCAATAGATAATTCTTTACTATAAACTCTGTTCGAGAGTTACAGTGCCCTTCACTAATATTGGCACCCTTGGTAAATATGAGCAAATTAGGCTGTGAAAAATTGTCTTCAAAAAGTCACAAAAATACTCTGCGCTAAGGGATATCAAACAATTGCAAACACAGCAAAGTTTTATCAAAAAAAAATCTTTTTTAAATATAGGTGTGCAACAATTATCGGCACCCTATTAGTCAATACTTTGTGCTACCGCCAAGATAACAGCTCTGAGTCTTCTCCTGTAATGCCTGATGAGGTTAGAGAATACATGGCAAGGGATCTGAGACCATTCCTCCTGTTGTGCACTTACATCAGCTTATGGATGAAGAAAAACACAAAGAACCATGAGTGAGAAAAGAAGGGTTCAAGTTTATTGTTCACCAACACAAGGTCAACACAGATCCACAAAATGATCTGAATTCCTATTAGTCCGGGCTTCCTTTTTGTACAGTTTGCTATCCCTTGTGTCTGCCCCCTAATTTGCCCTTTCCCAATACGTATGAGTTTTTGTTTCTTCCGTTCCCAGTATGTTTAAAGTTAAGGCTTTTCCCCAGCCCAATATGTTTTCATTTCAGACTTTCCCAAGCTCTATATGTTTATGTTTCAGGTTTTTGTCATGGCCTTAAGTTGCCATTTTTGTTTTTTTCCCCATTTCCTTAAGTGCGTTGTTTTCAATTTCACTTCTTTTTTTTAAAAAAAAAAGAAAAAACCTCATCGGCTCCCTAGGTCATTATCATTTTGGCCATCTTGGCCTTTTTCTTCAATCTCCTGTTGCTTTTCACTATGGGTGAGTGCATACATTTTACTTGATTTCTGTAATCATCGCTATTGTCTTCATATCATTATATGTCTAGTATGTAAGTGAGTGTTAGTAACTTATTCTTCTATTCCTTATATTTAATCCTGTGTGTGTGTGTGTTGTAGCACTTCATGTAATGCCTAAGCCAGAGTGGCTTCCTTTATGTGTTGGAGAGTGTAACCCAATTCTTTTTGCATTCTTCTGCTGGTGTGATCATGGAGACAGTCATGGGTTGCATGAGCCGGGAAAATCCCAGCAGTGTCTCAATTTGTGCGCATAGTGAAAATCACTGAGCATAGTGAAAATCACTGAGCATAGTGAAAATCACTAGAAACATCATCAGGGTGTAGTTTTACCACTCTTACCTTTAGTGAGGATCCTGTTTATGGATATGAAAGCTATGAAAGGTATCTGTTATCAAAGGCATAGACTTTTACTGATAAAAGCTAATCTGCACATCTAATAGGTTAAAGATAAAGTAATGGATATTGGGGGGAATGGGGGCAATCTAAGCCTTTTGACACTTTTCTTTCTCTGCCATACAATAATTACATACAGTGTTTCCTCTCTAACCAAAAACAGGTAAGGTTATGGACAAAAATGGATGTACAAGTTTGGCCTATTAGTAGCACTAGAGACACACCCAAAACTGGTGAGAACTTTTTGCAGCCTCACAAATATAATTTTATAAAAAAAAAAGCCTGAAAATGGTTACACAGACTTCTTTGACATGTTTAATAATAACTAAATAATATCCATCCATGTTCTGTACTGCTTATCCTACACAGGGTCATCCCTGGAGCCTATCCCAGGGGACCCGGCCCACAAGGCAGGGGTGCCAACACATCACAGGGCACAATCGCACACATATTCACACACTACGGACAATTTGGAAATGCCACGTATTTGGACTGGGGGAGGAAACCAGAGTACCCGGAGGTTGTGGGAGAACATGCAGGCTCCGCACAGAGGCAGGATTCAAACCCCCAACCCTGGCGGTCTGAGGCAAACGCTATGTAACCACTAAACCACCATGCCCCCCACTAAATAAATAATATAGAAAATACTAAAATACGAATAAGAAAACGAAAAGAATAAGAAAGAAAACAGCATTTCCACCTTACAGTTCCAGGGTCAGTTAGCCCAGTGATGGAGTGGTGTCCCTTGCAAAGTGAACTTCTTACACCCAGTGTTAGGCTCCAGATCCACTGCATCCCTGAACAGGACAAAGCAGTTACTGAAGATAAATAAGGGATGTGCTCAGAAAACCTTCTATTAGTGAACTGTGTAATATCATAATATTCATGAAAGTCAACATAAACACAATTAACAACAACACATTTAAACTGTATTATCAGGATTTTAATTCATTTCTCTCGTTAATGGATTGCTACACCACATATGTAATATCAAATTAAATGAGGTTTGCGTTTACAGAATTATAAGTGTAGGACTGATGAAAGAATTGACATGACTACACCTAATTATATGAGGGTGGGGCTAGATGTGTACAGAGACAGCAGAGAGACAGCACTGCCATTCATATCTACTGAAAGAGAGACACTCAGAACAATCAGAATAATCTTCCTCTCTGTTTTCATGGCAGTTACCAATGTTGGTAAGTCATTTATATTATTTTAGGTGATTTTATTTTCATATTTAAAAAAAAGTTCATTTTCAATGTTGAATGTAGATGTATTACGTCATGATACAGACATAGACAAAAAATATTTTTTTATGAGAGATCTGAACTTACATTGAGGTAAACCATGTTACTTATCCACTCTGTAACACCTGTTATAAATATCAATAAGTATATATTATACATGACATACAAAATTCCATTTTAATGTTTTAAGGAAGTAACATTAAACTGTTATTCAAGCAGAGGCTGGTGATGAGCACATTAATCCAGTCCAAACTATCATCACTTCACTTGAAGGCAGCAACACCAGATTGATCTGCAAATATGATGAATCAGCTCTCTCTCTCCACTGGTATCGACAAAAACCTCAATCAGGACCAGAGTTTCTTCTGCTAATTCAAAAATCCACAGAGTTTATTACTAGGGATAAAGAACCTCACCCAGGGCTATCCATCAAACTTCATAAAAATGAAAGCATAGTAGTTTTGGACCTCTCTTCTGCTTCAATATCAGACTCTTCACTGTATTACTGTGCCATGGAGCCCACAGTAACAGGAAACCCAACTACACTTTACAAAAACTCCTTCTTAGGAGAAAAGTAAATTGTTTAAATTTTTGTCAGGAGGGGGAGCTATTTGGCTTTTGTCATTCAAATAAATTTTCCTTTTTCAATTTCCAGTCTTTGATGTTGGAGCAACTTTGAATTTCTATGCTGATTGTGCTTGCATAATCTTATTTAAAAAAATGTAAATCACCTTTCCGGATATTAAGAAAGTTTATTTCTTTAATTAACTTCTTATGACTGGAGTTGTCCATAATACCATAATACATAATACCCAAAACGTCCCAACAAATTTATGCTCTTTGTGTGTGTATATATATATGAATTAATTATTTAAAAAGAGATACTTTGAGGTAATATACTACAGAATATACTGTATGTGCAAGCTTATTAAAATATATATTAATGAGATGAGTTTAATAGTGAAATGCTTTCATTTAAAAATGGTAAATGTATTCACTCATGGCCATTGTTAACTGCTGTGTATATACATTTGATGTGTTCACTGTGCGAGCTAATAGGCTTTACTGTAATATGCCAGGAAAAAAAACATATATTAAGATAAATAATGTAATTGCAAATGAGTGAGAAAGGAACAATAAAATATAAGTAAGAACAGTACAAAGTACAATACAATAAAAGGCCAATACATTCTCATCCATTAAGCACAGTATAGAGGTGAAACTAAAGAAAGTACATACAGTGCCCTCCACTAATATTGGCGCCCTTGGTAAAAATAAAGAAATAAGGCTCTGAAAATTTGTTTTATTGTTTAACCTTAAGATCTTTTGTTGAGAAAATTCACAAAAATACTCTGCTCTCTATGATATCAAACAATTGCAAACACAACACAGGTTTCTCCTAAAACATCTTTGTTAAATATAGGTGTGCAAGAATTATTGGCACCCTTTTAGTTCATACATTGTGCTACCTCCATTTAGCAAGATAACAGCTCTGAATCTTCTCCTATAATGCCTGATGAGGTTGGAGAATACTTTCAGTTCAACCTGCAGGTTTTCTATGGGTTTCAAGTCAGAGGACTGGGATTGCCATGGCAGGACCTTGATTTTGTGGTCAGTAAACCATTTCTATGTTGATCTTGATGTATGTTTTGGATCATTGTCCTGCTGGAAGATCACTTTGGATGAGAGTAGAGGCTTTTTTCTTGAAACCCTTCCAAACAACTTGTGGTGATGTATAGCAGGTGACTTTGGTTTATAGTTTTGGAGACTTTCAGACCCCAAGATGCAACTAACTTCTGCAGTTTTCCAGCTGTGATCCTTGGAGATTTTTTGACTACCCAAACCATCCTCTTCACAGTGTGGTGTGATAATATAGATACACATCCTCTTCCAGATTGATTCATAACATTTCCAATTGACTGGAACTTCTTAATTATTGCCCTAATGGTGGAGTTGGGCATTTTCAGTGCTTGTGCTATTTTCCTATAGCCACTTCCCATTTTGTGAAGCTCGACAACCTTTTGCTGCACATCACAGCTATATTATTTGGTTTTAATCATTGTAATATTAAGAGACTAAGGGACTTTGACCTATGTGTTACCTCATATTTATACCCCTGTGAGAAGTTCCTGTTCCTAGTCACCCAGGTGTACATTTTTTTTTTTAAATATCAGTGAGAATATATTTCAAATATATTTTTCTCATATGAATTCATAGGGGTGCCAATAATTGTTGTACACCTATATTTAATGAAGTTATATTTTTTATAAACCTGTGTTGTACTTGCAATTGTTTGATATCCATGAAAGCAGAGAATTTTTGTGAATGTTTTTAACAAAAGATCAAAAGGTTAAACAATAAAGACAATTTTCTGTGACATACTTAAGCAGAGCATGATCCCCTCCCTTATTGGAGCATGATAGTGACCCCAAACACACCTCCAAGACGACCACTGCCTTGCTAAAGAAGCTGAGGGTGAAGGTGATAGACTGGCCAAGCATGTCTCCAGACCTAAACCCTATTGAGCATCTGTGGGGCATCCTCAAACGGAAGGTGGAGGAGCACAAGGTCTCTAACATCCACCAGCTCCGTGATGTCATCATGGAGGAGTGGAAGAGGACTCCAGTGGCAACCTGTGAAGCTCTGGTGAACTTCATGCCCAAGTTTAAATAGCAGAACTTTAACAACTATAAATGCCTGCACTGAAATACCGTACAATACAGACAGGTAGTTGAATCCTGCAATCAAATTGAATCTAATCTAATAACAAATCTAATAAAACATGTCATAGAAAAGTGCTGTAAACAGTGTAAAAATGATTTTTCACTGTTTAACACTGGCATCTTGGCATCATTCTTATTAGAATGAGAGAAAATGAGACAACCCTTTAGGAGTTAAAACTATAATTAAAGTTGTAGGCTTCACAGGAGCATGTAAACCCTGCATGCTCCTTGATCTTGTGAACAAACCACCGAAGCACATACCGAAGCACAGTCACATCGCCCCATCGTTCTATGTCTCGCTCCTCAAACCAGTGATACCAGAGCCCTTGGCCATGTCAGTGCCGGAGGACCACCCACCGGAACCACTAGAGATTGAAGGCCGCCCAGCCTACCGCGTCCATGACACCTTGAACTCCAGACGTAGGAGAGGAAAGTTCGAATATCTGGTAGACTGGGAGAGGTATGGCCCAGAAGAACAATGCTGTATCCCATCCCAGGACATTCTGGCCACAAATCTGCGCAGAGACTTCCATGCGGCTCATCCAGAGAGGCCGGGAGTGAGCTGTTTGGGAGGGGGGCTCTGTTACGCCACGTGGCCACAATACTCAGCTTGCAGCGCCACCTACAAACATGGCAGACAAGGACTACACTTCCCGGCCATGCCCGCACTCAAGTTTGCCGGAATATTGAGTACGAACACCTGTGCGGCATCATAAGTTATAAAAGGCCTCGTTAACCTTCGTGCCTCGCGAAGTAAATGCTCAGCAGCCTCGTCTCTGTCGTGTACCAAGCCTTAGTTATCATATCTGCTAACCTGATCTCGAAATTCGCCTGTTTATCGACTTTGACTCTGTCTAAGCCTCGGATTACCTGTTTGCCCGATCGACTAACCAAGTTTCCGTTTGTACTTCGTCTTTCATCTGTCCCACGCCTTCTGGATAGTTTGTCCGCACTTGTCTCCGCCCAGGTATTGTAACAAATATTGGCACCATTGGTAAATATGAGCAAAGAAGGTTGTGAAAAATTGCCTTTATTTTTTAACCTTTTGTTAAAAAAAAATTCACAAAAATATTCTGCTCTCAAGGATATCAAAAAATTGCAAACAGAACACATGTTTGTATAAAAAAAATATATATATTTGTTAAGTATAGACAATGCATGTTATGTTAAGTGCAACAATGATTGGCACTACTATGAATTCATCTGAGAAAAATATATTTGAAGTATATTCCCATTGATATTTTATTTTTTTTAGTACACTTGGGTGACAAGGAATAGTAAATTGATCAACCATGTCTTCCTGTTAAACATGGGTATAAATATGAGGTAACACAGTCATTCAAAATAATGGTTAAGACCAATGAATATAGCTGTGATGTGCAGCAAAAGGTTCTTGAGCTTCACACAATAAGAAGTGGCTATAAGAATATAGCAAAAGCATTGAAAATGCCCATTTCCACCATACATCCACCCATTTTCTGTACCACTGGGTGGCGGGAAACCTCTAGCCTTTCCCAGGCGCATGGGGCACAAGACAGGGGACACCCTGAATGGGGTGTTCATCGCAGGGTACAATCACACACACATTCACACACCCATTCATACCCTATGGACACTTTTGGACATGCCAATCATGCCTACAATGCATGTCTTTGGACTGGGGGAGGAAACTAGAGTACGCGGAGAAAAATCCCCAAAGCACGGCGAGAACATGCAAACTCTGCACACTCAGGGCTACTGTGGGAATCAAACCCTCAACCCTGGAGGTGTGAGGCAAACACGCTAACCACTAAGACACCGTTACACCCAGTTCCACCATGAGGGCAATAATTAAGAAGTTCCAGTCAAATGGAAATGTTATGAATCAACCTGGAATTGGACATGTGTCTATATTGTCTCAACACACTCTGAAGAGGATGGTTCAAGTGGCCAAAAAATCTCAAAGGATCACATCTGGAGAATTACAGAAGTTAGTTGTGCCTTGCGATTAGAAAGTCTCCAAAACTACAATCCAAAATCAAATAAAACATTATTATAAAAAAATTATTTGGAAGGGTTTTAAGAAAAAAAGCCTCTACTTTACTCTCATCCAAATACAAGCTCACACATCTTCAGTTTGTCAGACCCTACCGGAACTTCAAATGGGATCAGGTTCTATACAAATTTGTTGACTAAAGGCCAATGTTTCCTTTATACTGCATAATCATTATAACACATAATTGTGTAATACTTTTTCTCACTAGAACTCTGATTCAAACTTTGATGACTAGATATTTTCACAGGTCAATATTTGTAAGACCACAGTTTCCCAAACCCAGTCCAGGAGAACACTCTGTACTGCATATTGTAGTGCTTTCTTGGGGTGTATTTCTTGATAATACTGGATCGTAGTGAATATTGAATTTCTAAACGAAAGACATATGTTACGTATAAGCCATATTTGCAAGTGTTTCCCAAAAGCCTTCATTATCAGAAATTTACCAAACATGACGCCAGTTCTTTACTGACTCTTTCCCAGCCAAGTGTGGCCAAAGAGGCTAAGTGTAAATTTAATAGATGTTTTAGTGATTTAAACTGCAAAAATAGACATTGATAGACAGTATTATACATGGTGGATGATGGCATAAGTGTAATAATTTAACATTAGAAATAATACAAACAGAGATTACATTCTTTGGAAGAGACAGAATATGTTATTATTATACTCTAAATGGCATGTGGGCATGCTTGCAATGCAAGTTGATCTTAGAAGTACAATATGAAAGGTGTATAAATGTGATCAGGACGGTTGCCCAGAAGAGCAAGGAACCTTTCTGGGATACGAGACTGCTCTCTTCCTGGGATACAAGTGTACTCTGTTTCTGGGATATGAGACTGCACTCTTCCTGGGATATGAGAGTGCTCTCTGTCTGGGATGAGTTGAAGGCTAAATGCTAAATCTACCTCACAAGGCACTAAGGGAGTGCAGCTGAGAAACAGCAAATGCCAATAACAAACACGGCTGCCACTACCTGTGGAACTAGCATGGTATTATAATGTGAGTATGTCATAATTTTCACTAAATATGCGACTGGATACAGTTATCAAGTAAATATTATTGAACTATCTATATAACTATCTACATAAAGACACACATAGCAGTATAACAGTTTATTAATTTGTATTTAATATTATTGTGGCTTATTAATGTCATTAGAGAAAGACTGGAGAAAAGAACTTTGATCATAATAGAAAAGAAACAAACATATTTTAAACAGAATTGAACTAAAACACATAATGTTATGTTGCAGTTTTGTTAAAAATGTTAAATTCTGTTTAGTGTTGGAATGTGACAAAGTAAAATCAAAGTGTCACAGTAACAGGAAACCCTTAATTGATGTTTATTACAATTTTGTTCTTTGTTACCTTACAGTCTAGTTACAGTAGGGGTATAACATTAAGTCTGGGGGAAATGTTGTGTTCTCTCAATGGACTGTAAATTGGGGGATATCCTCTAGGGGGAGATGTTCACCAGATGTCCAGATAGACCGAGTGTGTCCTCACTGCAGCCTGTAGCACAATAACATATTGGATTACATCCACTACATACTGGATGCATAACCCCAACCATAACCCTAACCATAACGCTAGTTTTACTTCTTTAAAGGCTTTAAACAAGTAGGCTGTAGTAGATGAGTTTTTCCTGCCATTTAATGTGCCCGACAACCTCCCATTTAACCACTTGTTAGCGACGGCCTTTTTCAAGACACGTAAAAGCTTAACAAAATTACTGTATTTTACATCATAGAATAAAACATGAAAATATCTTAAGTTTGTGTTAACTACAGGCCTAATTTAACCAAAATCGGCATCTTTTTCGTGTATAAGGGAAATTACATAATAGCATATTTAACACTGATTGATCAATTCAGTTCCCATCAAGAACCTCTTTCCACCAATAAGAGAAACCTTTCGACACACCCATATCTTTTGACATGCCCACTACCATCTGCAGTGACCATACTTTGAGAGAGAGAATGTTTAAATAAAGAGATATGTGTGTGTTCAAATAGGTGTGGTTTTGCCTTATCAAGTTGCTCTCCACAACACATGTCCATCAAGAAACACGTCAGTGTCACTGTCCCCTAACTAAGATCAGCTCAGTGGTGTTCCTGAAATGTTATCACTCACCTTCTAATCAGGATGTAAAGCTAGTGGTAGAAATCATGTGATGCACAGGGAGTTGATCATTTACATACAGCTCTTTGTGAAATAAAACTAATCCAAATTAATAGCATATTATGTAATATTAAATACAATGTTTAAGCATATAACTAACTATTCTGAACTATTTTATACAGCTAGCATAGGTATTGTATCACAGTTTCCATACAAGATTGCTTATAAATACATTTTTGGCCACAAATTACAAAGATACCATGGAGCCAAGTGTTTACATCAGAGTGTCTAATGGACTAAATGAAATTGCTGTTGCTTATAATGACCGCCACTTACACTCTGCATTTTCCACATATACTCCAATAGTGTTACTGTAGAATTGCTTCAAACTTAAAGTAACGCCTGATTCCTATGTTGTCCTTTATATCATATTTCAATAATATTTAACTGATAACTGTATTCAGTCAAATATTTAGTGAATCTTATAACCTAATCACGTTATAATTCACTGTAGATTCCATGCTAAGCCTGTGGCTAATGGCGGCCATGTTTTTTTTATGGCATTTACTGTATCACATTGTGCCTTGTGAGTTAGCTTTAACATTTATCTTGCAACTTATCCAAGAAAGAGAGCACTATCTTATTTTTTGTTGGCCGCTTTTATTTAAAGGTTCACAGGGTGCTTGGTTCAGACCAATTCTGAACATGAAGTAGCTGACGGTCTGTACAAGTTCAAGAGTTCACTAAGGTTATGTTCTTCAAATTACTATTTCTTGTAATTACTTCTTTTTTCCAGCAGCCTTTTTTCCAGTGTAAACAGGGGCATAGTGGTAAGTTTCAGTGAAAAAAAGAAAAGAAAGAAAGAAAAAAAAACTTTTGTCTGTTTTTCTCCTTTTTTCTCCTCTCTCCACAGGATGACAATCATTTTTCTTAATACTAGGACCCTGTTCACATCCCCCAGAGTGTTCAGTTTTTCGATTATGTCATGATCTCCCCTGCAGACATGAAAAGTTATCACTCACCTTCTAATCAGGATGTAAAGCTAGTGGTAGAAATCAGGTGATACACAAGGAGTTGATCATTTACATACTTACATTCAAACTGATTTATCCTTCAGTACAGATTTACTAATGGGCTCTGGGTTATTGATCAGAAGGGCGGGGGGTTCAAGCCCCAGCACTGCCAAGGTGCCACTTTTGGGCCCTTGAGCAAGGCCCTTAACTCTCTCTGCTCCAGGGGCGCCATATCATGGCTGACCCTGCGCTCTGACCCCAGCTTCCTGACAGGCTGGTGTATGTGAAGAAAGCAATTTCACTGTGCTCTACTGTATATGTGACCAATAAAGACTCATTATCATATGCAACAAATCATGCATATGCAGATCTCAATTTTCAGATAATTTTAATAAAACCTCAGAATGGAGAAAAGCTAATCTTCAGTTTCTCCTAATTAGAAAAGAAAACTGAAGTTGTACTAGGCCTGGGAAAGGCCTGGATTATCATAATCGTAAGATAGCCTATGTTTGTTAGTTTGTCTAATTAATTTTGAGCCTGTGAAAATGGAAGCTTAAAAGTGGCTGTAATTCCTAAACGGTTAATGCAATATTTTTGTTAAACCTCTTGAATTAAAGCTGAAAGTCTACACATTCATTTCACATCCATTGTGGTGGCATACAGAGGCAAAATTAATAAGACCTGACTTATTTAATATTGTGTTTAACATTGTTTGTCTCCAACATGGTGGCATTAAATGAAACAGGCTCAGGTTCTCTTGTAATGGGGGTGTTTGTGATAATGTAAAACTTCATGTGCTCACCTCAACTGTAAGTCACTTTGCATAAATTAAACATGCAATCCAAGTAAAACACAGTGTTTACCACACATAGTGTTTACTAAGTGAATACCACTGCAACCTTCATTCAATCCAGCAAATCCCACACACACAAACCATGCATCATGCCCCTTTAAGGCCTAATGGCTCAATGGCAACCTTGATAGCTTCCAAAACCAGCAGCTGTTTTTCCCTTCATGTTTATCCTATGCAATAAACTAATTCACTTATTTATTTTTTTACTTGCTACAATGTTTTATCATGTATTGTACCTCTGATGGACCAAAGCCTCTAATATACAGACACCACTGATTCAGAATTTATTTCTATTCATAATTAGTTATTACATCAGTTTCCTGCTTACAGTTTGAGTTTCTTAAAATGGTCTCATGACAGGTTCCCCATGTGAGTCTGAATGTAAAACCAGAATGCAGCAGCAACTCGACAATGTATCTGTAACTTTGGTGACACTCATGTGATGTTGTTGGGAGGAGCTTCATGAAGCTTCATGATGTTAACACATTAGAGTACAGAAAGGTCTCAGAATATTTTCATTCAGCTAAGATCATCATGTTCACTGTTATATTTGTGTGTCTCTGGCTTTTACTAGGTGAGTCAACATTAATGTTTTATTTCAGAAATATTAAGTGTTGAATTAGTGATTAATTTATCTGTGTGGTTTTAAGAAAGTAATGTCAAATGTAATTCTGGTTTGATTATTTCATGATTTTTATAACATGTCTTCTCTTCTCTATGACAGGTGACTCCATGGCAGATTCAATCGAGCCACTTTTCATTCATAAAGTTGTAGATGAAGATGATAATGTTACCCTGTCCTGCAGATACAACAGCAGTTTTACAAGAAACAACTTGCACTGGTACAGGCAATATCCAAAATCTACACCTGAGTTCCTTCTTTATATTTCTCAAAGTGGAGATCTAAGTTTTAACATTCCCCCAAGAATGTCTGCTGAAGTTAATGGAGATAAAGTGCATCTGCTCATCTCCTTTGCTGCTGTATCAGACTCTGCACTATATTACTGTGCTCTGGCGCCCACAGTGACAGGAAATCCAACTGCACTGTACAAAAACTTTGACACACTTTTGATATATTTACAGTAGTCTTGCTGATTATTTTGAGAAATTTACAGAACTTTTTTGGAGGGATTCTCTCTCTCTCTATCATGGGTTATAAAGAGTTTTGTTGGCACATATTGGATTATCTAGGATTACTAGGAGACAGTTCACTGGGAGTGAGGCAGGACTGTTATGAAACCAGAAAACCCACTCAAATATTGGGAGAACATGCAACCCTCTGCACAGACAGTAACCTGAGCTCAAAATTGAATGCTAGCTTCTTCCTCCACCTCACAGCTCATCAGCCCTGAAACATGGAAATTAAATGACATTTTGTATTTGTTGTTTGTGGATATTTGTTTTTACGCAGGAAATAATAATAATAATAATAATAATAATAATAATAATAATAATAATAATAATAATATATATATATATATATATATATATATATATATATATATATATATATATATATATATATGGCCATTTTTAAGAGTAGCTTGACTTTTGGTTTTGATGTGTACTGTCCTTAATCAGCAGATGTATTTCTTTTCGAATTCCAATCTGGTCTTCCAGTTCTTACTGCTGATGAATGGTCTCCATCTTGTGGTATGGTCTCTATATATTTATGCTCTCAAAGAATTCTTTGAATGGTGGATTGTGATACCTTCACCCCTGCCCTATGAAGGTTGTTGCTGATGTAACTGAGTGCTGTTTTGAGGTTTTTCCTCACAGCTTTCACAATATTTCTTTCACTAAATGCTGTTATTTTCATAGCCAAAACCCAGGGCTCAAACCAAAAATAGACATTCAGAGCTATTCATTGTTCAAACAATCAATATAAGAGGGTACACCTGGGCAACAAGAAACACCTGTCAGTCATATGTTCCAGTAATTTTGATCACTTGAAAAATGGGTGGGTTCAAACAAAAGGTGCTATGCTCTAAGTTGTTTAACACATCTAGATGTACATATCAGGACATGAAAGCTGAAATTCTGATTCATATCTTTTTTATCTAAAACCAATTGCCTTTGGTGCATAGCAAAAACAAAAGTATTGGCCTTGCTGTTCCTATACTTTCAGAGGGGACTGTATGTAGGTATATAAAGACAGTTATGGAAAATCAAAACCATGTGGAAACTGAATCATTTTACAACCTCACCTGCACCTGTTCACCTGTTAATTCATTTAGTAGTCAAATGTGTCAGATTAGCCTGGTCACATATAATGAAAGTTTCATGTATTCATAATAGTGAGCCAAGATTCCACGATCCCTGAAAAATGATTTAAAAACCACCAAAACTGGCAGAGGCTTATATTTTTGTATCGATTTTCTATTTTTTATTTTGAGCCACAACACAGGAAAAAATACCAAAAGATATGTTTAAGAGGGGACATCGGATGCAGTGGGTTGCAACAGTGGAATTGTTATACTCAGTTCACTCTCACTGATACTGTGAAGTGATGAAGTTGCTAAAACAGCAGCACTTCCTGGGTTTGGCCCTCTAGAGATGTGTTCCCTCATGTGTACAGTTCAGCCCATACAGCATTATTATACAGAATCCTCACAGAGCTGTGTTCAGAAATGGCTCAATTATACAACTTAATGTATATAGTGAGATACACATCACTGATTCTCACTGTAGCAACAGGTAATTATATTTAATCAGTTATTTTTATTGCTAAATGAATTCATTCATACCAATGTTTAAGCATTAATGATTTTTTTTTTTTTTTAAAGAAATACTCCATAGAATTATTTATTTATGTTCTTTACAACAGGAAGTTTTGCAGATAAAATTGGGCTGACAGATGAAGATGACAACATTACTGGGAAGGAAACACACACTGTTACTCTGAAATGTTCATATGAGTCAAAGAGCAATAACATATGGCTTTACTGTTACAAACAATATGCTAACAGCGCACCACAGTTTTTACTCATTAAAGGTGGAAGGTGATAGTTAGAGGCAAAAACAACCTCAGACTCTACTCAATTTATCATCAGCGATTTAAAGCTTACATCCAGTGCTCCAGCCAGTGGCATAAGTCAGCGCAGCTGCTGGTCGGCTTGGGTGGCGACAGTAGAGATAATGCTGTGTTGAAGCAGGCAATCTCTAATTGGGTAGTGGAAGCGCATGGTCTCGCAACGCCTCTGGGCATAAGGGCTCATGAGTAAAATCATGCCTATTTATAGGCCTGCCATGATCAGGTGACGTGGCAATTAAGCGTGTCGCGTGATATAACTATGGCACCTGTGAACCGTGCCAACAGCCTCTATTATCTGAAGCCAAGATGCAATTCACAGGCCTGCCTTGGTATGACAAAGCTATGCAAAGTCTCGTTCCCTTTAAAGGGAACGTTGTTACATGCGTAACCAGGACGTTCCATTTTAAAGGGAACTTCGACGCTGCATTTAGCATAAGACTATGGGAACGAAAAATACCCACTCCGTCATACTGAGGGTACGTCCTGTTCAAAAAGACCTAAGCCCGAGGGTCACTGCAAGACACTCGAGCCCGGGGTGGAATGAACATCCAGGCTGTAATAATGAATGAATGAATGTGTGTGGTGTAGCCCACCCTGCAGCAGCACACATATCCAGCAAAGATACCCCTTTGGGCAAAGCCTTTGCGGAGGCCACCGCCCTAGTGGAATGAGCCCTTATGCCCAGAGGCATAGCGAGACCGCACGCCTCATAAGCAATCGAGATTGCTTCCACTATCCAATTATAGATGCCATGCTTTAACACAGCATCACCTCTACTGTTGCCGCCAAAGCAAACCAGCGGCTGCTCCAACTTACGCCACTGGCCGGAGAGGTGGACGTAAGTACAGAGAGTCCTTACTGGACAAAGCAGGTGAATTCTCTTTTGTTCCCGTGTGGGGAATAGAGGAGGGGAGAAAGCCTGAAACACCACCTTAGGAATATAATCCGGCATAGGATACAGGAAGGCCTTGGCTATTCCTGGGGCAAAGTTAAGGCAGGAAGGGGCAACAGAGAGAGCTTGTAGATCTCCTACTTGCGTGAGAGATGTCAGGGCCAGCAGAAGAACTACCTTTAGAGTCAGAAGGATCTGACTCTTAGGGCTCAAATGGGGCACCTGACAGACCTTCCACAGAAAGGTCCCAAGAAGGTATGCGCAGCCTGCAGATGGGCCTCAGCCACCTGACACCACGCATGAACCTCGAAGTTAGAGGATGTTGTCCCACAGAGGGTCCATCAACAGGGGCATGGCTGGCCGAAATGGCAGCGACGTAAACCCTGATTGTAGAAGGAGCCCACCCTGTTGAGAAATGTTCTTGTAAGAACTCCAGGACTGTAGCTATTGCGCAGTTCACTGGGTCTACAGTGGATCCCAACAGATGGGAATCTCCCAAGGAGTGCCATCTCGCAGGTATATTATCTCTCAGAACCGTATTTGAGCTGAACAATAAGGTGCTACTAGCAGCAAACATAGACTGTCTTGGCGAACTCTCGCTAGAACTTGTGGGAGCAGAGCGATGGGGGGAAAAGCGTACAGATGTGACCTTGGCCACATGTGCACCATGGCGTCCAGCCCTAGTTGTGCGGGTGAACCACAGCAGGCCAGGTGTTGTCTCCTCGGAGGCAAAAAAATGCAATCCTGCTTGGCCAAACCTCGCCATATGGACTCCACCACTTGTGGATGGAGCCACCCTGCTCCAGATGAGGGCCGCACTGGAGACCATGAGCTGGACAGCTGTCTAAGACCGTGTTGCAGCCCGTGAGGGAGGTGTCGGTCATTACCATCTTGCGTTAAGGAGACACCCCTAGAGTGTGACCCAAGGCTAGAAACTGGGGACACTCAAATTCTCAGAGCATGTAGGCATCGCCACGTGACACTGATTATTCTCCGAGGATTCGTCCTTGGACGAAACCCCCAACTTCTCAGCCACCACTGAACTGTGTCCTTTGAAATAGGCCCTTAAGTGCCAATAGTCTCCCAAGATCCAGCTTTATCTTGCTCAGTGTTGATAGGATTGACCTGCATGTTGGGGATCGTAGTAGAATCCTTATAACCCCTAGAAAAGTTGTCCACTGCACTGGGGAAAGCATACTTTTCTGAGCTTCAACTCTGCCCCAAGCTCTTCATGTTGGGCGAGAACAACATTTCAATGTTGAACCGCCAGTTCCCTGGATCGTGCTAGAATTAACCAGTCATCCAGGTAGTTTAGTACATGGATGCCCTGGAGTCACAATGGAGCCAGAGTAACATCCATGCACTTTGTGAGGCGATAAAGCTAGCGATATATCTATGTGGAAATATGCACCTTTTAAATCTATCATCACAAACCAGTCCTCAAACTGAATCTGTGGAACGATAAGTTAGGGCATCAGCATCTTTAACCTGTATGTCCGAAGAGTACAGTTCAGATGACGAAGATCTAAAATTGGCCGCATACTCCTATTTTTTGTGGACCAGGAAATAACGGCTGTAAAATCCTCCCTCCCTCAGGGAACAAGGTACATGTTCTATGGCCCCTTTGTCCAAGAGGGATCTTTCTTCCTGCGTTAACGTCGGGCTCTGGTCTGTGCTGACTACTATGGTGAGCACACCTCTGAACCGGGGGGGTTGAGCTATTAACTGGACCCGGTAACCCTTTTCTACGGTAGACAGAACCCATGGAGACACATTTGGCAGTAGTTTCCTCAATGCCAGATGGTCTTTTAGTGACGTTAACTATTCCACATTCTATTGGAGGGAAAGCATCAGATTTTCGTTGTCCTGTGACAGCTCGCTGACCAGATCACACTGAAAACTTGGGGACCACCTTGGCTAGGGGAGGCTCTACAGTAGCACTGGGGGCTACCTGCCCTAACAACTTCATGTCCCCTGATACGTCCCTCCATGGCCCCTCAGGATCGCTCTTCTTTGCCTGTTTGGCCTTTATAACCATTCTCAGATCAGGCCTAGTAGCAGGCCGCGACTGTGGCCGCCTGGTTCCCCTGGCCGTCTGCGGGGGTTGGCGGGCTGCCATACTCGCCTTTTGGGTCTCCCTCACACTAGTGCTGGCCTCGAGCTCGAGACAACAGGGAAGGAACTGGCTGAATGCCGCCATATGTTGAGCTCGCTCAAGATATTTTGTCAAGCACTTCTGGAAGAAAGGGGAGTTTCTGCAGTGTTTCCCACTTCAGTTTTAGCACATCCATCTGGCTCCTCGGAGTCAGGGAGGATTTATTACTATTATTTTTTTGTATGTGTGTGTGTCCCCCTCTTTTGGCTTTCCATAGTGGAAGGAGTCGCCGCAACACGAGCTCCAAAATCCAGCAGAGAGCCGAATCCAGAAGACAGAGCAAGAGATAGAGCAGCGCTTGTCTCCGGCTCCTCTTCCAGATCCATAAGAGATCCCCCGAACCTGAGACGGCTAGCTGCCACAGCATACGAGGGGTTCTCAGCTCCACAGATCCACTGTAAAGCCCAGTTACTGTCCCAAGTGTCTGTTAACACGGACAACCAAGCCCTGCTAACGTCCAAGTCTGCTGACCTAACCAACCAAGGTATAGTCACGCCAGAGTCAGTAAATGCGTCTGACCAAGTTCTGCTCAAGCCCAAGTCTGCTGACACGGCCGACCAAGTTCTGCTCAAGCCCAAGTCTGCTGACACGGATGTTTTTTACTGCCATGCAGGTGGGACAGGCCATCTACATCCATGTAGATTAAGCTGATTCATGAATTGCTCAAATCACTGCTCATTTTGATGTCATGCACATGAATCCGACAAAGATTTATTTTTTATCTTTTCATTCACTCAAAGCTGCACTTAAATAACGGTTAAAGCACTCCAGATGAAATATAGTATCAGAGAAACAGACTGATCATTGTTTGATAATGATGGTAATATAGGTAAGATACAAGTACAAGACAGAAGTACTTGTACAAGGGCCACAAGCAGCTAGAAATAAGCTTACATAGTAACTCAGGATGGCCTTTCTGTTTCATCATGCACAGCAATAAAAGACCTTGGTGTGAATGTTGACTCTAGTCTTTCATTAGTCTTTCACTATAGTCTTCTTTCATTTAAAAAAAATATTGCTAAGATAAGAAATATGTCACTACATTATTTTGTCACCTCTAGGTCGGATTATTGTAATGGTCTGGATTTTCCAGTAAGTGAATTAACAAGCAAAATGCAGCAGTGAGAGTCCTTACTATAACCAGAAGATATGACCAAATCACCCTTATCTTATCCACACTGCATTGGCTCCTAATCACATTCACATTTATTACTATATAATGTGTGAAATGTTTTTTATTTATATATTTATTATACCACATTGTACCATGGTAACCATATTATGGCAGATGAGAAGGATGCGCTTTTCCCAAGTTTCACACAGACCACTGACTGACATCAAGTTTGCGACATCTGTAGCCTTGTTAAAATCATGCATTCATAGTAGGTTAACTCTAGTTAAATTAGGGATAATTGGTAGTATATTTTTTGCTACTATGTTGCAGTTAAATTACCAATTATGCTTTAAAATGGCAAATTATGCTGGATCGCAAAAACTGTGATATTTTATTGATTTTGCGTTGGGTTCTACAATCATGGAATTACGGAAAACTGGACGGACCGATAAAGCATTGAATGGTTTCGTGCCAGAGTACCTGAGCAAACCTTTGGTCTTTTATGATGTATCACATCTACCTCGATCAAAAGGTGCAGGCTATTTGTTGGTACCTCGGATCGTGCTGTCGCCCACCACTCATGCATTCACTCAGGTTTGTTGATGATGGAGTGGCTGGCCACTTTATGTCCCAGGCCACCCTCATATCTGTTAGACCTTCTGGCTCTCCCTATTAGTTTGCTGTTATAGGTAGTCTTGTCAGAGTCTTTGCTTGCACTCTGCACACTATATACAATTTCCTTAACCATTACATGACAATGAGCATACCTCATAATCTGTTCTGTCTCTTGCTCTCTCTCTCTCTAACTGTGTGTGTGTGTGTGTGTGTGTGTGTGTTGAGCTACACATGCTACTCCTGAGATACCAGTGATCCTGATGATTTTTTCTGCTCTCCGTACTTGCCCGAGCCATCCTGATGCCCTACTTCTTTTTGGAGATCTCATCAGTTAAAAACCCCTTTCTTCTGCTGAGGATGGCCCCATATGGACAGCCTAAAGATCAATGACATTACCGTGGATGGTACCACTCAGAAACCAAAAAGAAAACTTAGGACTGCAATTGCTATGAACAGTTTTGCTCTTAAGTCTCCTTCACTGAACAGTTGATAACTTCAACAAAATAGACTTCATGTTAAAATTATAATAAATTTAGAAAGAACTCTACTGTACCTATTAATAAATTATTGTTATCACCCAGATGAGGATGGGTTTCCATTTCAGTTTGGTTACTCTCAAGGTTTCTTGCTCATATCATCTCAGGGAGTTTTTCCTTGCCACCATCACCCCTCTGTTGCTTATTATAGATAAAATTATACATTTTAAATTCATATATGGAATGTATATATTTCTGTTAAGCTGCTTTGTGGCGCTATCAGCCTCTATTATCTCAAACGAAGACGCAATTCACAGGCATGCCCCAGTATGGCAAAACTCTTGTCACAATTCAAAGTTGGAGACGGATACAACGCAAAATTTCAAAGGATTTCATAAACAAACAAACAAAATACAAAGACACAATAACACGAGGCAAAATACTGTGGGGCGCTTGGGCAAGTCAGGACACGGAGCAACGCCTTCAGAAATGACAACTATGCAACTGCAATGAGAATACCCACTCTGTCATACTGAGGGTGTGGCCTGTTCAATAGATCCGAGCCCGAGGGTCACTGTAAGACATTCGAGCCGGAATTTATATCCAGGCTGTAATATCGAATGAATGTGTGTGGCATAGACCATCCCGACACAGCACAGACATCCTGTAAGTGTACCCCTTTGAATAAAGCCTTCAACGAGGCAACCCCCTCAGTGGAATGCCCAGAGCTGTAGTGAGAATGCAAATAAGTGATAGAGATTGATTCCACTATCCAATTGGAGATGCACTGCTTCGACACAGCATCACCACTACTGTTGCCACCAAAGTAGACCAGCAGGTGCTCTGACTTATGCCAATGGCCAGAGCGGTGGAGTAATTACAGAGAGCCGTTACTGGACACAGTAGGTGCAATTTCTCTTGTTCCGATGTGAGGAACGGAGGAGGGCAGGATGAGGAGGGCAGAAAGCCTACCGGCTGGGCAGCGGACTTTGGCACTTTAGGAATATAATCTTGCCTAGAATATAGGAAGGCCTTCGCTAATTCAGGGGCAAAATCAAGGCAGGAAGGTGCAACAGAAAGAGCTTGTAGATCTCCTACTCGGTTGAGAGATGTCAGGGCCAACAGAAGAGCTACCTTTAGAGTCAGAAGCTTCTCAGAGGCTTTAAGGGCTCAAATGGGGCACATGACAGACCTTCCAGGACCACAGAAATGTCCCAGGAAGGTATTCATGGTCTGCAGATGGGCCTTAGCCACCTGACACCATGAATAGACCTCGATGATGGAAGATGTTGCCCCACAGCGGATCCACCAATAGGGGCGTGGCTGGCCGAAATGGCGGCCACGTAGACCCTGATTGTAGAAGGAGCCAACTCTGCTGAGAAACGTCCTTGTAATAACTCCAGGATTGTAGCTATTGTGCAGTCTATCTGACAGGTCTAGATGATGTTGCTCACACCACGTGACAAAAGTTGCCACTTGAGCGCATAAAATTTCCTCATGGATGGTGCTATACCATTCAACATGGTCTCTACAACCTCAAGTGTGAGACCAGAATTTATGAGCTGGTGCCCCTCAGGGGCCAGACCCTCATTTTCCATTGCTCCGGCCGAGGGTGATAAATCAGCCCTCCGGCTTCAGACTGTAGATCCCGGCAAATAGGGATCTCACAAGGAGCGCTGTATAACAGGGATATTATCTCTGACAACCATATTCAAGCTGGCCAATAAGGTGCTACTAGCAGATGTAGACGGTCTTGGCGAACTCTCACTATAACTTATGGGAGCATAGCGATCAGCGGAAAAGCCTACAGATGTGACCTTGGCCACGTGTGCACCTTGTGTGCAGTGTGTTGTCTCTTCTGAGTCGAACACATCCATTTCAACTTGACCGAACATCCATCACATGGACTCTACCATTTAAGGATGGATCCTCCAACACCTCGGCCTCAGCCCCTGCCTTGACAGGATGTCTGCCCGGTTGCCCGGAATGTACCATTCACTCACTGATAAAAAATTTCCCTCCACCCAGAGAACAATTAGTTGTGCCTGCCTGAACAGGGGGAGTGAACTTAATCCTCCCTGTTAGTTGATATATGAGACCACCGCTGTGTTGTCTGTTACAACTAAAACATCACGAGCTGGACAGCCATCTAAGACTGCACCCCAGCCCGTGAGGGAGGAATCTGTCATTACCGAATTATGATTAAGAGATGCCCCTAAAGTGTGACACGAGGCTAGAAACCGAGGCCACCTCAAAACTGATTACTCTCAGAAACCCCTGACTTTTCAGCCACCACTGAAACGGTCTCATGTGCAATAGGCCCAATGGTATTATGTTGACTGCTGCTGCCTTAAGCCCCAACAGTCTCTTATAGAGACTGGAGGGGATGCCCAGATCCAGCTTTATCTTGCTCACTGTTGATAGGATTGACCCTGTGCATGTTGGGGATAGCAACACCCTCATTTTAGTAGAATCCCATATAACCCCTAGAAAAGTTGTCATCTGCACTGGAAAAAGCATACTTTTCTTGAGGTTCAAACTGAGCCCCGAGCTCTTCATGTGGGCGAGAACAACATCTCGATGTTAAAGTGCCAGTTCCCTGGAGTGTGCTAGAATTATCCAGTCATCCAGTTTAGTACATGGATGCCCCGGAGTCACAAGGGAGCCATAATGGCATCTGTGCACTTTGTGAAGTTGTGAGGGTATAAAGCTAGCCCGAAGGGAAGAACCCGATATTGGTATGCTTTTCCTCCAAATGTGAAACTCGGGAACGTCTTGTGATGTGTAATATTTCTACATGGAAATATGCATTTTTTAGATCTATCATCACAAAGAAGTCCTTGAACTGAATCTGTGGAATGATAAGTTTGAGCATCAGCATCTTGAACCTCAAACAAAGCATACAGTTTTTACACTTTTTTGTGGACAGGAAATAACACCTGTAAAAACCTCCCTCCCTCAGGGAATGGGATACATGTTCTATGGCTCCTTTGTCCAAGATGGATCTTAATTATTTCGCTAACATTGGGCTCTGCTCTATGCTGGCTACTGTGGTGAGCACACCTCTGAACCAGGGGGGTCAATCTCTGAACTGAACCCGGTAACCCTTTTCAGTGGTAGATAAACCCTATGGATACACATTTGGCAGTAGTTCCCACATTGTCAGATAGTCTTTTAGTGATAATAACTCTTCCACATTCTGTTGGAAGGAAAGCATCAGATTTCCATTTCCCTGTAAAAACTTGGGACAGCCTTGGCTAGGGGAGGCCCTTCAGTAGTACTGGGGGCTAACTGCCCTAACAACCTACATGGCCTCTTAGGACCGCTCCTTCTTTGCCTGCTTGGCCTTTATGATCATTCTTAGATCAGGCCTATTAGCAGGCTGCGATTGTGGACGCCTGGTCCCCCTGGTTCTCTGCATGCATAGGCAGGCCACCATACTCAAAAGTGTAATCAAATTATATAGTATGTAGATTAAATAGTGTTGAGAGTGTGTAGCAATATTTTGAAAGATGACTTCTGAAAGTTAATTGTTAATCATCTGGGTCTGGGCCTTCTCCATCAAAAAACTTTTTAAAATGTATTTCTAAATAGACTGTTTCCATGCATTTCTTTCTTGCATGTCAGGGCTAATTTCTTTAAAAAAAAAAATTAAATTGGACAAAAAGTTGTTTTTATCATAAAGCTTGCCTCCCGTGTTTCTACCATTTGCAGGACTACAAGACTGGTGTCACTAGCCAAGGGGAGGCACAACTAAGATATCATTGTATGGGTTTAGCTGCTACAGTGCTATGCAAAGTACATTAGCTGTCCTTATACTCTGCTCATATCATGTTTGCATACCTTGGAACTTATGTAGACATTTACATACCTTGTTTTCAAATAAACAAGGTGCAAATAAATTCGGTGCATTCCCTCCTCTTGTGCAAACTTTTTTGTGCAATTTCTGCAGATGTGCTTCATTTGTATTTTCAGGTTCTCCATGTTCATTGAGTGTAAAACCAAAATTTTGCCACATGGGAGATGTCACTCCTTTTACCAATCAGGCATTTGGTCATTTCAGTAATGGTCTCCACGTTGTCTTCTAAATGTGGCTAGATACACAACTTTGTGGAGTTCTGTTTAATATTTCACAATTGTTTGTACTGCCCCTATCACCTTGCACAGTGGTTCCTGTCAGTTAAATGTAATGTCTACAGTCGGTGTGTGTGCTATGCTGCCTGTGTAGTTTTTATGCATCGGTAAATAACTTTCAATGCATTAATTTAATTTGATTTAATTTATTATGAATAACAAACTCTTCATTAGGCAACTACATTGTTTAAGGCTGTTCTATTCATTAGGATATTGATATAGGAACTGTTGTTATTAAGTAAGTTACATTAGATAATGATTCCCCCTTTAAGCCAGTATACAATTTCATACCGGTATCGTCCCTGATGACTGTATACAGTGGCACACCTAAGCTGTACCACGGCCTGCTATGGAAACTGCATTCTGTCTTGGAGCTCAGGACCCTACCACAGATAGTAAAAACCTGTGGAAACATCATCAGGGTCTCGCTTACCTCCACTAAGTAGGTAACAGAAAATAGGAATTTATAAAGCCATCCACTTTGCTAAAGTGTGCTAAACCACTGTGCTAAAATGGCACCATTTCACATACATACAGTGGATATAAAAAGCCTACACACCCCTGTTAAAATGGCATGTTTTTGTGATTTAAACAAAGTCAACCAAGATAAAGTATGTCAGAATCTTTTCTTCTTTTATTGTGAAATTTTTACCCTATTAATTAATTAATACATTAAATAATTAATTTAAAATATTTTTTTAAAAAGTACAGTACCCTGGATTTATAAGTGTGCACACCCTTTTATAACTGGGAATGTGGAAGTGTTCAGAATCAACCAATCACATTCAAACCAATGTTAAATATTATTTAGTTTACAGTACACCTGCCATCAATTAATGTGACTTATTAACCCCAAATAAAGTACAACTGTTCCTATAGGATTTTCCATACATATTCTTGGTAGCATCCCACTGGAAAATACATGGGGTTGTAGGTATGGGAAATCATTGTTGACAAATATCAACCAGTAGAGGGTTAAAAAATGTTTTGAAGGGCATTGGATATACCGGGGACACTGTAAAGACAATCATCAACATTTAGAGAAAATAAGGCATGACAGCGATGCTACTGAGAACAGGACATTCCCCTAAAATCGATGAGAAGGTCAAGAGAAGACTGGTCAGGGAAGCTGCCAAGAGGCCTACTGCAACATTAAAAGAATTGCAGCAATTTCTTGCAAGTACTAGTTGCTCCCTACATGTGATAATCTCTGGAATTCTTCATATCTCTGAGCTATGGGGTAGGGTAGCAAGACAAGCATTTTTTAACAAAAAAATACACATCCAATCTCTCAAAAGCATGTGGAATAATGTGTTATGGTCTGATGAGACAAAAGTTGAACTTTTTGGTCATAATACCAACAGATATGTTTGCTACAAAAAACATTGCACATCACCAAAAGAACACCATCGGGTGAGAGGGAGATTTTGACTTGCAAGTGAGTATGATGCTCATGGGACAAAGACAATGTTACCTTACAAATAGGAGGCGGCTGTGGCTCAGGTGGTAGAGCGGGTTGCTCACTAATCTTAGGGTTGGCGGTTCGATTCCCAGCCTGGGTGACTCCACATGTCGAAGTGTCCTTGGGCAAGACACTGTACCCCAAGTTGCTCCTGATGGTAAGCTAGCGCCTTGCATGGCAGCATGGTAGCTCTTGCTACTGTGTGTGTGAATGGGTGAATGGGACACAGTGTAAAGCGCTTTGGATAAAAGTGCTATATAAGTGCACCATTTACCATTTAGGAGGCACCTTCAATGGTAGTGGCCCAATGTAAAACTGATTTACTCATCTCCAAAATAAAACCATATTTTTACACGAACTGGCCTGACATTTACAGGAGAAATATGCTTTCACATATAGAAATCATATTATACATAGCTCACCCAGTCCACACAATCTCCGTTGTTTTTAAAAGAAAATCATGCAGGCATTATAATGAAATGCAGCTTAACGGAGCCCAGAGCTGCACTGTGTCCCAATGTAAAATTAGATTCTCAAACAAATAGAACAGATTCAAAAGTACATCTGATAAAATATTATTAGGTGGCTACTGTCGGCAACTATAAACAACAGTTTCTTGATTTAGGAAAGACATTGCTGATAAAGAAAGATAGTTCTCTAGCTGGCTCAGTTACATTAGATAGAAAGCGTTACAGAAAGGTCCACAGGATTTTTGTTTGAGATCAATTGTGAACTCAAGTGAAGCATCTGAGGATCTGTACAAGTTCAGAGGCCAGTTTCACAAAGCAAGCTGAACAAAGCTGAACAGAGTTTTGAGCTGACAAAACCAAACAAATCCATCCCAGGTTAATTAAGGCCTACAGGTTTCATGATTCAATTAAATTTTATTTGTATAGCACTATTTAAAATGGATATTGTTTCAAAGAAGCTTTAGAGAAATATATAAACACAGGATACAGATTTTAAGTGTGTGGATTAATCCCTACTGAGCAAGCCAGTGGCAAGGAAAAACTCCCTAATATGAAATCAGGAAGAAACCTTGAGAGGAACCAGACTGAGTAGAGAATCCATCCTCATCTGGGTAACAACGGATATTGTCAAAGTAAAAGAAAGTTCATTATGGGTTTGTTGAACTAGTCCACTGTTCATCAAAAGAGACCCGAGTGCAAAACTGCATGTGTTAATTGCAGTACAAGCAGTACCATCTTAAGCAATCTACAGGCTGCAGCCTCTAGTTGATGAGGGCTCCATCCAGAGGTAGGGCATCAGGATGGATCAGGCAGGTCGGTTTCAGGCATGAGGAGAACAAGGTTGGTTGTGACGTCAGTTTCAAGCCTGAGCAGAACCTGGTTGGTTGTGACATCAGAACATGGTTGTCTTTGTCAGCAGACTCTGGCGTGATCATATCTTGGTTGGTCGTGATGTCGGCTTCAGGCATGAGCAGAACTTGGTTTGTCATGTCAACAGACTCTGGCGTGAGCATAACCTGGTTGGTCGTGACATCGGCTTCGGGCGTGAGCAGAACCTGGTTGGTCGTGACATTGGCTTCAGGCGTGAGCAGACCCTGGTTGGTCGTGACATTGGTTTCAGGCATGAGTAGAACCTGGATGGTCTTTATGTCAGTTTCAGGTGTGAGCCGAACCTGGTTGGTTGAGATGTCGGTTTCAGGCATGAGGAGAACTTGGTTGGTCATGTCAGCAGACTCAGGCGTGAGCATAACTTCGTTGTCCATGTCATCGACCTTGGACTGGCACTTGGTGTGGGTGGTTGCCTCATCGATCTCAGACTGGAACTCAGTGTGGACGGTCACATCATTGATCTCAGACTGGTACGTGATGTGGAAGGGCACATCGTCGATCTCAGACTGGAACTTGGTGTGGAATGTCACATCGTTGATCTCAGACTGGAACTTGGCATGGAAGGTCACATCATTGATCTCAGACTGGAACTTGACATGGAAGGTCAGCTCGTCAACCTTTAGCTAACAGCCAATAGCATTCAACATGGAAAAAATTGAAGAGCAAGTTATTATTATGCAGAAATATGAGAAATTTAAACGTACACTAACCAGAAAAAGCAAAACCATTGAGGCCATCAAAGCTTGAGAAAATTTCTGATTGTGTAAATATGTAAGTTTTCTTGCAATGAGCATTAACAGATTGAAAAGTTATAACCCCAGCATATTTCATGTCATTTAATTTAATATTAATGTAAACATTTTTTATTAAATATAAATAAAATAAATATCAATCTTTTAAAATATATTAGGACAGGAGTAATGCCACTCACAATGAAACGTACCACTCGCAAAGAACTACAAAGCAATACACACAGTTTGTGGTACAGTAAGAGCATGGCTTCAGCATGCCAGATTTTTAATGTGCAGCTCAAGAAGCCAGCAGAGGTAAACTGTGTCAACTGCCAAAAATCGATTTCTTTTGTACAGATGGTCATCAGGAAAAGCCAACACAAACACTAAAGGGTTAACACTGATGCATCACATTTATCTCACTTTGCTCACAGCTGATTGGTCCAATTTGGGTTTGAGTTTTCTTACCCAGAATAAAACCTGCTCCGGAGCAGGTTAGCCATGGAGTATAAGATACCATGGCAATGAAACCCACTAAAAACCAATCCACCTTGTTGAGACCAAAAACCCAGAATTTGCTCAAACTAAACTCAAACTTAGCTGGGTAGCCACAGAAGCCGGCTTCGTGAAACAGGCCTCAGCAGTTAAATAAAATTGTTTCGCAAATTTCTATCTGTTATTATGATTAGTGAATGAAAGTCTTCTTATTCTTTTTCAGTTCGAACTGGTTCACAGTGGTAGGGTTCAGTTAAAAAAAAAAAAAAAAAAAAAAAAAATCAAACAAACAAATAAAACCCCTTGGTGTGTTAAAGTCTTTCTCCACAAGATGGCATAGTCAGCCTTTTTTATTATTATTATTCTGAAGCACTAAGACCCTGCTCACATCTCCCAGAAATTATGATTCTTTTAATTATGAATACTAATTTACACAACAATATACATACATATGTTAATATGAAGTTGGTCTCCGCTTTGCTGCCACCATCTTCTGTAAAAGTTTTCCACTAGATTTTAGAATGTGGTCATATGGATTTGTTCTCATTCAGCTACAAGTTTCAAGGTTCTTTATTTTTTCACATACATATGTAATACATGTGATGTATAGTGCAACAATGGCAAGACCAATAACAAACTAAGGATATACACACATAGTAAAAATAGAACATAATAGAAATAATAAAATACAGTAGTCAAATATACAGAGTTGTAAAGTGTGTACAAGACTATACAATGTGCAAATTATTATTATTATTATTATTATTATTATTATTATTATTATTATTATTATTATTATTATTTTATTGTTATTATTTTAGTGCAAACTGCTTTGTGTATGTGTATCAGTGTGATGTAGGAATATGCAGACTTTTTCGATTGCCCTCATTCAGTAGCCGGATTGCCTGAGGGTAGAAACTCCTCTTGAGTTTCTCTGTGGTCCTCAGGATCCAGTAGCCCTTCCCTGATGGGAGCACTGAGATTGTGTCTGGGATGGTGAAAGTCTTTAGTGGTTTCTGATTGGGCAAAATCTTTACAGAGCATGTGGGAATAGTCTCTCCTATCAGAAACTCGGTATAACCAAGCACCATTTCTGTAAACTCTCTGATGTCATCAGAGCTGCCCCAAAACATCTCCCAGTCTGTATCCTCCAGCATGTCTTGTAGTTTGTGATTGGTTAGTCCAGTGCTGCACCTCCCATGTCACTGGATCTTCCCTCTGCAACTTTTGTTTATATTTTGTGAGGAGTAAAATGACATTGTAGTTTGACTTACCAAGTGGCTGTGTTTTTATTGCCTTATAGCAGTCCCTGTGTTGTGTATAAAAGTGATCCAGTGTCCTTGCAGCCTGTGTACGGCAGGTTATTTGCTAATACAAATCTGATAACTTTTTTAAAGTTCGCCTTGGTAAAGTCACCAATAATCATCAGCGCTGCATCCAGATTCGATGTTTATAGCAGTCCAATGTCCCTTTATAGTATTGATAAAGCAGTGTCTGTGTGGACCTGAGGTGGAATATAAACAGGCATTATGATGGCAGAGGTAAATTCTCAGTGTAAATAAAAAGGGACGGCATTTGACAGCAAAGTATTCCAGGCCCAGCTCTTTTTCCTCATCGCCTGTGTTTGCACTTCAGACGAGTAAGTCCATTGTTTACCTAGCTCAGACTCATCTCCAGAAGCCAGCCTTCCTTAGTGGTGCCATTTTAGGACAATTACTATATCACGAGGTAAGGCACTGATTTTGGGCAAAAAGACCTGATGCAGCCATCATACCAATTCATTCCATCGGTGCTCAATAGGGTTGAGATCAGGTTTCAGTGCAGGCCTCTGGAATTCCTCCACACCAACATTAGCACACCATGTCTTCATGGACCCCATTTGTGAACAGAGGCAATGGCATTGTGGAACAGGTTTGGGCCCTTTCGTTCCAATGAAAGGAAATCTTAATGCAAGGGGAAATATAACAGGCATTTCCAATATTTAAAAAAAGTAATTATTAGATTATATGTTTATAGATTAGAATGATTAAATGTTCATAATTACATAATTGTCCTGCTTAGTTTGAGCCCATAACAAGTTCCCAATATGAGGCTGAATGTAAACCCAGGATGCCTCAGTAAGAATCAACAATCTGTCAGTAACATTGGTGACACTTTCATGTGATGCTGTGAGGTGGAGCTACATGAACCTTTATGATGTTAACATATCAGAGTACAGAAAGAATACTTTTATTCGACACAGACCATTCGTTATGTTCACGTTAATATTCATGTCTCTGTGGCTTTCACTAGGTGAGTTACCTTTTTTTGTTATTTCAGAAATACTAAGTGTTGATTTAATGACTAATTAGTCTGTGTGGTATTAAGGAAAAACAGAATGTTTGTCTAACATGCTGTTCTGATTTGATTGTGTAAAGATTACAAACATTATATTCTCTTCTCCATGACAGGTAACTCCATGGCAGATTCAACAGAACCACTTTTCTCTCATACAGATGTAGATGAAGGTGATAATGTTACTCTGTCCTGCAGATATGAAATAAGTGGTACTACAAACTACCTGCACTGGTACAGGCAATATCCAAAATCTAAACCTGAGTTCCTTCTTTATATTCATCAACGTGGAACTCTAAGTCCAAATACTCCCCCAAGAATGTCTGCTAAAGTTCATGATGACAATAATAATAAACAAGTGGATCTGCTCATCTCCTCTGCTGCTCTATCAGACTCTGCACTATACTACTGTGCTCTGGCGCCCACAGTGACAGGAAATCCAACTGCATTGAACAAAAACGTTGACCTAGTTTGTTATACTGAAGGCTGCAAAAGTTACATAATTTCAAATAAATTGGCATTCAGTTTTGGTGCATATTTTTTTGGAACTATTAATTACAGTATGATAACTTTTAAAAATATGTTCATTATATTTTGGTTTCCATTGTTCTTAGGAGTCTGTCTGAACACTACATTTTATTACTCAACTCCAACTCTCTCTGTAGCACACAAAATCTCTGCTGCCCGCATGTCTTAATGCATTCTTTCACCGACTTTATTTGCCTTTTCCATTTTGCGCAAATCATTGCGCAAACAGCTCACACCGCTTGTTTCTGTCCTACATCCACCTTCAAATAACAACTCTTGTTTCGCATGTGGTTTTCAGGTCATATATCCGTGTCACTTCTTGCATGTGTTTTCGTGACAAAATTTAGTTTGGACACCAGATAGAGTCATCGTGTAACAGATTGTCAGATCGTGTAGTATGTGACCCTCTGTCATTGAGCAATCACATAAAATCAACACCACAACAACTTCAAGACTCCCGATTACAAGACAGCAAGTCGTGTAGATTGAACAGCACAGTTATGTGCCAACGTTGAAAGTCGTGTAGTGTGAACTTGGCTTTAGTTGATGAGGACTTCCTGAAGATTTTGATTTTGAAAAGTATTGGTAGAAGAGAACGTCGGGGTTACGCATGTAACCCTGCTCCCTGAGAAGGGAACGAGACGTTGCATTTAGCATAACAGTATGGGAGCGCCTTGTGCGCGTGACCGGTATCTGAAGCTTGTGTAAAATCATGCCTCTACCTATAGGCCCGCCATGATCAGGTGACGTGGCAATTAAGCGTGTCGCATGATATAAATATGGCACCTGTGAACCATGCCGCCAGCCTCTATTATTTGAAGCGAAGACACAATTCACAGGCTTGCCCTGGTATGACAGTGCTATGCAACGGCTTGGGTATTTTTGAACAGGCCGTACCCTCAGTATGACGGAGTGAGTATTCCCATTCCCATACTGTTATGCTAAATGCAACGTCTCGTTCCCTTCTCAGGGAACAGGGTTACATGCGTAACCTCCCTTAGGGAACGGGGTACATGTTCTATGGCCCCATTGTCCAAAAGGGAACTTACTTCCTGCGCTAACGTTGGGCTCTGGTCTGTGCTGACTACAGTGGTGAGCACACCTCTGAACCGGGGAGGTCGAGCTATAAACTGGACCCGGTAACCCTTTTCTACGGTAGACAGAACCCATGGAGACACATTTGGCAGTAGTTTCCACTCTACCTGATGGTCTTTTAGTGACTAACTGTTCCACATTCTATTGGAGGGAAAGCATCAAATTTTCGTTGCCCTGTGACAGCTTGCTGACCAGAGAACACTGCAAACTTGGGGACCGCCTTGGCTAGGGGAGGCCCTACAGTAGCACTGGGGGCTACCTGCCTTAACAAGTTCATGTCCCCTGATACGTCCCTCCACGGCCCACCAGGACCGCTGTTCTTTGCCTGCTTGGCCTTTATGATCATTCTCAGATCAGGCCTAGTAGCAGACTGCGACTGTGGCCGCCCGGTTCCCCTGGCTGTCTGCGGGGGTTGGCAGGCTGCCATAATCGCCTTCTGGGTCTCCCTTGCACTATTGCTGGCCCGGGCTCCACTCGTGGATGCCCGGGTGAGCTCGAGACAACAGGGAAGGAACTGGCTTTTTTTGAATGCCGCCATATGTCGGGCTCACTCAGCAGGTCTGCTTGGTAGGCCTGCAACACTGTCATTGTCTGCATGGCAAGACTACTACTTCATAGGCTTGCCCACCAATGCCACGGCGGCCTTATGCGGTGGTTTGGATGCAAAGCCGGCCCCTCAATTACCTGCCGTCAATGGAGAGAGGTAGCTCGCAAGCGCCTCTTCCACCTTCAGCATAGCTAAATAGTCATGCCGTTCATTCCCCACAATGGCTGAATAATCCAACATTGTGGGGTTATAAATATGGCTTATGCATGGTTTTCCCCAGAAGCCTGATATTTTGTCATGCACAGGGAAGACAGGGGAGTTTCTGCAGTGTGAGGGATTTACTTTCACTGGGGAGAAAAAGGCTCATCCAGCCTTAGTAATCACTTCAAGCAGCTCTTTATATGCTGCTCTCAGTTTTTAGCACATCCTTCTGGCTCCTCGGAGTCAGAGAGAAATTATTGCTATTATTTCTGTGTGTGTGTTTTTTTTTTTTTCTTCCCCTTTTGGCTTTCCATAGTGGAAGGAGGAGTCGCGACGCGAGCTCCAAAATCCAGTGGAGAGCCGAACCCGGAAGACAGAGCAAGAGATAGAGCAGCGCTCGTCTCCAGCTCCTCTTCCGGATCTATAAGAGATCCCCCGAACCTGAGATGGCTAGCTGCCTCGGCAGCGGCTGGCCCAGATCCGCGAGGCTCTGAAACCCAACTCGCTTCGGCTTCCGGGAAGAGCGCGAGTCGCGAGCCGAGCTGCTTAATGTAGGCATTATCATGCGCAGCCTCTCGAGGCTGCCATCACATGCTACACTCCTAAACACACCCAGAAAGTGTGCACTAGTCCTGTGATGAAACGGGAGCAAGCCGTAACACACTTCCTGAATTCTTTCTCGCTCATTACTTCCCTCTCTTTTCTTTTCTTTTTCTCTAAAAAAGGGATAGAAAAGTTCAGAGATTTTGAGAAAAAGGGGGGGTTTCCTGGTTACGTCGCGGTTTTGAGAGGATTCCCGCGATGGTTATGTGTTCGTCTGGTCGGCGTTGAGTGGCGTCTCGGAAGACCAACCAGAATGCTGAATGGAACTGCGTCTAGTATGAGGGAGTTCGGCTGGCTGGCGGCAGGAGTTTTGAAAAGCTGGGGAGCTCTAGGCTGGGTCTCCGAGCAGATGTTGATTGAAGACTCCCGCCGTCGCTGATGAGGTGAGATGAGTTGATTTTAGTGAGCTGTGTGAGCATAGAGAACACGAAGCATGAAACGAATGGAAGAGTTAGATTTTAATTCTATCTGGCTAGTCCTGCCCTCTGTCACGTTTCGTGACGTAACGGAGATAAGGTAGGATGCAATCGCAGGTTAAACAGTTTTATTGTAGCAATACAGGCAGGTAAATCCAAACTTTAATCCAAAACCTAATCCAGAAACATGCAAAGGTCAGGCGATTGGCAAACAGGCATAAAGGGGCGAGGCAGGAATCAAGGTCGCGGTCACGCAAATACAGGGTCTAGAAACAAAACAAGAAACATGAACAATAGCGCGGGACTGGTAGCGGAGAAACCAGCGTGACTTAAACAGACAAATCTAAACATGAAACATGACATGGACTATGACTATGAACTGGGAGCGGAGAAACCAGCGTGAACTAAACAAACGAATCGAAACATGAGACTATGACTATCTATATTTACTCTAATATTCCGCGCCGTATATATATACACAAACATAATCAGCGTTGTAATGGCTGACAGCTGAGGGCAATTCAGACACACGTGAAACAATAACCAATGACAGAACGGGGAGGAGACATAACAGAAACATAAACAAATGCACGTGATTGTCAACAAGGGAAAAGCAGGTGCGCACCTGCTCGTGCACGTGCGCTCACATGCTCCACAGCTTGCTACTTAAAGGCGAACTCGTGACACCCTCTAAGGGTTCCAACCAACCAGACAACATATGATAAGTACACTATTAATAGTAAAACAATAATCATACTAGGACTACTATACTAATACATGCTAAATAAATTAAACAATTAGTGGTAACTTAGTGGTTATAAGCCCAATAAGTCCCGAAGGAAGCTTGGCAGTAAATAGCTTTTGCAGTTGCTTTTCAAATGTATTAATTTTCACTGTCATTGTTTCCGTGGAGTGCCCTGATTGTGGAATATGCTGATTCAACAAGGAAAGGGGGCCTCCTCCCCCCTTTCTTTTTGTAGTTATCACTTTATGGGTGAAGGACCTTGGGTTTTATCTGTTCGGTAAGCCATCTGGTTTTCGTGAGTCCAAGAGAAGGGCTTGTTTCTCAACCCACTTATGGCATTCTGGGTTGACTTATGGTTTTATTGCAACATTCGCCCAGGTGGCCACTCTGACAAAGGCCACTAGTGTTTACTAATTCTGGGTTTGTCTGTCCACCACAGAATTTTTGGCACCAGTCTCGTCAGCTTCTTTATATTATGGTTTGAGTGGTCAAGGGCTGTTTAAATGGAATGTCTTATGTTCTCTTGTTATCATCTCTGCTGCCTGGTTCGATCCTACATACCCCCCTTTTGGTCTGTGATGTTGGAGGAAAAACATCGGCAAGCACTGGAAAACAACAAGCACAGCAGGCACAACATACAAACAAGACAACATCTCCATCACTGGCTAAATACTGGTGCAGGAATGGTGTCTATCACATACCTTTATGACATGTTGATTCTATGATTATGCTTTTGTCTCTCTTTTCTCTAGGTCGTTTGGCCTAAAAGAAAAGAGAAAAGAAAGAGAACGGAATAACAGTGGCAGTGATCACAAAAGAGAGGAAGGAACAGAAAGAAGAGACAAAAATTGGATTATGAGCGGTGTTGTTTCCCTATACTGGTGTGCGTGCACTTCTCTACACTAGTGTAAATTGGTTTAAGTGTAGGAATATTTAACTGGTGTGATGGTTCTACAGTTGGCCTGAAAAACGACTAACATTAGCTACTATCACTTAAAGTCAATACTTACATCAGCTAGACCAATTTGTGGATGAAGAAATACCTACACAGCAGGTGACAGAAGCAAGGGTCCTAGTTTATTACCAACCACCCCGAAATCCCAACAGTGAGACGTCCCAAAGCGATCTGATCTCCACTCAGTTGGGGCTTCTCTTATATACAGTTTGCTATCCCTTGTGTACGGGGATCAGCGTGGCCGCTCTCCATCATCCAGCATCTGACGGGAGAATATAAAAGGGCCATTCTTTGCTAGCAAAGGGAGAGAGTGCCACAGCACGACACCGGCGCCCAAACACTCCACCCCACTGCACCTACTTTGCACCCAACACCCTCACAGAAATTAAATGAACTCTGCCCGTTTGCCCCAGAAAATGGCTTCTTGTGTCTGTGCTCAGCCCACTGCTGTCTAGGCTCGCTACATAAGGTTAAGTTTCTTAATTTTTTTAGTGAGATTAAATACTGATTATGTGGTGTTACATTCATATACATATGCCTTATTGGTTCAAAGTTTTACCTTTCCTATCCCTATTTTTCTTGACTAAGCTTCCCTACCTTCCGTCTTGTCTTCTTCAGGACTCAAGGTTTCCGACTTTCGCTATCCTTGCTTTTCCCAAACTATTTCAACCTAAGCATCCAGGGGTGGGTGAAAAAACCTCTTTAAGGAAAAATTCCCCCGCTGCCAGCACTTTCATGCTCGACAGTGTTTTTAGTCTTTTCTGCACCTGGTTGCCTGTCAAAATTCACACACCTCACATGTATTACAACTATTTGTCACATGTCAATGTCCACTTTCTCTGTTTGAAGTTTCCCTTAGCAGTGGTTGTGGCAGTGTCTTCCTTTTGCTGGTTGTCCTCGGCCCAGACACTTAACGTATTGTAGAGGACCACCCTTGCGGAGAGATTAGGCTAGCACTTACACCCAAGAAGGCAACACAATAAGAGCCAGGGGGTGTAAACTTATGAACAGGATGAAATTTACTGATGTAAATTGTTATTTTGTCTTCTGGGAGACATGTAAGTATATTATTGAGCTTCTGAAGGGCAGTACTAAATGAAAAAAATAAGGTCTTTAAACAAAGTAATAACAAATTACACAGATCAACCTGTTCGAAGGTCAACCCCGTCAAACCCAATCCCCCTATTTTTTAATAATTCTGCATGAGTCCCTCAGTTGTCCTCACTGTGAAAAGATTGATCTCAACATCATATAGCCCGTGTTGGAAAGGACTCATATATACAGAAGATGCTGGAAAAGTAAAGAATGCAAGACCTGGAGGATTTTTCTGAAGAACAGTGGGCAGTTTAACTGCTCAGGACAAACAAGGGACTCATAAACAACTATCACAAAACATAAAAACATTCATGGATCATCCAGGTAACAACACACAGTATTAAGAATCAAGCGTATGTAAACTTTTGAATAGGGTAATTTTTATAAACTCAGCTACCATCTTGTGGACTATATGCAAACATCTGACCTGCGTGAAGTTGGCCCCCCAGTCATAGACACCAGCTTTTCAAGGGGCACGTTTTTTTCCATGCAGTTGTGGTTTGCGCTTCCTTCACCGTGGCGCCATCGGGGAACGGCTTCTTGTGTTTTGTCAAGATACGCGCCACTTTAAATGATGCCTCTGTTACAGCATTTCCTCTCTTTATCAGTTTGGTGAATAAAGATTGTTGTTTTTGTAATGTTGCTTTCAGCTGCTTCACTTTTTCAGTTCGTAGCCCGCTATCCACATGAAAGTCCCGTGCAAAGTTACCATGAACTTGAGTGAAATGGCGATCAACATTGCATCTTTTACTGCTGGCAGAACTGCTGGCGCCGCAAATTAGGCACGCACATCTTCCGCTTACATTGGTGAAGAAAAAATCACTCTCCCATTCCTCATGGATATAGTATGTTTTCTTCCTCACTCTTTCTTCTTTACTCATCCTGAAGCAAACAAAAGTTTCTAGCTAATACTATAATATAATATGAGCATGATGACGTGCTTGATTGAAACTTTGGCATGATGACCGATGTGGCAAATAATACTACATTTTCAGTGGAGGGGGTGGGATAGGAAGTGGTATAGCCCACTCTGATTGGATGAAATGGGAAAGGGTCGCCAGAATGTCTTTGAGAGCTACCTAGAATCAGGCCACGAGCTACTGGTCGCTCGCGAGCGATGTGTTGGAGACCCTGCACTGCACCATCTCTCACCTGGAGAGATCTCTGCTGAAGTGCACCTGTTCCTCAAATCCCTCTTTTTCATGAAGATAACCCTGAGAGCTGTCTATCATTTAATGAAGACTGGGAAATCAAACCTAGATTTGTGTCCAAGGCTTAATTGTGTTTTCATTACATTGTGAATGTCAAGCATTGCCCATGTTATTGCATTTGTGGTGAATGGAGGAGGTTATTATCAATATTAGACTGTGGTTTAAAGCTGCTCCTAGTAGATGGATTTGTGACTTTAAATTGCCCTTAGAGTATGCAAATGGATGTGTGTGTGTGTGTGTGTGTGTGTGTGTGTGTGTGTGTGAGAGAGAGAGAGAGAGAGAGAGAGAGAGAGAAATTGTATATTTTTGCAAATACTATTTATTATATTATTATTATATTATCATATTATTATTAAACTATATATTAAAATATTATTTTGACAGCTCACATCTCTTTTGATCTTTTTGCAATGAATAACCTGTAAGTTAGTGTAAATATTTACTAGCGCGTTTTTCTCCTTGGTGAACACAAGATGGTGCAGTTAGTTATCTTATTATGGGCAAAGTACTAGAGCAGTGGTCATCAACCCTATTCCTTGAGATCTACCTTCCTTCAGGTTTCATATCCAACCAAAATCTAACACCCATTTCAGTTGATCAAGAAAAGAAAAGAAAGCAGTTATCATTAACAGCATTTAACAAAAAATGACAGTGACAAAATTTAGCAAAGTACTAAAATGTAAGGAGTCCAAGAGAGCAAAGAGCAGCAGGTGACTGATGAAGCAGTTTGGTGACCGTTCCCATGACTAGCCATGATAATGCTAGCCTGAATGTGGAACGTTTTTAGACGTGCATATGAGGCTAAACCTGTGCATGGCTTCGAAAGTGAGATTGACTGCCCACAATTAAATAAAGTTAACAGCCCATGTACAGTCATTCAGACTTTTAGGGAATACAGGGACTCAAATACACAAAAAGTTCCAGAAGGACTGAGGCAGTTGTTGGCTACTGTGAATTCTATATTGATCTTAAGTGGAGTGTGAGTAGGGTTTCTCCAAAATGAATCTCATTTGTAGCTTGCAGTATGCATCCCTTCTGATCCTCATCATCTCATCTTTAACTTACAAAGTTAAATATTGAGCCATTTGTGTGCTCATGGATACGTAAGGGACACACGGAAGAGTAGGAGGACACACACATGACAGCTTTGTGGAATATTTTGTGTTAGGTAAGACACTTTTTCTTGATTATGTTGTGCAGTTAATGTTAGTTTATTGGAAGTGGGCCTACTTTATGAAACGGTGCTTTGTTTTTGAAGTGCTTTGGACAAATGTGTTTTGTAGCTAACTGAGGTGACAGCACATGAGTTGATAGAATGTGCAAACCATAAATGTTTTCCTTTATACTGAGAATACTCACTACTATAAACTCATTACGTCGCTAGGCCTACCTATAAGCATTGAATATCGTTGGCTACATAAGGTGCTAGAAGCACTTTTACGTGTCTGTAAGTTCGGGGACTGGGACCTTTCGTGTACATCCCGACTTGCTGGATCACTACCCTCTTATTATCCTGGGACCTGCAGATTTACAAATTAAGCTCTCTGATTAAAATGATAGTTTTTACATAATTGCATTTATTTCCTGCTTTTCAGTTAGTGTTTGCTTATATGTGCTCTGGATAGGTTCTCCATGTGAAGCTGAATGTAAACAGGATGCTTCAGAATCAAGAATCTGACTGTAACATTAGTGACACTGTCATTTGATGCTGTGGGTGGAGCTTCATGAAGCTTTATGATGTTAACATATCAGAGTACAGAAAGATCTTATAATATTTTCATACTGCTAAGACCATTCACCATGTTCACTGTTATATTCACGTGTCTTTGGCTTTCACTAGGTGAGTTTTGAATATTTGTTATTTCAGAAATATTATGTGTTGAATTGGTGATTTATTAGACTGTGTGGTGTGAGACAGAATGTGGGTCTGACTTATGTACTGTAGTTCTGGTTTGATTATGTAATGTTAAAATCATTATGTTCTCTTCTCTATGACAGGTGACTCCATGGCAGATTCAGTAGGGCCACGTTTCACTCATAAAGTTGTAGAGGAAGATGATGATGTTACTCTGTCCTGCAGATACAAACCAACCAGTCTTACAGGAAACTACCTGCACTGGTACAGGCAGTATCCAAAATCTACACCTGAGTTCCTTCTTTATATTTCTCAAGGTGGAGCGCTAAGTTCCAACATTCCCACAAGAATGACTGCTAAAGTTAATGGAGATAATGAACAAGTGGATCTGATCATCTCCTCTGCTGCTGTATCAGACTCTGCATTATACTACTGTGCGCTGGTGCCCACAGTGACAGGAAATTCAACTGCACTGTTCAAAAACTTTGACACAGTTTTGATATATGGGAAGCAGTTCTTTGAGATATTTACATGCCAATTCTGGGGAATTTTGTCGAGTTTATATTTGTGAGACACACTGGATTATTAGGAGACAGCTCATTCATTTATTCATCTTCAGTAACCACTTTATCCTGGTCAGAGATCCAGGGATTTTCCTGAGAACTCTGGGAGTGAAGGAGGAATGTGAGAAAACCAAAAAAGAGAGCATGCAAAACATTGCACAGACAGTAACCTGAGCTCACTCTTACCTGAAAGTAGAAATTGAGCCAGAAAATCCTAATTTGATCCTAATCCTAAATTGTCTCAATTTCATGCAGAGACAGAGGAGAGCTAACCCTTGCCTTGACCAGGATAAAGAGGTGACTGAAGATGAACAAATAATTAATTTGAATAAAATATAAATTCTGTTGTTAGGTTTTTAAAGACAGGTTTTTTTTTTTTTCAAAACTGCTATACTCTTTTCTATAAGTCAAAAACTTTATTGGTCTTTTTGTGATTTATGACCTATAGTCCTCTCCGAAACTACTTGAATGGCAAGGCCAATTAAGTTTTGCTGAAGACATTTTGGTTTGAGAACAAAAGATGAATATTAGAAGAGAGTTTTGAATTTCAGCTTTTATTTCCTGGTATTTATATGTAGATATGAGATATGATATGAGAGTTGTGAAGAAAAACACCTAAATCAAAGTCTGTGACATCACCAACAACCTCCACAGGGCAGGGGTGAAGGTATCACAATCCACCATTCAATGACTTTTACAGCAGAAATAAAGAGGTCATACCATAAGATGCAAACCAGTCATTGTTTTGTTCCTACCTTTTTAGTGAACATCTCTCGAGCTCACTGTCTCTTATTTCGAATCTAGTTCCCCCTGTCTACACAATGTATAACAACAGACCTCCCCCTTAAAAAATAAAAAGAATTAACATAACATTGTGTAGTTGTCTTTTTTTCTCTCTCTTCACATTTCACAGTTAAGCTGTCACAGTATATAACGGGGGGGGGGGGGGGGACATTTGTTTTTATCACCATGACTTAAAGACAACCTTGAAAAACTTTATGCAGGGGTACTTTTTTAAAAAACAACAACAAAAACAAAAAATCAACGTTAGTTCACATGACTTCAATTAGTCTTTCTGGAGGTTTAATATTTCTTTTTGGTCTTTGTCTCAGGTAATCTATCTGCAACCTGTCTGAAACTCATCAACTAATGGCACAGATGTCAATGTGAAACGTCTGGGTTACACAGGTAACCCTGTTCCCTGAGACGGGAATGAGACGTTGTGTTTAGCATAACACTATGGGAGCATCTGAAGCTTGTGTAAAATCATGCCTATTTATAGGCCTGGCATGATCAGGTGACGTGGCAATTAATCGCATCGCGTGATATATATATGACACCTGTGAACCGCACCGTCAGCCTCTATTATCTGAAGTTAAGATGCAATTCACAGGCCTACCCTGGTATGACAAAGCTACGCATCGTCTTGTTCCCTTCTCAGGGAACAGGGTTTCATGCGTAACCCAGATGTTCCCTTTCAAAAGGAACTTCACGTGGCGTTTAGCATAACACTATGGGAACGAGAATACCCACTCGTCATACTGAGAATACCAGTCATACGGAGGGTACGGCCTGTGCAAAAAGACCCAAGCCCGAGGGTCATTGCAAGACACTCGAGACCAGGTCGGAATGAATATCCAGGCTGTAATATTGAATGAATGGGTGTTGCTTAGACCACCCTGCAGTAGCACACAGATCCTGTAAGGCAGGAGTGTCCAATCTTATCCGGAAAGGGCCGGTGTGGGTGCAGGTTTTCATTCCAACCAATCAGGAGCCACACCTATTATGAAGTGCCTTGATGGCCATAAGAACAGGAATGGTGACATCTTTAACGGAGTCGCAGAAAGAATGGGGGAGGAAAGTTTCATACGTTGAGTTGAACAAGTGCGCACCTGCTGGAAAATCCTAAAAAGTAGCTACTATCGGGCGAAAAAACAGAACACCAGTGATTCTAATCTTTCATCTTTCCCATATTTTGAAAGTATGCATGACTTACTTAGACATCGACCTTTGTCCAACATATCCGAGAATGGAGTGAACGTTGGGTTTACGGGGACGAGGATGCAGCGGAATGCAATGGACGGTAAGTATGTTTGAGCTGGTTGTATTTGTTTTTCTGCTATTAGCTAACTAGTTGGTTACAGTAAACAGTCTATACATTGCTAATTTTATGTATTTACTTTGCCATATAGAGAGTATCGTTGGGGATGAAGTGAGTTCTCTAGCTGGCCAGGAGGAAATGAACGAGGATGCAGATAAAGATAACATATCATCAGCTGATGCATCTGGTACTCAAGAGGACAGCTTTTCAGCCACAGCACTAGATGTCGACCCACCCAGGACACAAGGTGACATGTTTTTGATGTAAATGCTATTTCAGTTAAATAGGCGACATGTATGTATATATATGTATATGTATATGTATAAGACAACTCTTTGTAGGCATGTATTGGTTTGACTCATCAGGTGCAGTGGTTGTTACATAGGCTAGCTACTGTATGCTGCACATATTTGTCCCAACATTTAAAATATGAATAATGTAGAAAATGGAGACACTTAAAAAGATCTTTTTTCATTTTCCAAGACTTTTAGCTATGTTATCGCTATCAAAGCCTGTCACTTCAACTGACGTTTCTATTCTTTTTTTAATGTAAACTTATTGTGTAGGTTACTCTCGAATAAAGAAGTCTGCGAGATGCACTGTGATCTCTCAGCATCAGCAGTTCATGATACAGATGATGAGGCAACAAAATGAATGGGTTCAAGACCAAATCCAGCAATCGAGCAAAGAGAGGAGAGACTCCTTAGTGCTTTAATTGAGAGCAATGGCCGTTCCACCGAGCACATGATATCAATACTTGTTGAGGGATTCTGAAGCACCCAGCCACAGCCAATGTTTGCACCTCATTCACTGCACCCCCTTTCAAGGGTATCACACTTCACACTTTCAAGGGTATCACACACTGCCATCTAACTATCCCATGCATGGTTCTACTGTGTCAAACACATCCACTGCTGAACATGGGTCAGAAGAAGCAAATACAGTGCAAGTATTCACAGCGCTTCACTTTTCCCACATTTTGTTATGTTACAGCCTTATTCCAAAATGTATTAAATTCATTATTTTCCTCAAAATTCTACAAACAATACCCCATAATGACAACGTGAAAGAAGTTCACATCTCAAGGATGATCAGTGGAAACAGGATGTACCTGAGCTCAATTTTGAGTGTCATGGCAAAGGCTGTGAATACTTATGTACATGTGCTTTTTCTGTTTATTATTTTGAATAAATTTGCAAAGATTTCAAACAAACTTCTTTCACGTTGTCATTATGGGGTATTGTTTCTAGAATTTTGAGGAAAATATTGAATTTAATCCATTTTGGAATAAGGCTGTAACATAACAAAATGTGGAAAAAGTGAAGTGCTGTGAATATTTCCCGGAAGCACTGTAACTATGCTCGATCGTATACTAACCTGTGAGCAGCCTGCCATTAGGTTAGCAGAAAACCTGCTTATGTAAAATAGCTTTGAATGCCTGTATTGGCTTGTTTAGATATGTTTGCCTACTTCATATTTGCCTGTGTTAAAGGAAAGAATGTGCCTTGTCTTTTGTTATATACAATTGCTTAATAAGTGAAACTTTTATTTTTTTATTTTTTTTAAATAAAAAAAATCCATCCATCCTTTTTCTATCCATCCTACAGGGTCATGAAATACCTGAAGCCAACAACAATCCAATATTAACCCCATTAAGACAATACTCTGATTAAGAAACTACCATGTAAACAGCAATTTTTTATTACCTTACTCCGATTAAGGTCATACTCGAAGTAAACACAAATCGAATTATGACATGTGGAGTACTCCTGTTTTAGTCGCATTATCGACGTGCATTACAGACATGTAAACACCTTAATCACACTATTAACGTCATATGGGAGTTTTCACCACATTTTGCAACAGGACACATACGCACACGGCAGTGCTCAACCCTTTTATGGCAAACAAGAGAGCACGGCTGCGTCCGAAACCGCATACTTACCTATTATATAGTAGGAGAAATACATGTATCTGAGCTACTATATAGTAGGTAAGTACGCGGTTTGGGACGCAGCCCATGGCCTCAAGCAGTCGTCTATTTGCACGTACAGCATGACAAATAATTTGTTGCACTTGAAGCATTCGTAAATATTAAAAATACACCCAAAACTGTATACGGTACCATAATGAAGCCCAACCGTATGTTGATACGTGAAATTCTGGAGGAAATGTCAGATGGCGTGGCGTGGTGACATAATGACGTGTGCCGTTAATCGATCTATGATCTATAAAATGTAAAACGGGAACATGAAAGGAGTATTCTAAAAGCGACTCATGTAAACACATTAATCACAATATTGTCTTATTCAGAAAAAGGTCAATAATTAGATTACTGCTGTCCATGTAAACGTAATCACTGTCTCATAGTGCAATCTCAATGCAAACAGAAAGGAGTTAGCATGTTGTAACAGTTCATGAATATTTAGATCAACATTAAAATATTTTTTTATTTTAGTTATATGGACTAATGGTGCATGGCTAATGCAGCATATATAACTAATGGCATGTCATTTTGCTCATATGTCAAGTTTTCTTTCCAAATGTCTGCATATTCTATTCAAACCCTTCATCTTAAACAACCAGAAATAAACTTGCTTTGCCACTTTACTGATTAAAATGAAATTAAATGAAAATACAAAATGTAAAATATATATATTTTCATTCCTACTCCTATGCCTTCACTGAAGCCAAATGATTGTTCATGGCATACTTACTGTTCAAAATAATACACAAAAGTATTACTGAGATTCCTAACTAATGACAATATACAATTATCTGGTATCCACAAAGTACAGAAATGTGTTATCTATTTTCTAGCTAGTGGTACCTTGGTTTGCATCTTGAGATAAACCCTCTGTTTTTGTATTTATGAAGGTGTCTCTTGATAGTAGACTTTGACAAAAACATATGCCTACCTCCTCCTGCGTGTTTCTGAATTGGCTAGATGTTCTGATGGGGTTTTTCTTCAACAAGGAAAGCATTCTGCATTCATCCACTTTAGTTGTGTTCCATGGTCTTCCAGGCCTTTTGCTGTGCTTGCCAGTGCATTCTGTATTTTTAAGAATGTACCAAATTGTTGATTTGGTCACTCCTAAAGTTTCTGCTATATCTCTGATAGGTCTGTTTTGTTTTTGTTTTTTGTTTTTCAGACTAATGATGGCCTCCTTCGCTTGCACCAACTTCAGACCGCATACTGAGAGTTCCCATGAACGCCTACCAAATGCAAATTCAATGCTTGGAATCAACTCTAAACCTTTTATCTCCCTTAATTTGTCGTGAACTAATTATTAAAGTTGAAAGTCTACACTTCAATCAAATATTGGATTGCTTCATTTTAAATCCAGTGTGTTGTTGTACAGAGGCAAAATTGTGTCACTGTCCAAATACTTATGGACCTGACTGTAAATAACGACATCACACACACACACAAAAAAAACAAAACAAATTAATTTATCAAAGGAAGATTATATATCAAATATAATTATATTATAGTAAAATTTGTATAATTATAATTAGTGAGATAATATATAACAAAATATATACAGTATAGCACATTTGTCATGAATATGCATAAATACAAGTAGGTGGCGCTAGAGTTTGAGATGAACATCAAATAGTAACTAGTTTAAATTCAAATGGAATAAGCACTAGATGTAGAGACACTACTGATAAGTATGTATTGTGTATTTTAATCATTGACTGGTTTAATTTTTAAACTGGAATCTAATAATTGTATGATAATTATTTTAATAATTTATTTATTTGAACTATATTGTTATGATTATTTAGGGAAAATTAGCTATATGGGTTAAGTTGTTGCATTCTCCACCATAATTTGTAAGGAAAATTAGTTGTGTAGATTGAGCTACCGGTATTCTCCACTAGACATGTAGGAAAGACTAGCAGATCAGCTCGAAAGGAAAAATTTGGCTAATTTAGCATTTCTGTTCAACTATCCATCCAGCAATAAGTTGAATTTAACATATTCATTAATTATGCATTAGATATTACCTCTGTGACCAGAGGCAAGATCGACAATTCAAGGGAATAGACATTTGTAAACAATAAGACACATATGTTTAAGAACAGACGAGACTTTCTTAAACTATGACAAAAACTAATCAAACACAAACACACACACACACACACACACACACACACACACAGGGGTGAAAATGGCTTTCACAGAGTGAATAAACTTCCGAGATTATAACATAGTATGTTATTTCACAGACCATGACCTGATTGAACCATTAACTTATTAAACTTACCTTCACTTCTTTAGAAGGGCTTTCAACGTAATAATATTATATGCACTAGTCTGAGTTTGGAGGTATTGAGCTTTAGGGGATTTCCTTGTTACATTGTGGTGCTGAGCGGATTCCCGCAATGGTTTTTCGTCAGTTGTCTGGTCAGAGTTTGAGTGGCGTCTCAGAAATCCAACCGGAGCGATGAATGAAATGGTGTCTAGGGTGAGGAAAGTTTGAAGAACTGGTTGTGGGAGGTTTGAAAGCTGATGGGCTCTAGGCTGGGTCTCCGAGCAGATGTTGATTGGAGACTTTCCACTGCCTCTGTCCCTCCAATGAGGTGAGATTTGTGTGGGCCAAGAGACAGAAAAGGCAGAGAGATGTTATTGGGTGTCCATCTATCCATCTTCAACCGCTTACTCCTTTTCAGAGTCGCGGGGGAACCTGGAGCCTATCCTAGGAAGCATCGGGCACAAGGCAGGGTACACCCTGGACAGGGTGCCAGTCCATCGCAGGGCACAATCACATACACACTCACTCACCCATTCATACACTACAGACAGTTTAGATACGCCAATCAGCCTACCATGCATGTCTTTGGACTGGGGGAGGAAACCGGAGCACCCGGAGGAAACCCCCGCAGCACGGAGAGAACATGCAACTCCACACACACATGGCCCCGGCGGGAATTTAACCCCAGACCCTGGAGGTGTGAGGCAAACGTGCTAACCACTAAGCCACCGTGCGCCCTCATTGGGTGTCATTGGATTTTAATCTTTCTGACTAGGCCAGGCCTATAAGGGTTCCAACCAACCAGAGATTGTATTAGGGAGGGGTGTAAGCCATATGCTCAACATCAATGGACTGATGTTAATCAGTCCATTGTCTCTGCAGATGGGTGGTCCCATGCTTTTCATGATGTGTGGACTAAAGTTGTTTGAAAAATTATCATGTATATATAACGACATTCTACCTGAATTTCCTTACTCTTATCCTTCAGGAAATCACTCCAAGAACACAGACCACACAAGACATAGAACTGTTGTTAAGTCCACTACTAATAGTAAAACACACTAGTACTACTAAATAAATGCACGCTAAATAAATGAAACAGTTTGTGGCAAGTAGTAGGTATAAACATGAAAAAATAGAACAAAACACAGCAGAAAATAGGTGATTGCAGTTGTTTTAACGATGTATTAATTCTCACAGTCATTGCTTCTGTGGTTTGGTGGAGTGCTCTGATGTGAGAGGATCTGATTTAACAAAATAATTCCCCCCCGCTTTACTCTGTGAGGATTAACACAGCCTTGGTCTGGTTATCTGGTCTTGGTGAGTCCAGGATAAGGTATGTTTCTCAACCTGCTTGTGGAATTCTGCGGGTTGATTTATGGTTTTACTGCAACATCCTGCCAGATGGCCACTCTGACAAGAACCATTAGTGTTTACTCAATGGTGTGTTTGTCCATCCACCCCAGACTTGTTGATACCAGTCTTGCCACCATCTTTGAATTATGGTTTGAGTGGTCAGGGGCTGTCTAAATGGATTGTGGCTAAAGTTTTAAAAAAAATCTTTTTCCTGTTATACCCTGGCTGCCTAGTTTGACCTGAGATCCTACACAGAGAAATGAAACAACGTTCCTCCAGGACCATGCTGCTACATAAAACACATAAAACAACACACTAACCACATGAGATGACACAGAACTAAATAAGACCTACACATATTACATAAAGTGCACGTGCAAACATGTGCAAACACCACAAGACAATACAGTACTACTAAAACAGGACAATGGACACAGTACGTGACAGGGTAGTGCCGACCAGTACACAGTTCTAGTGTGGAAGTGTCAGATACAACAGCTAGTGCAAAAAGAATAACGATATAATAAAAAATGCTGTAAATGTAAACATAACATACTATGACATAGTATACAGCAGATTAGCTTATATCATATGTGGGTATAGCAGTTATTGTGATAGCAGCCAGATAAAGAATATAATAGTGGCAAGAAATTAAATATAAAAATAAATATTTTTTTTAAATATAAATTACCAGCAAAAGTACAGGTTGACAGTACAGAAATCTGCAAAAAATTGCAGGAGGAGTGGGATGGTGTTCAGTTCAACATGTGTGCATATGTGTGTGTGTGTGTGTGTGTGTGTGTGTGTGTCAGTCCACACGTTTTTCCAGATGGCAGGAGGTTGAAGGGTTTGTGTGAGGGGTATGTGGGGTCACCCACAATGCTGGTGGCTTTGCAGGTGCAACATGTGGTATAAATGATGGAGAGAAGAGAGACCCTGATGATCTTCTCAGCTGTCCTCACTATCCGCTGCAGGTCTTGTGATCCAATATGGTACAATTTCCAAACCAGGCAGTGATGCAGCTGCTCAGGATGCTCTCATCGGTTCCTCTGTAGCATTTTTTTCAGCCTTCGCAGAAAGTAGAAATGCTGCTGGGCTTTCTTAGATATGTAGCTGGTGTTGTGGGACCAGATGAGGTTCTCCACCAGGTGAACACCAAATAATTTGGTGCTCTTGATGATCTCCACAGAGGAGTCATGTCTTCAGTGGAGAATGGTCGCTCTGTACTCTCCTGAAATCAACAAACTCCTGAAATCTCTTTTGTTTTGTCCACATTCAGAGACAGGTTGTTGGCTCTGCACCAGTCTGTTAGCCGCTGCAACTCCTCTCTGTATGCTGACTCATCGTTCTTGCTGAGTTCTTTCCCACCACGGTCGTGTCATTGGCGAACTTCATATTGAGATTTGAGCTGTGCATTGCTGCACAGTCATGAGTCAGCTTCTGTTTGGAGCATGTGGTGATGGTCTTGCTGATTTGAGATTCGCATGGTTGAAATCTCCAATGCTGATAAACAGTCCATTTGGGTGTGTGTTCTACAATTTGGCAATGTCCCCATACAGTTCACAGAGTGCCTTCTTAGCATTAGTTCTGGGGGGAATTTATACTCCGGATATAAGAACAGTGGTGAATTCCCACTGTAAATAAAAAAGGTCTGCATCTAACAGTCACAAACACCACCCACCACATGGTTGTGGGGTATTTGAAATGGGCAGTACATGCAAGAAAACCCTCAAGCAGATTGCAACTGTTCTTGTAGTTGCATGGAAGAGTGGTCAAAAATTTCAGCAAGAAGCTTCTGAGGCCAAGAGTATACTTACTTTTTCCACAGAAGAAAATCTATTGATATTTCTGTTGAATAAATAATTGAAAAAGTAATTTTCCTTGTAGTTTTGTTCGAGTATATCAACTTTTTAATAGACACTGTTTGAAAGATGATCAAATGTTTGCTTGGCCAAATATGCCAACAAAGCTAACAATTTCCATGTGGTGTATTTATTTTTTCACATGAATGTACAGTACTGTGAAAAAATTTTTGTCACCCTATTTTTTAGTACAAACTTTGTTATAGATTTTTTAATTTTTTTATTTTATGACTTCTACATTATCAAGTCAGTAAAAAACAACAACAACAAAAAACCTTTTAGATTCCCAAACATTAGTTTTCTAGCTCAAAAAACCACAATGAAGGCTGCTGGGTTTCGCTGCAAGAATAAGAAGCAAGTGTGACAGTCAAAGTCTCCAGAAGAACTATGGCTGGTTCTGCAAAATGCTCAATAAAACTTACCAACTCATTTCCTTATAAAACTGCACAAATTGTACTGGAGACTACTATTTTTATTGTTTACTTTATTTATTTATTTATTTATTTATTGTCTCACCAAATATTGACTTTGTTTCATTTACTACTGTTCACTGCTCTTTATGGTATTTTATGTAGAAACATTTAATTTCATTATTTTGAAGGCATCTTTGCTCTACAGCATTTCTTTGCATGTGCCAAAAACGTCTGCACAGTACTGTATATTTAGGCCAGATTCTATAATTGAGGCTGAATGTAAGGCCAGGATGCTTCAGTAAGAATGAAGAATCTGTCAGCAACATTGGTTGACACTATGATCTAAACATAACACAGTACAGAAAGAATATTTTCATACATCATGTTTACCGTTATATTCATGTGTCTGTGGCTTTCATTAGGTGAGTTAACATTGATGTTTTATTATCTCTGAATTATGATTGAATTTGTCTGTGTGATATAAAACAAGAGCTAAATGTGAGTATGATTTATGTATCGCTGGCTTAAAAATAAATTAATACTCTGTTCTCTATGACAGATGACTCCATGGCAGATCCAACTTCCTAATCTGTACAAAGTTATGCTACAGCAGCAGCACTTCCTGGGTGTGCCCTTCTAGAGATGTGTTCCCTCATGTGCAAAGTTCAGCACATACAGCACTATTATACAGAATCTTCACAGAGCTGTGTTCAGAAATGGCTCAACTACACAACTTACTGTGCATAGTGAGATACACACCTCTGATTCTCACTGTAGCAACAGGTAATTACCTTTCATCAGTTGTATTCATTAATACATCATATTTTAAGCATTAATTCCTTAAATGAATGTTTTGTTTCATTAAATGAAAGGTTCATTTACAAAAATACTTCACAGATTTATTTCTTTATTTTCTTCTTTACAACAGGCAGTTTTGCAGAAAACATTTGGCCGGTGGATGAACATGCCACCATTGTCAGAAAAGAAACAGATACTGTTACTCTGAAATGTTCATATGAGTCAAGAAGCGATTACATCTGGCTTTACTGGTACAAGCAATATCGCAACAGCGCACCACAGTTTTTACTGTATAAAGGAGCAAGGTCAGAAAGTTCTGATGAGTACAATCCCTCTGATAGATTACAGTCAAAAACAACCTCAGAATCTACTGAACTTACTATCAGAAGTCTAAAGCTCTCAGATTCTGCACTCTATCACTGTGCTCTTAGAGTAGTAGCACAGTAATATAGAGTCAATGAAAGGCTGTACAAAAACATAAAAATGGTATATATTAATGTTCTAAAACACACACAAAAAATACACCTTTTACCACCTTGTTATCAGTTAACCACAGACACAAACACAAACTTGTGGTAACATAATTTCAGCTTTCATTTCCTGACATTTACATCTACAATGTGTGTTAAACATATGGCACCTTTTGTGGCAGACCACAGAATTTTAGGTGAGTAAAAGTATTGGAACATATAGTCTTAACTTTAATAACACTTAATATTTGGTTAAGTATCCCTTGCTTGCAATAAAGGGATCGAGTTTCCGGTTGATTGGGCATGCTGGAGCGTTTTGGCTGCCACTCCTCTCACTGTCTGTTTGTTTGTTTTTTGTTTTTAAGTTAATGTGGATGCTGTATTCCTGCTGTTTCCAGTTACTAAGTCATTCTCTACACTTGTAACGAGTCGGGACTATTACACACACCTTGGCTTTTAGTTTTTATCTGTCTGCGTTCTCTGGAGGACTCTGGAGCTTAATTGAAGGAGTTTACTCTGTGGTGTTACCAAGAACATACATTCTCTTGGGACTGCTGCGGTCCTGGACTCATGGAGCATGTCTTTAAGGTACACCGCACATCAGCTGCTAAACAAAACAGAACTATCATTTGCAAAATGACACTTATGAACTCTGTCGAAATGCTGGCCTGTTGAGACAAAGGCGGTATATACATAGAAGTTTTGGACGCAGTTACTGCCTTTTTCTTCTAACATCAGTGTTCCTATGAGTCGGAGAGAAACTAAAAGAGTGTCTCAGACTGGTGTGGTCCTCAGTAATTTATCTTCCATTGGAGCTGCCTTCTATGGTGTCCAAGAGTCTGGTAAATGTTGCGTTATTTAATGCACGTTCAGTAAACAACAAAGCTCTGCTTTTATCGGACATCATCGCAGATAGAAAACTGGATTTACTGTTCTTAGTAAAGTAGAGTGCAAGCAACAATCTACGAACATAAGAGATTTTTTATTTTATTTTTTACCTCAGGAGGACATACAGTGTTATTCAGTGCTTGTCTGCAGACATGATCATGGGGAAACTTGGACTCATGGGTTGCACATCCTAGAGGATCTAAGCCATTAAATCCCTGCAATGTCTCAATTTTCAGCAGAGACATGAGAGCAAACCTCACCCCCTACTATCCTCAGTACATTCAGGAGAATCATAGATAGCATCCTGTGCAGTTGTACTACTGTCTGCTATGGAAAGTGCATTCTGTCTCAGACCACAAGATCCTACAGCAGATAGGGAAAACCAATGGAAACATCACCAGTGTCTCTGTTTCTTCCATTGCTGATCCTTACCAAAATATATTCATTCATAAAGCCATTTACTTTGTGCATGTCCCTTTTTTTCTGGAAAGTGTGCCAAAAACATTTATAAGACATCTGGTTGAGAGTAGAGGTGTGTAAACAACCCAGCTGACAAAAAATGGCCTCTGCGAACGTCCCCCGAACGTCCATGTGTAGGGTCCCCTTGACGTCCTGCGGACGTCCACAAAGATGTCCTACGGACATTCAAGGGGACGTCCACAGGACATTCAGCGGCCATTCGGGACGCTTAGTGGACTTTCACTTAAAGTTCTCTGAACGTCATTTTATTTTACTTTTCGGCTAACCACAGAAAACAGACACGTGAGAAATTGTAAGGAACAAAGTACATTTATTTAAATTTAACAATTTAAAGGTACTGTGCTCTTTCCGTGTGTGTGTGTGTGTGGGTTGTCAGCTGTGGCCGGGGTTATTCCGATGGCAATTCTTTTTGAAGGTTTCAAACCTAAAACAACGAAATGAACACATTCAGTAGTGTTATGATTTGATATGTCTAAAATGTTGCCTAGCAATCTCTTTACAGGTGAGGGACACTGAAACTGAAAAGCATTCACACAAGTCTCTTTTGAACCTAATATTTTAATTTGTACCTGTTTATGTCATCATTATTGGTGTGAACATTTACTCAGACGTTAAAGTGGGTAAATTTGGATAGTTGTTACCTGTTGTGCTTGTGTGTAAATGCAAACTGATTGTTTTTATTAGGATCTTTGATATTATTGTGATAATGTCTGCAGCTTAAAGCGAAACTCTTTGTTAATTATGCGTGACTTTTGGCACTCGATTTTGCACGCATTTACACTTTTCATCCGGATCAACTGGTTAGGTTAGTGACATAATTGTTCCAAAGCAGTTCACTTGACACTTTCTCCCCCGCCAACCAAATTTATAGCCTATATATTTTAAATGTTCTGCTAGATACTTGTTTTAAGTTAAAATGGTGTCACCCACTTATGCAGTGTGTGTAGTGTAAAAGCAAACACTAAAATATAGCTATTGCTCGATCTCTTTAGAGACGAAGCCACGTAAGCTTCAAAAATAAAAATGAGTTGAGTATGAGCTCATAATCTAGTGTCGTTTCCAGGGCAACCTTGCCACATGGCATCTCAGTCACAGATCACAGATCATGAACTCTATTTATCCCATCTATTCTTGTTTTACTGTGACATCGAGTAATGTAAATTGAATTATGTTGGTGTTTTATGATCGTTGATATTGTTCTGATATTATTGCCCGCAGCATAAATTTGGAGAATTTGTTACAGTTGTTACATAAAGTGTAAAGCTAAAGAAACGTTTTGTTAATTACGTGCTATATTTGGAACTCCATTATGCGTTTGATCATCCGGATCAAAGTGTGTGACCCAAAGCTCTTATTGATGGTGTTCAAATTGCCAGCACTCTCTGAATGATTCATCTGGCCTCATGGTCAGGTTATTTATTTCAGGATACAGCATCCGACCAACCTAGGATCCCCTCTGGTTGCATCTGTCGCACCCATAGTATCCAGAAAACTGCTTGACACACTTGACCATAGCTTTTCCTGGAGCATCGCAGGTAACACATCTTAGTTGGATGTTTAAATGTCTGCCTCCCCAGGTCAGACCATCCCTGATTAGTTCTGCCAATTCCTGAACAGTGTCATTAACAAAGTTTGGTGTTTTGGATTTAGATGCAGCAGTGGATATGCACAGGGGGAAAATGCTTTCAGGTGACAAGTTTATGGAACTGAGAACTGGCCAGAGGGATAGGTTTGAGCTTCTGAATAATGGTAGCCCATCAACATTTATGGAGAGGTCAAGTGACTGCAGATGGTCCGTCACAGCTGCAGGATATTTGCTCAGATGTTTTGAGAGCTGATCTGCCACATTAAACTGTACACTCTCAACACGATCTTTGGTAGTAAGTTCATAATGGTTCTCGTTTCTAAAGAGTGTTCTTGCAGTATGGGGGAGTTCTGCATGCCCATGTCTTTTAAGAATGTTTAAGAGAGCATCCACAGCATTATGTTTAACTTGAAACATACGTGCCCATTCTGAAAGTTCTTCCCTGAGCGTGGGTGTAATATCTTGTTCGCTCTCAGAACTTGACAGGGCTGGATCTGAAAACATGCCACGATTTTTCTGCTCAAAGTGCGGTTGTGACTAAGGCTGTCACTATCAGCAATGCTGACCATCTCAATTGAACTGATCGTTTCTTTGTTTGCTGCCTTCTTTTGTGCCCTTGACACTCTAGCCCAAATTTTATTGTACTGCCTCTTACGCTTTCGGATGTCATCAAGCTACTGTACTGGTGTCTCTGCAAATAACTGAATAAATGATGTTTTTCAGTACATTTCCTGATTTAACCTGTTTTTTTTTTTTTTTTTTTTTTTTCTTTCCTCAAACTACCAGTATCAACCATATAACTTGATTTGGTACTGAACTTACCTTTTTGGAGGACATATTTGCCAGAGGTATAAAGGCTGAGAAAACATAAATAAACATAAAAACGCACACACACGCACACACATACATACATATATACATATATACACATATATGTGTGTGTGTATATATATATATATTATATATATATATACACACACATACATATATCTCAAACTATTTAAAACAAGATAAATTAAAAAGCTGCTTAAATGTTGTTCCTCAGATGTACCCACAACTCCCCACCATACTGTTCAAAGTGCTTTTGCTTTTATTAATGAAATAAGCTCTGAGCAATAAATTTGTTACAGTATTTATTAATCTTTTTTAATATTACTTAATAGAAATAGTCGTTCCTGGTTTGTTTATGGTAGTTCACAATGCATTAACTAATGTTAACAAATGCAACATTTGATTTTAATTACAGTATCTCACAAAAGTGAGTGCACCCCTCACATTTTTGTAAATATTTGATTATATCTATTCAAGTGACAACACTGAAGAAATGACACTTTGCTACAATGTAAAGTAGTGAGTGTACAGTTTGTATAACACTGTAAATTTGCTGTCCCCTCAAAATAACTCAACACACAGCCATTAATGTCTAAACTGCCGGCAACAAAAGTGAGTATACCCCTAAGTGAAAATGTCCAATTTGGGCCCAAAGTGTCAATATTTTGTGTGGCCACCATTATTTTCCAGCACTGCCTTAACCCTCTTGGGCATGGAGTTCACCAGAGCTTCACAGGTCTTCCACTCCTCCATGACGACATCACGTTGCTGGTGGATGTTACAGACCTTGTGCTCCTCCACCTTCCGTTTGAGGATGCCCCACAGATGCTCAATAGGGTTTAGTCCATCACCTTCACCCTCAGCTTCTTTAGCAAGTCCGTGGTCGTCTTGGAGGTGTGTTTGGGGTCGTTATCATGCTGGAATACTGCCCTGCGGCACAGTCTCTGAAGGGAGGGGATCATGCTCTGCTTCAGTATGTCACAGTACATGTTGGCATTTATGGTTCCGTCAATGAACTGTAGCTCTTCAGTGCCGGCAGCACTCATGCAGCACCAGACCATGACTATCCCACCACCATGCTTGACTGTAGGCAAGATTCACTTGTTCACATGCTTGACGCCATCTGAACCAAATAAGTTTATCTTGGTCTCATCAGACCACAGGACATGGTTCCAGTAATTCATGTCCTTAGTCTGCTTGTCTTCAGCAAACTGTTTGCGGGCTTTCTTGTGCATCATCTTTAGAAGAGGCTTCCTTCTGGGACGACAGCCATGCAGACCAATTTGATGCAGCGTGTAGCGTATGGTCTGAGGATTGACTTGCTGACCCCCCACCCCTTCAACCTCTTCAGCAATGCTGGCAGCACTCATACGTCCATTTCCCAATGACAACCTCTGGATATTACGCAGAGCACGTGCAATCAACTTCTTTGGTCGACCATGACCAAGACCAAAGGCCTGTTCTGATTAGAACCTGTCCTGTTAAACCGCTGTATGGCCTTGGCCACCGTGCTGGAGCTCAGTGTCAGGGTCTTGGCAATCTTCCTATAGCCTAGGCCATCTTTATGTAGAGCAACAATTCTTTTTTTCAGATCCTCAGAGATTTATTTGCCATGAGGTGCCATTTTGAACTTCCAGTGACCAGTATGAGGGAGTGTGAGAGCGATGACACCATATTTAACACACCTGCTCCCCATTCACACCTGAGACCTTGTAACACTAACAAGTCACATGACACCGGGGAGGGTAAATGGCTAATTGGGCCCAGTTTGGACATTTTCACTTGGGGGTGTACTCACTTTGGGTGCCAGTGGTTTAGACATTAATGGCTGTGTGTTGAGTTATTTTGAGGGGACAGCAAATTTACACTGTTATACAAGCTGTACACTCACTACTTTACATTGTAGCAAAGTGTCATTTCTTCAGTATTTTCACTTGAAAAATTATAATCAAACATTTACAAAAATGTGAGAGGTGTACTCACTTTTGTGAGATACTGTATGTATGTGTAAATGTTGAAATTAAGATTAATAAATGCTGTAAAAGTATTGTTCATTCTTACCTCATGTTAACTAAAGTAGTTAGCAAATGTTAACTAATGAAACCTTATTGTAAAGTGTTAGGGTTAGGATGGAAAAGTAAGTGTTACTAAAAAGAAACATGTCATATCACAGCCAAGCCAAGACTTAGTTTCCCAGGAGACACCACTGACTACAAACATGGCCGATGAGAACTTCCCACACACGCATGCACTCACCTTCCCCGGAGTTATAATCACCCACACCTGGTTCCAATCACACACACACACACACACACACACACTCTCTCTCTCACTACAGCATTTAAGAGACTTTGGAAGCAAACAGACTTTGTGAGGTAATATGTTCAGTAGACTTGCTCTCTGCCGTTCCTTTTCAAAGGAAACTTCGACGTTGCATTTAGCATAACAGTATGGGAACGCCCTTGCGCGCGTGACTGGTATCTGAAGCTTGTGTAAAATCATGCCTCTTCTTATAGGCCTGCCATGATCAGGTGATGTGACAATTAAGCGCGTCGCATGATACACACATTTTATTTATATATATTATATATATATATATATATATATATATATATATATATATATATATATATGGCACCTGTGAACTACGCCGTCAGCCTTATTATCTTTAGCGAGACTGCATGTCTGTGCCTTGTGTGACAAAAAAAGAGAAAAAGAAACGCTTCATTTCAACTCTGTATTTCTCAAAATCTCAACTTTACTATCCCTTTTTTAGAAAAAAAAAGAAAAGAGAGTGAAATAATGAGCGACAGGGATTTCAGAAAGTGTGTTACGCCTTGCTCCCGTTTCATCACAGGAGGAGACGGACACGCTTTCTGTGTGAAGTGTTTGGGCGTAGAGCATGCTACAGCAGCCCTCGAGGGGTCTGACTGTCAGCACTGTGAGCATTTCACTATTAGGCAACTATGCTCTCGACTCGCTCTCTTCTCGTCCGAAGGGAGTTGGGTTTCAGAGCCTCGCGGATCTGGGCCGGTCGCTGCCGAGGCAGCCAGCCAGCTAAGGTCGTAAGGTTCTCGTATGGATTTGGAAGAGGAGCCGGAGACGAGCGCTGCTCTATCTCTTGCTCTGTCTTCCAGGTTCGGCTCTCCGCCTGACATAGGAGCTCACGTCGCGACTCCTCCTTCCCCTATGGAAAGCCAAAACACCCTCGCTGACTCCGAGGACCCGGTAAAGGGTGCCATTGCACCAAAAATCAACAGCAGCTCTCAAGCATATAAAGAGCTGCTTGAGGTGATTACTAGGGCAGCTCCCCCCAGGGAAGAGGAAGTGGCTTGTAGCAGGCTGGATGAGCGCTTCCTCTCCAGTGAAAATACATATGAAGCTCCCTCACACTGCAGAAAACTCCCCTTTTTTCCAGAAGTGCATGATGAGATATCATGCTTCTGGAGAACACCATACACTTGCCGTGTTTATAACCCCGCAGCATCCGATTACTCAGCTGTCTTTGGGAGTGAGCAGTACGGCTATTTAGCAATGCCAAAGGTGGAGGAGGTGCTTGCGAGCCACCTCTTTCCATCAACGGCAGGTAATTTAGGGAGGCCAACTTTACCCTCTAAGCCATGTAAGGCCACCTCGGCGTTGGTGGGCAGAGCCTATACGGCAGTGGGTCTTGCTTGTGGGTCCCTGCCTACAATGGCAGTGTTGCAGGCCTACCAAGCAGACCTGCTGAGTGAGCTCAATACTGGGGAGAGAATTGGGCCCGAGGCAGTGGCAGAGCTGCACTGCGCCACAGATTTATCTCTCCGGGCGACCAAACAAATGGCCCGGCCTATCGGCTGTTCAATGGGTAGCCTGGTTGTGGCAGAGAGGCACCTATGGCTCAACCTCTCAGGAATGGGGGACAAAGATAAGGTCTCCTTGCTGAACACCCCTGTTAAACCTTCCGGCCTGTTTGGGGGCGTGGTCAATGCCATCGCCGACAGGTTTAGTGAGGCAAAACAGCAAACGGCGACATTCAGCCAGTTCCTTCCCCATCGTGTCGAGTTTGCACGGGCCTCCACGAGTGGAGCCCGGGCCAGCGCTAATGCGAGGGAGACGCAGAAGACGAATGTGGCGGCCCGCCTCCCCCCGCAGAAAGCCAGGGGGGCCGGGTGCCCACAGCCACAGCCTGCTAAGAGGCCTGATCTAAAAATGATCATAAAAGCAAAGCAGGCAAGGAAGGAACGGTCCTGATGGGCCACAGAGGGATGTATCAGGTGTCATGAGAATGCTAGGGCAGTTAGCCCCAGTGCTACTGTAGGGCCTGCCCTGGCCAAAGCCATCCCACGTTTTCAGTCTTCTCTGGTCAGCGAGCTGTCACAGGACGACGGAAATTTGATGCTTTCCCTCCAACAAAATGTGGAAAAGGTAACATCACTGAAAGACTATTTGGCAGCATGGAAACTACTGCCAAATGTGTCACCATGGGTTCTGTCTACCATAGAAAAGGTTACTGGGTCCAGTTCAGAGCTTGACCCCCCCGGTTCAGAGGTGTGCTCAGGGCTGGGGTGCAGTCTTAAATGGCTGTCCAGCTCACGGTCTTTGGAGCGTCCCTCATCTGGAGTGGCATATAAATTGCCTAGAGATGCGGGCCATATTCCTAGCACTGAAATTTATTCCTCAGTTGAGAGGTCACCATGTGCTAGTTGTGTCAGACAACACAGCGGTGGCCTCATATGTCAACCATCATGGATGGTTACGTTCAGGCCCCTGTTCAGGCAGGCGCAACTAATCCTTCTCTGGGCAGAGAGAAAGTTCTTGTCAGTGAGTGCAATGTACATTCCGGGCAGCCAGAATGTAGTGGCAGACATCCTGTCGAGGCAGGGACTGAGGCCCGGGGGTTGGAGGCTCCATCCACAAGTGGTGGAGTCCATATGGCAGAGGTTCAGACAAGCGGAAGTGGATGTGTTCGCCTCCGAGGAGACGACACACTGCCCACTGTGGTTTGCCCTCACTCCTCCTGCACCATTGGTGCTGGATGTCATGGTGCACACATGGCCGAGGTTACATCTATATGTTTTCCCCCGATCGCTCTGCTGCCACAAGTTCTAGCGAGAGTTCACCAAGACCGTCTACATCTGCTGCTAGTAGCACCTTATTGGCCAGCTCGAATATGGTTCTTAGAGATAATTTCCCTGCACGACGGCACTGCTTGGGAGATTCCCATCCGCAGGGATCTACTGTCTCAAGCCGGAGGGCTGATTTATCACCCTAGGCCAGAACTATGGAAACTGTGGGCCTGGCCCCTGAGGGGCACCAGCTCATAGATTCTGGTCTCATAATTGAGGTTGTAGAGACCATGTTAAATGCTAGAGCACCATCCACAAGGAAATTGTATGTGCTCAAGTGGCGGCTTTTTGTCTTGTGGTGTGAGGAACGTCAGCTAGACCCAGTGAACTGCGCAATAGCTACAGTACTGGAGTTCTTACAAGAACATTTCTCAGCAGGGTTGGCTCCTTCTACAATCAGGGTTTACGTGGCCGCCATTTTGGCCAGCCACGCCCCTGTTGATGGAGCCGCTGTGGGGCAACATCCTCTAACTTCGAGGTTCATGCGTGGTGTCAGACGGCTGAGGCCCATCTGCAGGTCTCGAATACCTTTCTGGGACCTTTCTGTGGTCTTGGAAGGTCTGTCAGGGGCCCCATTTGAGCCCTTAGAGTCAGCCTCTGAGAAGCTTCTGACTCTAAAGTTAGCTCTTCTACTGGCCCTGACATCTCTCAAGCTAGTGGGAGATCTACAAGCTCTCTCTGTTGCCCCTTCCTGCCTTGACTTTGCCCCTGGACTAGCCAAGGCCTTCTTGTATCCTATGCCGGATTATATTCTTAAAGTACCTACATCCGCTGTCCACCCTGTGGTGTTGCAGGTCTTCTACCCTCCTCCGTTTCTCACACCGGAACAAGAGAGGATGCACCTGCTGTGTCCAGTAAGGGCTCTCTGTACTTACGTCCACCGCTCCGGCCAGCTGCTGGTCTGCTTTGGCGGCGACAGTAAAGGTGATGCTGTGTCAAAGCAGCGCATCTCTAATTGGATAGTCGAAGCAATGAGGCGCGCACTCTCGCAATGCCTCTGGGCATAAGAGCTCATTCCATTAGGGCGGTCAACCTCCTAGAAGGCTTTGTCCAAAGGGGTATCCTTACACAATGTGTGTGCTGATGCGGGATGGTCTACACAACACACATTCATTTGTTATTACAGCCTGAATATTCATTCGACCCTTGGCTCGAGTGTCTTGCAGTGACCCTCGGGCTTGGGTCCTTTTGAACAGAGCGTACCCTCGGTATGACGGAGTGGGTACTCTCGTTCCCATACTGTTATGCTAAATGCAACGTCGAAGTTTCCTTTGAAAGGGAACGTCGGGGTTACGCATGTAATCCTGTTACCTGAGTAGGGAATGAGACGTTGCATAGCTTCGTCATACCAGGGCAGGTCTGTGAATTGCGTCTTCGCTTCAGATAAAAGAGGCTGGCAGCGTGGTTCACAGCTGCCATATATATATCATGTGATGCGCTTAATTGCCACGTCACCTGATCATGGCGCGCCTATAAGTAGAGGTATGATTTTACACAAGCTTCAGAGAAATCTCTGTGCACAAGGGACAAGCGTGAAAATCAATATTGCATGTCTGTGATCTTCGCGCCCTCAGGTGGTACTGTATTAAAAACAGGCATGGTTCTGTAATGGAAATCACCGCATGGGCTCAAAAACGCCCCCTAAACTCATTGTGAATTTGATCAAATTAAGTTGGATGTTTACTTAATATTGTAGTACTTAGTATCGTTTTTATATTAAACTTAATAGGTGTAATTTTTTGTGACATAAAGCTAAATCTTAACACATGGTTTTGTATTTAAATAAACAATTTGTAAACTGTTGCTAGTTAAAATTCGTATGTATAAAGGTTGAAAGATTATTCCAAAAAATATATGTATTTGTACATAAATTCAGGCTGAATCAATGGTCTGCACAGTCTACATCCAACTGTGACCTTAGGAATAAGTTCATGAAGAGAAACATATCTTTCTACAAACTCGGGAGGTGAATTATTATTGAGATTTGGCTCAAAAGCTACTTGTACTGGCGTGCTTGTTGTTTTTATGGTCTGCTTATACAACTACTTTTCAGTGTGTTTGCACAGTATTCAACCAAAGACCACATTTTGATTAAACTTAATAATTGATTAAACAATATAACATGTGGCGGCATGCTGCCAGCCAGTTAAACCCCACAGGTGAACAGGAAGTTGGGTTATATCCGCCTGTCATCTGTATACAGCACGGCTGGCAGGCATATTGTTGAAGGATGTGGGTACAGACACCCCTTTAAAAGGTAAGAGTTTTTCCATAATTTAAACTTGAAAATGTGTCTAATTATAACTAGAGTAAATGTTTGCTTTTCAAGAATTAATTCTTTCGACAGATTGTTTGTTACGAGCTAGGTCTCGCATGATCTCATGCACTTCACCCGCAGTGTATATAGCTATGGATGAAAGGTTAATATTATATATTATATAAATCAATACATTTACTTACCACAAATGTAACTGTATGTTCCCAGTTGTCACGGAGACAGTGGTATAATGAACCTGCGATGTTCTAAATACTAAAATTTACTAAAATATGAGAACAACAATCCTTAACCTACGATATGAACGCAAACACTTAAAACAATCAAAAGTAAATTTAACTACAAACCTCCTATAAACTAATCTTATACACAAACGCATATGAACAGCATATACACACACGACTTAACTGTACATTAAATAAACTACGAATAAAATACAAATCTTAAACTGTAGTAAATCTGACTTATCAAACTGTACACTATATAACTAATATAAATACTATATATGGTAATAACAACCTTCCAGCAAACACAAACACGCTTTTGACGAAGTCAACCGAACCCCGCCGTTGAAATGAAAGCTACAGTTAGTCGAACAGAGGCTTGATCATGACGAAAAAAATCATCGACTTCGAATATATGCAGAAAAGAAGCTTGAACAGTGTTAACATTCTTGAAATGCTATATTACTTTGAAATTATGCGGAAAAAAATGATTAATGAAGTTACTGCTGTGTAATTCCAAAGAAATACATCTAGATGTAATTGTTCATTAACATTTAATTTTTATTTCATTTTTTACAGGAATACGAAATCTCTTGCATACGAAACTGCACATACGAAACCAAAACATACGAAGCTAAGCATGCGCATGCGCAGATATTGTCCCTAAACCATGTTGGATTTCATTGTATAGGCTACATCTTGAACTGGTATGTTTGTGTTATATATGAATGGATTGTTAAATAGATTATACTCTAGGCATTTCTATGACATGTAAAAATGTTGTTTATTTTGTATACCTGAATAAAAAAGTTGCAATCCCTTCGTTGATAAATATATGGTCGAAATCGCGTTTAATAAATACTTGTAGGTGGGAGCTGAGAGTTTCCCCTCCCCCACAGGGAAAACATCTTCCCGGTGGAGTTCATTCTCTCTCACACAGCCTCATGTGAGTGGAGCCGGAGCAGCAGAGCCAGGCACCAACTCAAGGCAAGTAATGTTTTTTCTCTTTATCTTTACACATAGTTATACATCTGTTATGTAGTTTAATTAAATTAAATCATTAAACAGCGCTTCAGCTATACGGTTTAAAGAGAAGACAGTTAACTAGTGGTTAGCCCTAAGATTAAATCTAGTGAAAATTATTTAAGCTGTGATGTAGAGAGTAGATATTTCTTTTGAGTAAAATCTAACATGTTAAAGTTCAAGGCTCAAGGTTTACTTCTTCCTGTGGACCTTTTTGTTTTTATTTTTACACCCATTTCCACACAAAAATGTTAGCTTTCTAGCTAACATGCTACCGAACAGATTAGTTTAGCACAGCATGAATTTTAGCTAACATGAGCTTAAAATGGACATTTCATCTTTATATCACAGCATTTTGCCTGAAGTTGTAAATAGCTGTTTTTTTGTATGCTTTTTACATATTAACACTAGCTTGCTGCTAGCTGAAATTCAGTCGGTTAGTTACACAAGATGGCGATGTCTGTCTTACCTCAGGGGCTACAAGCGCGTTACTGCTGCTGCTTTCTGAGAGAAGTGTTTTATGTGACTGTGAAGTTGTTTGTCATCAGAATGATCGTTTTAACTGTTTAACAGAGAAGGTTTTCTTATAAAATACATTAAATCAGCTCTTCACTTTATTGCTGTGTGCCTCAGTGTGTTAATTCTGAGGGGTATAATTCAGAAAAAAACTGTTTTTCCATGTGTTTCCAGTACTACACACATCACTAGAGGTGAGGATCATAAAAAAAAAATACCAAAAATACCTTTCCACAGTCTTTGAGCTCTTGTTTGAATATTAACCATTGAGATTGAAAGTTTACTGTTTTCTGATATGTATGACTTTTATGAATGAGGTGGACATTCACCCTACTCCACAGGATAACCAGACATTCAATGGCCTAGATGGCAGTGGAGTTTTCACAGAGATGGACTCGTTCCTGGTGTCCACCCCGTGCGTTCTGTGTGAGTACTTTGTGCTATTTTTGTGAATATTCATAGGTCAGATGCATGACAACTTGTCACAAAGATGTATTCTGTTTTTGATAAATAGTTTGTTCATATTTCAGCTCAATGTTTGTTCATATTGCAGCCCTTACCACCAAATCTCTCAGAGAGTTAGAGGATCTGAATGTGTCACAGGTCTGAATTTGGTGTCGCAGGAAGCTATTTTTTTCTAATCTCTATACTTTAAAATTATACTTTTTTTTTAACCTTTACAACGTTTACAAATATCGCTGATACTACTTTAGATAAAACAATCGTAATGTTGCGCTGTCGCTAAGTTTTCATCAGATCTTACAAACATCCATGACTAGCTTGTAGGGCGCTAGCATCACCTTGCCGCTAGCCTGGTTTACATTTCACATTTATCTCATTTACTGCTGTTTTAAAGGTGAATATGTCGGTTGTTTATCCGCTTTTGAGTGTGGATGAGGATTCGCTCGATTTGCATATGGTACTGTTGGAATTGGAGGCCGTGGAGAAACAGATCCGCGGCCTACTCGACAAGCAGGCCAGGTTGCACAAGCGAAGAACCGCACTGGAAACAGCTTGTACTACCACATACAAATCCAAGATAAGCACACACTCCCAGCCCCTCTATGCCGTGTGTTTCTCTGTGCATGGACTGTGCACCCAAGACATATCCAGCCCAGGTCTTTGTCACGCCAGCGCCGACACATCACAGACCTTGGGTGCACCAGCAGCGGAAGGTGCAGGACAGACCCCAAGTGTGTACCTCTCCCCCTCCACCACCCCCAGTCTTAGAAATTCCAACCAGGAACCGCTTCGCCCCTCTCCATCAGACCAGACCAAATGCCGTGATCGTCAGGGACTCCATTGTGCGGAACGTCTGCGTTGCTTCATCTAAGGGTAAGGTGCGCACACATTGTTTCTCTGGTGCTTGTGTCCTTGATGTCACAGGTACCAGGGATCCTGAAGAAGGACGTGAGCATTGGAGCGGTCGTGCTGCACGTGGGGGCAAACAACATCAGGCTGCGGCAGACGGAGGTTCTGAAGAGGGACTTCGCCAGCCTGATTGAGACGCTACGAAGCAGATCACCCACCATGTAGATCATCGTCTCTGGACCTCTTCCCACACACAGACGTGGAACTGAAAAGTTCAGTAGATTTCTTGCTTTGAATGACTGGTTAGTTTCTTGGTGTAATGCAGGGGTTCCCAAACTTTTCCAGGGCAAAGCCCCCAAATGGCATTAGCATTTGATCGAGGCCCCCCTTCTGCAAGATGTCTTTAAAACACATTAAAAATACAGACTTCTGAATATATCCCCCTTTTTTATGTTGATGTTTTGTCTGTTTAGCAATTCGAAAGTTAGGTATAGCAAATGTGATTTTAATATGTATTGGTACAAATAACATGTTACAGTAATGCATATAATATATAAAAATAATCATGTATTAATTTATTTTTCACACCAAATTGTTGAGGCCCCCCTGGCAGCCCCCACTTTGAAAACCACTGGTGTAATGAACACTATCTGCTGTTTGTTTATAACTGGAATCTGTTCTGGGAGCGTCCTAGGTTGTTTCGTCCTGATGGCTGGCACCCCAGCAGCCTCGGAGCGGAACTGCTGACAGACAGCATCTCCAAGGCACTACACTCCAAGTGACTGCCTACCGTAAGTACATCTTCCTACAATAACAACGTTCATCATATGCAATGTTCAATTAGTAGTCCAACACTTGTAGTGCATACTATAGAGGCTGTGTCTGTTCCCCAAGCTATACAAATACATAGAACATTTCGGAATGTTTGTTTTAGTAACCTAATTAACATAAAATTGGATCATACTGAATGCACATACAGCACCTTTAATCTGAAGCTAGGACTATTAAACATTAGATCTCTTGCATCTAATCGTTGCATCTAATTGTAAAAGATACAATTAAAGCATGTAACATACCACTGACCAACAGTTTCAGTTTAAATGGTGGGTGTAGAATGTGATTTAGCCCAAGTTTACATAAGGATGTATACGGATGTATGACTTACCTGTATCTGTTTCATTTTTGTTTTCCAGCAATTTCAGCATTGGACTCATTTCCATCTTTTTTGGCCTCTCCTTCACTTACTGTTTGGAAGTCACTGCTTGCATCTGATTCAGCAACTGTCATTCTGTATTTCTGTTTCATTGCTTACATTTTGAACCCTTAGCAATAAGTTTTTCCATTTGTGTATTCAAGTTTGTTTTTCCTTGATTTAATGTGCTTGTGTGGGAATTTGCTGTGTGACAATTATTTTTTATATGGGAGTATGCAAAGACTGCTGCTTATAAACAATATGTCATTAATTACAGTTTTTAATCAGTTAATATATAACTGCACAATGGTGGATTCTTTCACTATTGCATGAATAGGTGCACTGTGACTTAGATTATGAAGCACACATTAGATTGACAGTATTTAAATGCCATAGTAGTTGTGGGGAAAATAATTTAATGAACAAAAATGACAAGGTGTCAGATATTTTTATTAATTTTAAATACAATAGAATTATTATAGTATAAATATAAACAGGTTTAATTGTATTTCAATATAAAGGCCATGTTTTACAGAATATTGAGTAGTTTCTAAACCAATATTAAGAAAAATATTGTTCCATAGTAGCTATTAATTATTTTTATTAGTAAAACCATAGCAACCACAAGTATACATGGTTTTTGTTTTTTATTTTTACTATGGTTTATTTGCAATAAAACCACAGTAATGTCACTCTCCAAAAAAAAAAAAAAAAAAACATGGTTTCTGCATAAAGTCCATTGTCAGAGATAATTTAAGGGATGTTTTTAATGAATAACCACATACCTTAAAGTTAAATCCATAGCGTTGTCTGCCAGTGAACGTTATAAACCGGATAAAAATTTGGACGTCCTCCTAACATCCATCAGCGAGTGTTACAAAGCTGACCTAAGTGGACGTTCGCAACGTCTGGCGGACGTCCCCTGTTTGCTGGGAAGATTCTTTTTTTTTTTTTTCCTTTTTTGCCTTTTGTCAGTACATAGCAAAATCCTGTGTGTTAAATTAACACTTCTACTATAATATAGTACAGAGTAACACTGAATCATTGTTGCAGTTAATTAGATAATTAAGTGATTAAGTGATCATTGACCATTAGTGATAACACCTGCTGTTAACAAGCAGACTCACTGCAGGAAAGATGAACAAGAACAGAAAAAAGAGAAGAGACAAATGACTTACAGCCTTAGATGAAATCAACTGTAAAAAAAGAGCACATTAAATCTCTCAAGATCTCACCAGAGGATGATTAAAATTTCCAAAAACAGCATTAGCTTAGTTTTCCTTTTCTCTTATACATGTATAAAAGTTCTTATTGAGAATTAACAAATGTTTAGCTCTAGTTAATGTTTTACTGTAAATAAGTTCAGTTTGAAGTCACCATTATGGTTAGCGTTTTTTTGTTGTTGTTGTTGTTCTGCACTTGACCCTGGACTTTTATTAAATTAATTCTCTTTCAGCAATTGCAGGAATGTTTCCCTAAAAGCACTTGTGCATTGGTGAAGAAATAGATTGACGAATAAGCAATTCAGCTGAAGATGTCTGCTTTTATGACATTTAAATGCCTATAATAAAATCATGAGGTTGAGGCATTAATGATTGTTAAAAATGTTCTATTAAACAAATGCAGCTGCTGTGATAGAAAAATCACTGCAATGCATTGGCACAAGATGAACAGGGATGTTCTCTCAAAGACGGAACATCATCTTTTGTGTAAGAATTTTTAACTGAACACCGAGGTACGCTTAAGGTACGTTTACACATAAAGTGATAACACACTTATAATCAGTGACTAGACTTTGGATGAGATGAGAATCAAGCCACTTCTTGATGACTGACACCATTAATAAGCAGCCAACATCACCTAATCTCTTTTTATCTCAGCATTCTTTGCCACAACAAATGTGTTTTATAAACACACTGTTACAATGGTCAGAGGAAAACTAACATTAAAAAACAAGAGCCAAGTGCCCAACTAAAGGGAACACTAATCAACATATATGGTGACTTCAAACAAACTATTATTTTCAATATAACATCAATATTACCTAGAGTTAAACCCTTTGGTACATGTTTGAAAGAACTAAAGGTAAACTAGTAATAAGTACAGATGGTAATGCTGTTTTTGGAGTTGTTAAATCATTCTCTGATAAGAGCTTGAGAAATTTAATGTGTTCTTTTATTTGCAGGTGATGTCATCTAAGACTGTGTGGCTGTCAGTTGTAGTTACTGTATGTCTGCTCATCTCTTCTCTTTTTTCTGTTCTTGTTAATCTTTCCTTCAGTGGTTCTACTTGTTAACAGCAGGTGTCATCACTCATCGTCAATCATCACTTAATTATCTGCAACACTGCTTCAGTGTTACTTTTTACTCTCTGTAGAATAGACTTATGTAGACACAGAGAAGTGTTAATTTAACACAGGATTTTGCTGTGTAGTCTCTGACCCAGCCTAAATTTTGTCTTACTTGGCTCCAAAATAAAATCATATTTCTACCATATTTCTACCAAACCCAACATTTACCAAATAAATGCTTCTACCATATTTCTACCAAACCCAACATTTACCAAAGAAATGCTTTCATTTATAGAGCTGTCACACTATCACTCATGCACTACACACACTGTGCACACAGTAGCATCTCTCTGTTGGATCTCAAAAGAATAAATATTAAATATTAACTTTTGCATTCATTGCACATATTTTTAATCACAAAATAATGTTCTTCATTGTTATTAAAAGAAAACCTTCCCAGAAAATGATTATAGTAAAATGCAGCTTAAAGCAACTCAAAGCTGCACTATCATAGTAGTATTGCACTAATATTTGCTGTAATGATTTGTCAGTAAAAGAAAAATACTTATTTTTTCCAGCAGCCCTTTTTGGGGGGGAAAAAACCCTTGGTGTTTTAAAGTCTTTTTCCTTTCTCCACAAGATGGTGTAGTCGGTTATTTTATTGTGGGCCAAGTACTAGGACCCTGTTCACCTGCTCCATTACTTTGCACAATAATATAGATTATAACTGTTCTTCAATAATACATACATAGTACTTTTTATATGTAATGCATTGCCTTAAAAAAGATGGTACAGATTTGTGATCTTATTGCAGTGTTTCCAATCTTTGGAGCTTCAGTAATGATTATTCGATCAAGCTGATTAGTATAATTTTCAACTGATCATCAATACAATGCCTTGTTCCTCTTAATGAAGAAAATGTAAGTTGCAGTCGGGCTATAAATGCAATTTCGTAATAATGTGTGACCTGTAATATATTTGTCTCCAGCATGGAGAACAAATTCTGCTGCAATGAATAAAATGGGCTCTGGACAAGTTATTTTATAATGGGGGTGTTTGTGAAGGGATAATGTAAATACTTCATTTGCTTACACAGTTTCATGTTTAAATGACAACTATAACCATGAGATTTTTGTTTTTGTTTTCAGGTTTATGAAGCAGGATAATGATATTAAAATCATATGAGTCAAATGACATTCAACAGTTGTTTGTGAATCATTGCCATTTGCTGTTGATTTCAGTTTTGAGAAGGAGCTAAGACAATGCTAGATAAATTGTGTGGAAAGAAAAAGATTAAATTATGTATTACAGAGCAGACAGAGTAGAGTAAAGATCAGTGTTCTTCTGCTTTGGATAAATGCACCAAGCGTAAAGATCTTGAAGCATCAATGCAGGTTAGTGGTTGATGCCGATATCTAGAAAGCAGTGTGGCAGATATAACACAAATTGAATTACAGTAAATGAGACATAAAGAAAATTGGTGAAACTAAATGAAAACTTACTGTGCTTTACTGTATTTCTGTAATATTCTCTGAAGAACTTAAAAAATATTCACTTAAAAAATGTGTACAAATAAAAATAAATAGGTTTTAGTGCAGCTTCTCCTTGTGTCTTGCTGTCTGGCCCAGCCATCTAGCAGAATAAAAAAAATACAAAAAAGAAAATACAGATTAGTTAAAAACATATGTATAATTTGATTTTCCAATCACATAAATAATTATTGCGGCTTTAATTGAATTGAATTAAATTTTATTTGTGTAGCGCTTTTAACAATGGACATTGTCTCAAAGCAGCTTGGCAGAAACATATAAACACAGGATAGAGATTTTAAGTGTGTGAATGTATCCCTATTGAATGAGCTGGTAGTGATGGCGGCAAGGAAAAACTCCCTAAGATGATATGAGGAAGAAACCCTGAGACAAACCAGAATCAGAAGGGAACCCATCCTTATCTGAGTAACAACGGATAGTGTAAAAGTAAAGGAAAGTTCATAATGGTTTTATATGAAGTCTGTTTTATTGAACTAATCCACTGTTCAATAAAGGTGACTTGAGTGCAAAATTGATGTGGTAATTGCAGTACTAAGGCCATAGCAGCAAACATAGTCCCAGCAACCACAGCGATATTGTCCATGTGAATTTGAGGTCCATATGGTCCTACTGGAACATCCAGACAGTAAGGTGTTACAGTAATCTAGTCTAGAGGTGACAAAAGCATGGACTAATATTTCTGCATCATGTAGTGACATTATATTTCTTATCTTAGAAATATTTCTGAGATGAAAGAAAGCTATCCTAGTAATATTATCTACATGAGCATCAAATGAAAGACCGGGGTCAATAATCACTCCAAGGTCTTTTACTGCTGCACATGATGAAACAGAAAGACCATCCAGAGTAACCATGTGATCAGAAAGATTACTTCTAGCTACACGTGGGCCTAATACAAGTACTTCTGTCTTATGAGAATTAAGTAAAAGGAACTTAGTTAACATCCAACGTCTAATGTCCTTTACACAATCCTCAACTTTATTAAGCTGCTGTCTGTCGTCTGACTTTGCTGAAACAACTGTGTATCATCAGCATAACAGTGGAAGCTAATTCCATGTTTACGAATAATTTGACCCAGACGTAGCATACATAAAGTAAAAAGCAGTGAAGCTAGTACAGAACCTTGTGGAACACCTAATTTAACCTCGCTACGCGTGGATAAGTCTCCATTTATATCTACGAACTGATAACGATCGGTCAAATAAGACCTGAGCCAGGAGAAGGATAACATTTATAATTAATTTAATGAACAAATCTGACCAATAGTCATTAATTAAAGACAAAAATATTATGTGTAATTCCATGCATTTTATCTACAATACACAGGTACTCATAATTCTCATATAGTTCCTTTAGCCAGTAATGTGTTGTTTTACATTTTTAAGTCAAAGTATAGTATACTATTTGAATAATAAAGATTTATATCTGTTGTATTTTGCTTGTCTGTCTCTTGACAGCCCTCATGACAATTTTTACCATTACATGCTTAGTTAGCAGCATGTAGCTTAGCATCAAAAAAGGTACACTACACATGATATCACATTAATTGTGGACAGTTAAATACGATAATTAAATATCATGCACATAGATTAAAAATCAAGGAATTCAATCTTACCATTTTGCATTATGTCGTATACAATGTTAAGGTCTCAACCCAGTTCACCCTGACCCTACTTTCATTCAGGGACATACAGGCTTTTGAGTCTGCAAAAAAATAGAATCTTGAAAGTTACTGAAGACAACACACGTGTCTGAGGAAGAACCAGTCGGGCGATTTGTGATTGTTTGTGAGGTAAATGTTTTCAGTTTTGTTTGATTTCATTTATTGGACATCTGTGTCCCTGCAGGATCTCACCATGAGCTTGCTTGCTACTGCTGGGCTGCGGAACTATGATCTCGAGGTACTGTTTGAATAAGACTTTGTTGCATGTCGAAGTGTTGTGTGTAACAATACGTAATGTCACATTAAAAGGCGAACTATGACTGGTCATTTTACTCTATATCAAACGCTCGCTTCAAAAAGTGATTAGCGCTCCTTTCTCATCTCGTTAGACAGGACCCAAGTTACCAAGGAAATATTCTTATGATAATATTGTCACTACTCTCACTCTGATGCTGATAAGGGAAACACTCAGGCATTGCGTACATTAACACACAACACTCTGTTCCCAGGCTTTGAGGTTTGCATTCCTCATCCAGTGAGTGTCTCTACTGGCATGGGCAGGACACAGCATCTCAGTTGGTGGCACATGTGCTTTGCTACATACAGTGTCCTCCAGTAATATTGGCACCCTTGGTAAATATGAGCAAAAAGTTTTATTTTTTGTTTAATGTTTTGATCTTTTGTTTAAAAAAAAATGTCACAGAAATACTCTGTTCTTGTGGATATCAAAATTGCAAACACAACACAGGTTTATCAAAAACAAGTCTTAATTAAATATATGTAACACTATTATTGGCACCCCTATGGATTCATATGAGAAAAATATATTTGATGTACATTCACATTGATATTTTACATTTGTAGTACACCTGGGTGACGAGGAAAAGGAAATTGTTCAACCATGACTCCCTGTTTCACAGATATAAATATGAGGTAACACATAGGGCAAATTCCCTTAGTCATTCATCAAGATGGGTAAGACCAAGGAATATAGCTGTAATGTGCCACAAAACTTTGTTGAGCTTCACAAAATGGGAAGTGGCTATAAGAAAATAGTACTTGGTATAAAAATGGTGAAAAGCACACATTTGCAGTCAAATATGCCTGCAGAATGCCTAATAATGCTATACTTTAGACTAATGGCACTTTAGATATTATACCTACCGATAAGGGATATTAATCTTTCTTTGAGGCTGCAAAAAAGATTAATCATGGCATAACACCCAACAGGATGGTAGATACACTGAAAAAAATGATTTTGAGTATTAGTTGTTCCCAAGTAAATTTTTAAGTTGACACAACAAATTGTTTGGTTTTTTTTTAGTTTTTCAGTCAACTTAGCATGTTAAGTTTTCACTGTCGCAATTAGATTGTAAGTTGAATTAACGACAGTATCTGTCACCTCAACTTAGAAGCATATGTTGAATTAATACAATAATGATGTCACGTTCTGAACCTTCATCGCTAGATCTCACATGAAGCGCGAAGCAGACAGAAGACGTTAGTCGGCAATGTTGTAGGGCAAGATTGAAATCTTCCACCATCATCAAATCAAATTTGGTAAGTAAATATTTGTTCATATTGATTTTAATCACTTGTAAAAACGACATGTACTATATAATAATATATTGTTTATACTAGTAAACAATACAAGTATTGTTCATGTCGTTTCTACATCGAATTAAACCGCGGCTAATCGTATATTATTGTTGCTAGGCAGCGAACTGAAGCTAAATATCTATAAAAGTAATGAAACAAAACTAGCTTAGTATTATTTCTTCTAGTTACTTAATGCACGTTCAGTATATCAACAATTTATCTCCGTGAGTTGCAAAAAGCAGGGGGTAGGTTAGCCTGAGGAAGAAATTCACATGTGACGATATAAACTACCCTCTGAGATATTGCTACAGATCACAATATGTAAATATGTGTGTGTGCACCGCATTCAGTGTTTATTTATCTATTTTATTTTATTTATCTTTTAATGTGAATGCGAGAATACAGAGCGGAAAGTGCGTGGTGTTAAACGAGCAAAAACTGTGAGACAGAACTTAATTAAGTGCTCAGGCACTGTGTAGTGATGTGTTGTTCATGAACGATTCGTTCATTTTCAACGAATCTTTAATATGATTTGGGAACGAGTTGTCTCAGAGAGTGATTCATTCATTTTTGAACGTGCATGCACAGCAACATCCCCATAGGTTCTGTACCGAAAACAGAAATGATTAGTTCACCTCTGCAGTCTTTGGTTCGAGTCGTTTGTTCATCACTTCACAGCCCCACTGCATTCATAATATGGGGCAGTCACATGATGAACGAATGCCTCGAACCTGAAGACTTGAGATGTGAACTAATCAAATGTGACAAATGTGACATGATAAAAGAAGAACGACTCGGATTGGTAGGTGAGGTGAACTAACAGACTGCATAGCCTAATGCTAAGCTATTAATTAATCATTTCTGTTTCTCATAATTCGGCCTTGGTTTCATTAGTCTATAGTTTGTTTGTTTTTGTTTTTTTTCCAAATGTGATCAACGTTTGCGTAAGTACTAGAGGTGTTGGGGAAATTAACATGTAACATTTTAATTTCATTCTGCTGAAATGAATGAAATGACTCGAAAAAAGATTTGTTCATTTTGCTGAACGAGATTCAAAGATCCGAGTCAGTAAAATGATCTGAACTTCCCATCACTAAACTATCTGACTCAGGCACCCGCATGCTTTCTGTGTGGGCACGTGCCCTGTGATGTGTGCTTGCATTAACAAGGTGAGTAGTCATATACACAAATTTACAGGCCAAGTCCTATCTTAAGTGGATGAATACAGTTGTACACTACAATGCATAGCCTATAATATCGTTAAAGTTAATAAAAACAAGAGAAAGAGATAACTCATCATTGCTCTGAGTTACTTTACTCCTGAATGGTTGTGTTAATATTTGTGGTTATGGTTGCACTTATTAGATTTTTAGCAGTTTGTTTAAGTGTGCAAGTCTTTAAGTGCAATATATATATATATATATATATTAGGGATGTCACGAGAACCGATACTTCGGTACCAAGTCAGTATCAACATTCTTAAAACGTGACGGTACTTGTTTTTCTGCAGTAGTGTTGGTACAGATGGTAATGACAGTACCATGTTGCAATTCTTCCGGAACTGAAGGGGGCAGCAAATACGCACAAGTCTTTTAGTCGATCCACAAGTGGTGAAGAAGAAGAAGAACGCCTACAAGCACACGGGAAAAACTACAGAAGACCCTGACAATTTTAGCTCCGTCCCGACTCGTTGAGAGGAAAGGTAGCCGGTTGGCGGTGTGCAACCGATGCTATCGTTCATTTCAAACAAAGCGAGGAAACACCTGGAATTTGGCGAAGCAAATGTGGGTACCTCTCTCTCTCCTTTTGCCAGTATTAGCCATGGGAGGATGTCCTCCTATCCTATCCATATATTTTTTAATATATATATATATATATATATATATATATATATATATATATATATATATATATATTATAGATAGATAGATAGATAGATAGATAGATAGAGAGAGAGAGAGAGAGAGAGAGAGAGAGTAAATGGATTACAGTTCGGCTTTTAATACAATCATTCCGGACATTCTCATCACCAAATTGGTCACTCTTGGCCTCCCCCCCCTCACATGTGCCTGGATAAAGGACTTTCTCACCAACCGGTCTCAGACAGTGAGACTCGGACCCCACCTCTCCTCCACTCACACGTTGAGCACAGGTTCTCCATAGGGCTGTGTGCTGAGCCCCCTCCTGTACTGTCTCTATACATACGACTGTAGTCCAGTCCACAATAATAATCTTATCGTCAAGTTTGCTGACGACACCACAGTGGTCGGACTCATCTCAAAAGGAGATGAGGTAGCCTACAGAGAGGAAGTCCTGAACTTGGCAGCCTGGTGTTCAGAGAACAATCTGGCTCTAAACACCAAGAAAACCAAGGAGCTCATTGTAGACTTCAGGAAGCACAACACTGAGCTGGCCCCCCTTTTCATCAATAGTGAGTGTGTGGAGAGGGTCCACACCTTCCGGTTTCTTGGCATCCTTATCTCTGCAGACATCTCCTGGATGGACAACATCACAGCGGTTATTAAGAAGGCTCAAACGCGGCTACACTTCCTGAGGGTTCTCAGGAAGTACAATCTGGCCCCCAATCTGCTGCTGATCTTCTAGTGCTCATCCGTCGAGAGCCTGCTGACATACTGTATCACGGTGTGGTATGGTAGCTGCACCGTGGCAGACAGGGAGAGGCTTCAGAGAGTAGTAAGAGCAGCACAGAAGATCATTGGCTGCCCTCTGCCCTACCTGATGGATATTTACACTTCCCGTTGCCTCAGCAGAGGAAAAACCATCATTAAGGACAGCTCTCACCCTGGCTTTGATCTGTTCAATCTGTTGCCCTCAGGGAGACGTTACAGGTGCATCAAAACAAGGACTAATAGATTTAAGAATAGTTTTTTTTTCCCAAAAGCTATAACCATTCTAAACACATACATGTACTGATTTCACAGCATATGTATATAGTGTCTCAAAACTGTGCATTTCATAGTACTTCCCCCCTCTGCCCCAATATCTTGTTTATTTTGTTTATCTTGTTTATTTATCTTGTTTATTTATATGTTTATTTATCTTGTTTATCTTGTTTATTCTTCTTGTTTATGTTATGTACATGTTGGCACGGAACAAAAAGGAGTGGCTCTTAATTTCATTGTACATGTGTATAGTGACAATAAAAGGCATCATTCATTAAATACACTGTTGAATTCTGCTGAGGAATGGCATGTCATCATCGAAGAGTTGTAAATCCACATATTTAATACCGAAACTGTATAATGTGTCAGTATCAGTGATAGCCCAATTTTCAACAACTAAGACTTCAAAAGAATGAGATCATCTTCAAAACTATGGAATGAGTTTCAGGCGGGACTGTGCAGGGAACCAGATTATATAAAATGAGAAAATTACCTCACATGCTTTGTCAGGTCTTTTGAGATAGAGTACTTCTATGTAATTTACCACTGTGTGTGATTTAAAGTTTTGTTGCCTTATTTTATATGGTATGTAGTTTGATTAATTTGTTTTAAAGCCTATAGTTTTATACGGGAAACCAGTAACTGACCTGTGCTCCACGTAGCATTAACTTGTTATCAGATGGTATAAACACTACAAAGTAATTACTTGAATTTTAAAACAAGTGACTAGAACTGGCTTATTTATTTGTGCAATGTTTACCTTCTGCTCATTTGCAGTGTTCAATGTGAGGCTAAAGCTATTTTTTAAAGAATCTTTTCTTAAAAGTAAAGGTAGACTTTTGTGTGTTTTATTATTATTTTGTAGGATTTTTTTTGTAGGAAAAAAAAAATCCAAAAACACATATACAATGACAAACTCAGCAACATTTAAGATAGAAATATGTGGGAGGTTATGATGACATCACAAACTACCTGGTATTGTAAATATAATTAAAATTAAACCAATCAGCAATAACATTAAAACCATGGAAAGGTGAAGTGAATAACATTGATTATCTTGTTACACAGGAACCTGTCAAGGGGTGGGATATATTAGACAGCAAGTGAACAGTCAATGCTCTAAGACTGGGAAATCAGAGCTAGAATTGTGTCCAGGGCTGAAGTGTGATTTCCACACTGTGAATGTCAAGCTTTAATCATGTTGTTGTATTTGTGGTGAGTGGGAGGGGTTATTTTCAATATTAGACTGTGGTCTAAATCTCCTAGTAGATGGATTGGTAACTTTAAATTGCTCCTAGGTGTGTGTGTGTGTGTGTGTGTATACTAGTGCTGCCCACACAACATAGAGAAAGTAAGACACTCAAAACAAATAACCACACACACTCCAAGTGAATATCACTGCAACCTTCATTTAATCCAGTAAACCTCTCTTACACACACACACACAAACACACACACACACACACACACAAACAAACTGTGGTGCAGCAGTCCCTTTTAAGGCATTATAGCTTGCTGCCATCTTTGAAAGTATTGCCAAGACCAGCAGTGAAACACCCTCAGAAAATGTGTGTCATGCAAAAGGAATATATGGGGCATGGTGGCTTAGTGGTTAGAAAGCTTGCCTCGCACTTCCAGGTTGATTCCCACCTCCACTCTTTGTGCGTGGAGTTTGCATGTTTTCCCCATGCTTCAGGGGTTTCCTGCAGGTACTCCGGTTTCTTCCCCGAGTCCAAAAACATGTATTGTAGGCTGATTGGCGTTTCCAAATTATCCATAGTCTGTGAATGTGTGTGTGTGTGTGTGTGTGTGTGTGTGTGTGTGTGTGTGTGTGATTGTGTCCTGCAATGGGCTGGCCCCCCTCCAGGGTGTTTCCCACCTCATTCCCTAGGATAGGCTCCAGGCTCCCCGCGACCGTGTATAGGATAAGTGGTACAGAAAATGGATGGATGGATTTAAGACACCACTAAAATACTTTATTAAAATATTTAATAATGTAACAATTACATAATATTTTTATAGATTAAAATGATCATTTTAGCATAATTACTTAATTTCCTACTATGAGTATGTGTTTGCTTAAATCTGCCCATCTGCTTAGGACAGGTTCCCCATGTGAGGCTGAATGTAAAGCTAGGATGCTTCAGCAACTCGACAATCTGTCAATAACATTTGTGACACTGTCATGTGATGCTGTGGGTGGAGATTCATGAAGCTTTATGATGTTAACATATTTCAGAACAGAAAGATCTCAGAAAGAATATTTTGATTCGGCAACGACCATTCATCATGTTCACTGTTATATTCATGTGTCTGTGGCTTTCACTAGGTGAGTTATACATTGAGATTTTCTTATTGCAGAAAGTGTTGATTTAATGATTAATTAGTCTGTGTGGTGTTACAAAAAATCAGAATGTGGGTCTGATTTATGTCGTTCTGGCTTGATAAAACATTATGTTCTCTTTTCTATCACAGGTGACTCAATGGCAGATTCAATAGAGCCACTTTTCACACATAAACTTGTAGATGAAGGTGATAATGTTACCCTGTCCTGCAGCTACAAAAACAGCAGTGTTTCAGCAAACAGCATCCTGTATTGGTACAAGCAATATACAAAATCTATACCCGAGTTCCTTCTTTATATTTATCCATCTGGACTTATAAGTCCCAACATCCCCCAAAGAATGTTTGCTAAAGTTAATGGAAGTATTAAACAAGTGGATCTGCTCATCTCCTTTGCTGCTGTATCAGACTCTGCACTATACTACTGTGCCCTGCAGCCCACAGTGACAGGAAATCCAACTGCACTGTACAAAAACTTTGACACAGTTTTTGTTATAGTGAAAGCAGTTCTGATTTAGAAAAATTAACATGCACTTTTGGGGGATTCCCAAAGAGTTTATATTGTTATCACATATTGGATTATTAGGATACAGCTCATTCATTCATTCACTTATTCATTCATGACCCATGATTTATTCACTGGGAGTGAGGAAGGAATTTGATCAAAGCACAAAACATGGCAGATACCCATTGCTCAAAATTGAACTGGCAGCAATACTGCCTGCTGCATGCACCTCACAGCTCAACTGTCCCTGAAAAATGGAATTAGGACAATGCGCTCACATTTGTTGTTGGTGGGTCTTTGTTTTTAACACAGCAACTAATGACATATGTATGATAAGTGTTAAGAGTAGCTTCACTATGATTTGGTTTTCAGGATTCATTTCTAAACTGCTAATCTGCCTGAGGTGCTGAGATCATGATTACTCTGATGACTCAACTCTTCTGGAAAGCATGGAGACAGTCTTGGGGTATCAAAAATCTCATCTGAACCAGAAATTTCCCAGCAGTGTTTCAATTTCCTGCAGAGATAGCAGGGCAAACAGCACCCCTCCTACCCACACTACAGTTAGGAGAATGATAGAGAGCATCCTGTGCAGCTGTACCAATCTCTGCTATGGAAACTGTATTCTGTTGTAGTGTCCAAGACCATACAGCAGAAAGTGAAAACCACTAGAAACATCATTAAGGTCTCTCTTATCTTTAATAACGATCCTTACCAGAAAATATTAGTTTATAAAGCCCCCCAGTTTATGAATGTCTCCTCTCATTCTCCTAACATCATAAGGGTCTTTACTCCCCTGCTATCTGGCAGAAGGTATCAGAACATCTGGACCACTGCTGCCAGACTCTGTAACAGCTTCTACCCTCATGCAGTCAGGCTCAGTAACTGAACAAAATAATCAAAACAATATTTTAGAGGACTGTACCACGAACCAAACTCAACAAACAAAGGTTTTCTTGTAGCAGCCGGCTTCACTTAATCAAACATTTACAAGCTAGGTTAACTGGTATTATGATATGAGTTAAATTGTAACAAGTTTCAATTGGAGATTCATTGGAGATTGGGGTTGTTCCAGCAGTATTAAACACTGCTGCTTTAACAATTTTGATCCCATCTCAAATCTTCCGTTTTTGGCAAAAATACTTGAGTGTGTTTTTGCCTCCCAATTGTGTAATCATCTTACAATTAATAACCTCTTTGAACCCCTTCAGTCAGGTTTTTGTAAATTTCACAGTACTGAAACGGCATTGGTCAATGTTACCTATGACTTGTTGATGGCCTCTGATTCTGGAGCTACTTCCATTCTCATTCTTGATCTTAGACCTGCACTCGATACTGTGGATTATGGACTTTTACTTACCTGCCTTGAAAGTGTTTTTGGTGTGTCGGTGACAGTTTAAACTGGTTTAAATCCTATTTTACTGACTGTTCCCAGTTTATTTCTATGTGTGGTTACAGGTCTGGCACTAGCTCTGTCACTGGTGTTCCTCAGGGTTCAGTTTTAGGCCCTGCTGCGATCGCTCGGCCTCCATTATCATTTTTATGCTGACGATACCCAAATCTACATTCATTCAAAATCTGGTGAAAACATTGATGTTTGTTTTCTTTCTGACTGTATTTCTGAAATAAAAACATGGATAAATAATAATTTTCTGTGCCAGAATAGTGGGAAAACCAAAGTTATGCTTATAGGTTCCTGTCATCAAATTCTCAAAGCTGGTCCACTGTCTCTGTTTGTTGATGGCTCTGTTCTAGAGACTCAAAGTAAAATGAGGAACCTTGGAGTAATTTTTGATACCGGCCTTACATTTGATTCTTTTGTTCAGAGCACTGTTAAAGCATCCTTTTTTCACCTCAGAAATATAGCTAGACTGCGCCCTATGTGAAACTTCTCTGTAGCTGAAAAACTGATAAACTCATTTGTTGTCACTCGGTTGGATTACTGTAATGCTGTTTTAGCCGGAGTATCTAAATCCACAATCAGTAAACTGCAGTATGTACAAAACTCTGTTGCCAGGCTCCTGACTGGGACCAGGAAATACAATCATATTACTCCTGTTTTGGAGTCCTTGCACTGGCTCCCGGTCAGGTTTCGTGTCCATTTTAAGATCATGATGTTGACATAGAAGGCATTACATGGCTTGGCTCCTCATTACTTATCTGCTTTATTAACTCCTTACACCCCAAATCACAGACTGCACTCCTCACAGTGTAATCTGTTAACTGTTCCACAAACATGCTTAAAATCTATGGGTGACAGGGCTTTTTCTGTCTCTGCTCCTTCACTTTGGAACTCTCTTCTTCTCGAACTCAGGGAAGCTCAGACCTTTGGCATTTTTTAAAGCTCAACTTAAGACTTACTTTTTTTAAACTTGCATTTGACTGCTGATGTCTACTTTTATTATTATTATTATTATTATTATTATTATTATTATTATTATTTATTATGTTAAAATGGACCTTAGGGACTTGAGACTTGACTTGGATTTCAGGGACTGGAGGCTTGACTGGGATTTCGGGGACTGGAGGCTTGACTAGGATTTCAGGGACTTGAGACTTGACTTGGATTTCAGAGTTGAGCTCTGCATGAATTTGCCCGTAGTAGTGGGTAAACGGCAGGGCAGGTTCGCCTGCCAGACTTACCCCCCTGAGAAGTTGTTCTAGCTCGTCCTTCTCCTCCGGACTCCCGAATCGCATCATGAATTCCCCCACAAACTGTTCTACACTGTCCAGGTTCCTACAGTGCTTATCCAGTCTGAGCTGCACCCATTGACAGGCCGGTCCAAAGAACCGGGACCACATGAATCGGAGCCATTGCTTCTCCTCCGGCTTAGGGTCTAACAGGCTGGCGAAATAGAATTGACAGTCTACCAGAAAATATTCAGGGGCACCGAAAAATCCGTCAAATGGATCAGGAAGCTCCATAAATGTCCATTGTGGGAAGTGGACTGAGTCCATAGCGGGGACGGTTGGCGTCGACTTCCGGATTCTGCATCTCCTCCGTTCTCCTGCTGCATCCATGTTTCGGCGGAAGATTCTGTCACGAATCGTGACGGAGCGGAGATAGGACGTATGCAAGTGCAGGATGAACAGTTGTTTATTTGAAAGAGAGACAGGCAGACAAATCCAAAACGTGATCCAAAACGTAATCCAAGAGGTAAAAATGCAAGAGGTCAGGCGATTGGCAAACAGGTATACACGGGGCAAGGCAGGAATCTAGGTCGTAGTCACGGAAAACAGGGTCGATAAACAAAACAAGAAACGAACAATGACGAGGGACTGGAAGCAGATAATCCAGCGCGAACTAACTCTAAACATGGACCATGACTATGATACGAGCTAAACTAACTCTAAAGTATTACTCTTCCGCGTTGTGTGCTGGGAGGCGCGCAGTATATATGCGGACATGATCAGCGTCTAAACCGCTAACAGCTGAGAGCAATTCAGACCCACGTGAAATCCCAGCCAATGACAGAACAGGGAGGAGACATGACAGAAACATAAACAAAACACACGTGTCCAGATGTCATTACAGTCAACAACGGAAAAGCAGGTGCTCGCACATTCGCGCTTAGAGCACGCTGCTTCAAGGGGGAATCGTGACACAAGGCATATGAAGGCACATGGTGTCCCATTCAGGGTATATTCCTGCTTCATGCATGGTGTTGCCAGGAGAGGCTTCTGATCCACTGCAACCTTGTCCAGGATAAAAGTTACTGAAGATGAATGGATGAATGTTATGGAAGTGTGACCAGGATAAAGTGAGTCCTGATAATAAATGATGACTGAATGAACATTTGTTGGCTGCAGCTGCAGGACTTTATAAAGTATAGGGGGTTTGTAAGTGATTATATAATATGTTTCATAACAAAGTTATGGATTTTTCAAGGTTGATCAGGAGCTTGGTTCCACAAGGCTTAAAGCTGTAATTTATCAAAGTCATACACTTATACTGATAAAAGCTCATCTGCTTATCTAATAAACTGAAGATAAAATAACTTGCTTGGCAGAAAAATGGATTTGTGAATCTGAGCCTTGTGGCATTTTCTTCTCTCTTATGCAACAATTTGGGCAATTTTTTCCCTACCTAACCAATAACATGAGAAAATAGCACTCTGGCCAAGTAAACAGTGCACACCACTAGGATTTTCAGCGTTACACATAATGATATGATCTAAAATAATGCTGTTAACTACACAAAGATAATTTCCATTATGTTAAGATACTGCGAAAAATACATTTGTTATTTTTTTCATAATGACACCTTGACAGTGGGAAAACTATTAAACTAGACATGACAGAAAATAAGTAAATAAAATAAATGAATTAATGGCCTTTTAGACCTAGTGTATTATATTGTTGATGGAATTAATTTCTTGATGGGGTTTTTGAAGATATTTTTGGTATGTTAAACAAACAAACTGGATAAATAAATATATTATTTGACCCTGTACCAGGACTCTTCCTAGAGCTGGCCACCCGGCCAAACTGAGCGATCAGGGGAGAAGGGCCTTAGTCGGGGAGGTGACCAAAAACCCGATGGTCACTCTGACAGAGTTCCAGCGTGTCTCTGTGGAGAGAGGAGAACCTTCCAGAAGAACAACCATCTCTGCAGCACTCCACCAATCAGGCCTGTATGGTAGAGTGGCCAGACAGAAGCCACTCCTCAGTAAAAGGATCATGACAGCCCGCCTGGAGTTTGCCAAAAGGCACCTGAAGGACTCTCAGACCAAAGATTGAACAAAAATTTAACTCTTTGGCCTGAATGGCAAACGTCATGTCTGGAGGAAACCAGGCACCACTCATCACCTGGCCAATACCATCCCTACAGTGAAGCATGGTGGTGGCAGCATCATGCTGTGGGAATGTTTTTCAGCGGCAGGAACTGGGAGACTAGTCAGGATCGAGAGAAAGATGAATGCAGCAATGTACAGAGACATCCTTGATGAAAACCTGCTCCAGAGCGCTCTGGACCTCAGACTGGGGCGAAGGTTCATCTTCCAACAGGACAATGACCCTAAGCACACAGCCAAGATAACAAAGGAGTGGCTACAGGACAACTCTGTGAATGTCCTTGAGTGGCCAAGCCAGAGCCCAGACTGGAACCTGATTGAACATCTCTGGAGAGATCTGAAAATGGCTGTGCACCGACGCTCCCCATATAACCTGATGGAGCTTGAGAGGTCCTGCAAAGAAGAATGGGAGAAACTGCCCAAAAATAGGTGCGCCAAGCTTGTAGCATCATTCTCAAAAAGACTTGAGGCTGTAATTGGTGCCAAAGGTGCTTCAACAAAGTATTGAGCAAAGGCTTTCAGTTATTCCTATTTTTATAATAAACTGTTTATTTGTGTATTAGTCTGAAATGCTTCAATATGCCTTAAGACTTGTAAAAATAGTTTAACACAATATTTTGAGCAAAGACTAATAAAACTGTGTGTCCTGAAGCTGTGTCCCCACATTTTCACCCATCATGAGACAAATGACTCTTTAGGTCAAGTTTAATAAGAATTATTAATAAGTATTTGAGCTGGTGAGATGTGTTTTTTTTATTGTAACATGACCATGTATAATAAATGTGGTAAATTAATTATATTTATAATTAAAACATATCCTAGAATGGGGTCACAAATCTTATCCACAAAGAACATATGTAGCTGTAGATTTTCATTCTAGCTATGCAGGAGCTAAACCTGACTTCAACTGTTTATTCAATTACTCTTGGTCTTTAAATGATTATTATGTTTAGCTAATACCTGGTTGGAATGAAAATCTGCAGCCACACTGGTTCTTTACACTGACCCCTCTTACATTCATATCACAAAATTGATCAAATCAGCCTTAGTCAATGTATACTGTCATAGGATCATTCCATTCAATACCAAGTATATGGTCATACAGGTTCAACAAGACAACCTTAATGTGGAACTAGAAAGTAATTAATTAATTACCAGGGGGCACAGTGGCTTAGTGGTTAGCACTTTTGCCTCACACCTCCAGGGTTGGGTGTTCAAATCCTGCCTCCTCCCTGTGTGAGTGGAGTTTGCTTGTTCTCCCTGTGCTTTGGAGGTTTCCTCTACATACTCCAGTTTCCTCCCCAGTTCATAAAGATGCATTTCGGTCTCAATCATTTGTGCTCCATTTGCGCTAGTTTTGTTTGTGCTGCATCAGTTCTGGAGATATTAAAAGAATATTTATAGGTCATTCTGAGGTCACTCAGCCCCCCCACATGCTCCAAATTCACCCCCAAATAGTCTTGTTTATTTGTGCTTCATTTGTGCTGGTTTGTGCCACTAAGAGTTTTGTTTGTGCTGCTTCCGTTTTTAAAATATTAGGCACTGAATTATGGTGTGATGACGTCACCAGCCCCCCCACATGCTCCATATTCACTCCAAATAGACCTCAGAATGACCTAGAAATATTCTTTCAATATCTCAAAAACCGAAGCAGCACAAACAAAGCTTTGATCGGCACAAACCAGCACAAAGGAGCAAAAACAAACGAGACAATTCGGGGTGAATTTTGATTGGGGGGGGGGGGGGGTGGTGTATGGTGGTGGATCTTTAATGTTTTGGGGCTGTTTTTCTGCCAGAGGATCTGGACATTTTCTTATGTAACCCCAACCCCAACCCTAACGCTAGTTTTACTTCTTTAAAGGCTTTAAACAAGTAGGCTGTAGTAGATGAGTTTTTCCTGCCATTTAATGTCCCTGATAACCTCCCATTTAACCACCTGTTAGCAACTGCCTTTTTCAAGACACGTAAAAGATTAACAAAATCACAAGTTTGGTATTACTGATGTATTTTATGTCATAGAAGAAAATGTGAAAATATCTTAAGTTTGTGTTAACCACAGACCTAATTTAACCAAAACCGGCATCTTTTTCGAGTCTAAGGGAAATTACAAAGTAGTATATTTAACACTGATTGATCAATAATAATAAGAGAAACCTTTTGACACAGCCATATCTTTCGACACGCCCATTAGACCCATACTTTGAGAGAGAGAATGTTTTAGTAAAGAGATGTGTGTGTTCACATAGGTGTGGTTCTGCCTTATTAAGTTGCTCAATACAACACATGCCCATCAAGAAACACATGTCAGTGTCACTGTCCCCTAACTAAGATCAGCTCAATGGTGTTCCTGAAAAGTTATCACTTACCTTCTAATCAGGATGTAAAGCTAGTGGTAGAAATCAGGTGATACACAGGGAGTGGATCATTTACATACAGCTCTTTGTGAAATAAAACTAATCCAGATCAATATTCTATTACGTAATATTAAATACAACGTGTAAGCATATAACTAACTATTCTGAACTATTTTATACAGCTAGCATAGGTGTTGTAGCACAGTTTCCATGCAAGGTTGCTTATAAAAACATTTTTGGACACAAATTACAAAGATACCATGAAGCCAAGTGTTTACATCAGAGTGTCTAATGGACTAAATGAGATCACTGTTGCTTTTAATGACTGCCACTTATACTCTGCATTTTCCACATATACTCCAATAGTGTTACTGTAGCATTGCTTCAAACCTAAAGTAACGCCTGATTAATATGTTGTCTATTATCATATTTCAATAACATTTAACTGATAACTGTATTCAGTCGCATATTTAGCGAAACTTATAACCTAATCATGTTATAATTCACTGTAGATTCCATGCTAAGCCTGTGGCTAATGGCGGTCATGTTTTTTATTGCATTTACTGTTTGCCATTGTGTCTTGTGAGTTAGCTTTAACATTTATCTTGCAACTTATCCAAGAAAGAGTGCACTCTTATTTTTTGTTGGCAGCTTTTACTTAAAGGTTCACAAGGTGCTTGGTTCAGACCAATTCTGAACGTGAAGTAGCTGAGGCTCTGTACAAGTTTAGGAGTTCACTAAAGTTATGTTCTGTAAATTACTATTTGTTGTAATTACTTCTTTTTTCCAGCAGCCTTTTTTTCCAGTGTAAATGGAGGCATAGTGGTAGGTTTCAGTTTAAAAAAAAAAAAAAAAGAAAGATAAGAAAAAAAGAAAAAACTGTTGTCTGTTTTTCTCCTTTTTTCTCCTCTCTCCACAAGATGACATAGTCACTTATTACTAGGGCCCTGCTCACATCCCCCAGAGTGTTCAGTTTTTCAATTATGAATACTACTTTGCACAGTAATATATACATTCTTCAATCACACATATTGCTTACACAGTTTAATTAAAAAATAATAATAATTAAAAAATAAAAGGAGCAATCGCAACTTTTTTTTAAGCTTTCAGATTAATGAAACAGAATAATGATATTAAAATCACATGAATCAAATGACACTGAATAAATAATAATAAACAAGAGAAAGACAGACTGGCAAGACAGCACACTAGGCCACGGGGGAGAAATAAGGAACACCAAGCAAATAAAACACCCAGTTTACCACACACACTTGAAGTGAATACCACTGCAAACTTCACTCAATCCTGCAAGCCTCACACACACCATGCATCACTCCCCTTTAAGGCCTAATGGCATGCTTGCATCTTTCATAGCATTACCAAGAACAGCAGCTGGTTTGTTCCTCACCTCAGTAAAATACCTCAATTATTTATCATGACTTATACCTGTTCACAACAATTTCTTTTTTTCCAGTTTCATTTTTATTGAACATTTCTGCTGAACATTTCTGTTGAACATTTCTGCTGAACACTTCTGCTGAACTAAACATTTCTGCTGATCTGAACATTTCTGCTGAACATTTCTGCTGGACATTTCTGCTGGACATTTCTGCTGAACTAAACATTTCTGCTGAACATTTCTGCTGAACATTTCTGCTAAACATTTCTGCTGAACATTTCTGCTAAACATTTCTGCTGGACATTTCTGCTTAACTAAACATTTCTGCTGAACACGTCTACCAAACATGTCTGCTGAACATTTCACAGTTCACAGCAATTTCTGATGAGACAGAAGTCCCTAATGCAGTGACACCACTTATAAAATCATATATAACTGGAAATTAAAAAAATATATAATTTTATCATTAGATTATATTTTTACATATTAAAATTATTAACTTTTCATAATGATATTAATTCTGCTTAGAGTTTGATCTCAAGACAAGTTCCCTGTGTGATGCTAAATGTAAAACCAGGATGCTTCAGTAAGAATCAACAATCTCTCAGCAACATTGGTGACACTGTCATGTGATGCTGTGAGGGTGGAGCTTAATCAACCTTTATGATGTTAACATATTAGAGTACAGAAAGAGCTTAGAAATGTTTTATCCAGCTAAGACCATTCATCATGTTCACTGTTATATTCTTGTGTTTGTGGCTTTCACTAGGTGAGTTAACATTTAATAACAAATAACTTTTTATTTCAGAAATATGAATTGTTAAATTAGTGATTATTTAGTCTGTGTGGTGATATGATAAAGCAGAATGTGTGTACTTCTGGCTTGATTATGTAAAGCCTAAAAACATATTTTCTCTTCTCTATAACAGATGACTCCATGGCAGATTCAATAGAGCCACTTGACACTCATAAAGCTGTAGATGAAGGTGATAATCTTACTCTGTCCTGCAGCTACAACAAATTCAGTGGTACAGTAAATATGCTGCAATGGTACAGGCAATATCCAAAATCAAAACCTGAGTTCCTTCTTCAAATTTTCCCAAGTGAACGTAAAAGTAACACTGGCCCACCACGTCTGTCTGCTGAAGTTGATCAAAATGATAAAGAAGTGGATCTGCTCATCTCCTCTGCTGCTGTATCAGACTCTGCACTATACTACTGTGCTCTGGTGCCCACAGTGACAGGAAATCCATCTGCACTGTACAAAAACCTCGACCCAGTTATGTTTGACTGAACAACTGAACAGCTGCCAAAGTTATATAATTCTGCATGATATAATGTCAGAGTCAATCTAAATAAATGATAATTTGCATAACTGGGGTTTGAAGTGCAATACAAATATATGTTTAGTGTCTCTTAGCTATGTCTTCTGCTACAGATCTATGTTCACAGTCAGGATAACACTTCTTATTGGTTGCTAAGTACAGTGACTTAATGAATTTCTTTTTTTCAATGGCTTGATAATATATTAAACACAAAAAATACTTTCAAGACTTAAAATGGAACACTCCAAAATGACATTTTTTTTAGACCTGTATTGCCAATTATTGGGATAAATAATTAATAAACCCCACATACAGTAGCAACTGTCATCCTAACCAAACCTGACCAAAGTCTGTACGTTAGTGTTACCAATTTTAAAAATCTGTGGTGTCTTTAACATTGAAATTCTTGTAGGACACAACAAACACTTCTGCCAGTGAAACTATGCACTAATGTACTTAATAAATCTAAACACCTCTACAGTGCATCCGGAAAGTATTCACAGCGCTTCACTTTTCCCACATTTTGTTACTGTATGATACAGCCTTATTCTAAAATGGATTAAATTAATTATTTTCCTCAAAATTCTGCAAACAATACCCCATAATGACAACATGAAAGAAGTTTGTTTGAAATCTTTGCAAATTTATTAAAAATAAAAAAACAAAAAAAGCACATTTATATATATATATATATATATATATATATATATATATATATATATATATATATAAATGTGCTTTTTTTTGTTTTTTATTTTTAATAAATAAAATTAATTAATTAATTAATTAAAAAAAAAAAAGGGGTTGGCAAGACCAGCATTGTCTTTGCTTTATTTTATTCTCCAAACGGAGCAACTTTTATATATCTCTGAGGTATTCTCCTCAAAATCCGACCAGGCCAAAATAATAAACAAAAATACTCTCTAACTTTACAGAAAGAAAACTAACTAATCAGTCAAGTGTGTAAAGCCCCCTTTTGGCCAAAGACTGTAAAAACATTCGCGTTAGCACACTTGATGACGTAGAACAGCAATGCTGAACTCCGATTGGTTGAAACGGAAGAACTCCTATTGGTCAAACAGCAATCAATCACTGGAGCTTTGAGCCAATGAAGTAGTATGTGGTTAAATATCTCAGTTTAATGAGACGTGTCGAGTTAGGTGAATTAGCATCGCACCCAAAATTTATGAGAGTTAATATTTATCATGACACGGAATGTTTTAAAAGCTTATACTACTAAGAGGGTTTATTAAATAAGCTGTGTTGGAGTGTAAATTATTTTAGTATTTAACATTTTAAATTATGGTTTACATAGCATAGTGTCCTCAATAATTAGCTAGTGTTAGTTAGCTAATGATTATTCTAGCTTGTTAGCTAGCTCAGCCTTGATGAGGCATTTAAATACATCAGTCCATTTATTTTACTAATGCTAGATTGTCTATTAATATTTAATGCACCTTCCATATAGATGCCTTCAGAATTTGTGAAGTGAAACCTTTAATAAGGGTGAAAACGAGGTTTTGAAAATGAGTCAGAGTCCAATAAATGATGCTATTTTTCACATTACCACCGGTCGTGATAAAGCAGGGCTTGATGTCAAATACATTGATGCATTTAAAGGTGAGCAAACCATGTAAATAAATAAAGTTGGACTTATGGTGATAAAACAGTAGGTTAGTTAGCATGCTTTGTTATTCCTAAACAAGGCAGGGGAGTGTTTACCATGACGCACTTCACTAAAGGAGAGTTCATCAACTCTCTGGAAAGTAACAGAAGACACCGAATTTACCACAACAACTTGAAAGGATTTATGTTCGACTTCATCTGGCACGATAAATTCTGGACGTGAGTACTCCTATATATTTCCTTTATCCATTTCGGTAGTGTATGCGGTATGAGCTGCGGGGGTTTTAAATGCACAGTTAAAGTTTAGCTGTGAAAAAAGTTTTCCCTCGCCTCGCTTCACTAAGACATGGTCTGAGGGGAAATCGACTCGAGAGAATGATATTAGATTAGATTAGTTTATTAAAAGTTTATTACTGTGACTCGTTAATATTTACATCCGGAGAAAGCTAACATTATATATCCGCAGCGCCGATGTTTTGGTCGCGCCGGCGCCATTTTTAAATACCTGCTCACAGTTTAGTCTGTGATTCACCTCGGTTCTGAATCGCGTTTAACAACAGTATTGTCCGTTATCAGAAAAAAATATTTTAATAGTTTTTATCAAATGCCTTTTGAGTGTTTTTCTTTTGTTAAATGTGTATCCGCATTCATCTGACGCGTGATTCAGGTGAGCTGCGCATCATAAACGCAGCACAGTGCCTCTCGATTAGAATGAGGGTCCTGAACTGCTCTGCTGCGTTTCTGATGCGCAGCTCACCTGAATCACGCGTCAGACATTACCTTTATATCCAGTAGCATTTCGATTATCCAGCTCCATATGCCTCACATATCCTCACCTGTTTTACACAGGACAGCTATACTGTGCTTTGTAGTCATTTATTCGTTCACTACTATTTCTATTTAACAAAATGCCATGTTCATTAACTCAAAATGCATGATCAGGTGTGAGTTGTAGACACATTCTGTAGAGTTTAGAAGACTTGTCATTACTTAAAAGAGGAAGAATGAAACTGTGGAGAATCTTAATAATAGTAGTAGTAATGGTTATTATTATTATTATTATGAACAACAATGACTACGTTTACATGGACAGCAGTTATCTAATTATTGATGTTATTTTGAGTAAGACAGTATTGTGATTAAGGTGTTTACATGAGTTGCGTTTAGAATATTCCTGTCATGTTCCCGTTTTACATGTTATAGAACATAAATCGATTAACGGCACACGTCATTATGTCCCCACGCCATGCCAACCGACGTCCCTCCAGAATTTCACATATCGACATACAGTTCGTCTTCATTATGGAACCGTATACAGTTTTGGGTGTTAATTTTACAAAAGCTTCAAGTGCAGTTGATTTATTAGTCATGCTATATGTGCAAATATACGACTGCTTGAAGCCGTGGGCTCCGTCTCAAACTGCGTACTTACCTACTATATAGCAGCTGATATATATGTATTTCACCTTTTATATACTGTAGTATGTAAGTACGCGGTTTGGGAAGCAGCCGTGCTCTCTTGTTTGCTGTAAAACGGTTGAGCGCTGCTGTGCGTGATCGTGTCCTGTCAAAAAAACGTCCCGTCACGATGTTAATAGTGTGATTAAGGTGTGTACGTGTCTGTAATACACCTCGATAATGCAACTAAAACAGGAATATTCCACACGTCTTAATTCGTTTTGTGTTTACTTCGAGTATGACTTTAGCAGGATTAAGGTAATTAAAAATCGGGTTAATATTGGATTATTGTTGTCCATATAAACGTACTGAGTGTCACTGTGACAAAGTATTAAATGTTTGGCTTTATTTGGGGTTTTTAATTCTGCAGCTATACACTTAAAATATGATGATTATTTTTTTTAAAGATTTTATTTTTGTTGGTCACTAAATAAATGTCTTCTGTTTTATTCAAATTCAGTATTGATGCTGCAAGGGATGATGGCACTCTTGGAAGACTGGTTAATGATGATCACATTAACCCCAACTGCAAAATGAAGAGAATCATTGTGAAAGGAAAGCCCCATTTGTGCCTTTTTGCTTTAAGAGACATAACACCTGGAGAGGAGGTCACATATAATTATGGAGATGCTGATTGTCCCTGGAGGAGTAAAGTAAGAATGTTACTTCTTGTAGATAATTAGATGCCAAATAGTGAATGTATATGTATTTTTACAGCATCACTCCCTTACATAACATTGTGGTTGAAGAATAAACTGATATTCTGAGCTTGTAGAGTGTGTCGGGATGGATGTAGAGTGTGTCGGGATGGATGTAGAGTGTGTCGGGATGGATGTAGAGTGTGTCGGGATGGATGTAGAGTGTGTCGGGATGGATGTAGAGTGTGTCGGGATGGATGTAGAGTGTGTCGGGATGGATGTAGAGTGTGGTGGGATGGATGTAGAGTGTGTCGGGATGCTTAGAACAGTGCCAATCAGTCACTATATGGCACTGCTCACATGTTACATGCTGTTTCTGTAACAGGATTTACCCTCTACTTTTATATTTAATAGTGACTGTTATTGTTTCAGTGGACAAAGTGTGGAATGGATGCAAACACTAATCGTCTGGAGTCAGGTGCTACCTCTGGAGATGTTACCCAGTGCACCCAACATTCACAACAGAAATCTGCTTCCCACATTGAGGTAATTAAACTGCTTTAATTCATGCGAGTTCCAAACAGTAAATGCTACATCTGCACAATGTATTCTGCCAATGTAGGCAATGGAGTGCTCAGTTATGGGCTTTATGCAGTGCTGCTCCTTAAACTTGCTCCTTAAACTTGCTCAGTTATGAGCTTTATGCATTGCTGCTCCTTAAACTTGCTCAGTTATGAGCTTGATGCAGTGCTGCTCCTTAAACTTGCTCAGTTATGAGCTTGATGCAGTGCTGCTCCTTAAACTTGCGATGCATATACTAACACCTTCTGCTTTTCTCCTGTGGACTTTGCTCACCTACCTCAGATACTTCAGCCATGACAACGCTATGAGATATCACACCTCAACCAGGCTATGCATTTGCTAACATCTTGAGCTTCTCTCTTGCAGACTATGCTCGTTGACCCATCCATCTCAGAGCTGCACCCTAGCTGTGCTATGTATTTTCCAAACCTAATTTCATGTACTTTTACCAGGGTTGCCTTAATTCTGTTGCAAGATGCCCCCTCTCCTACCTTCTCAGCCACTGCTTCACTGCCACGTGGTGACTGGTCTGTGTTATGCGTGTCATATTCCTGGTTTTGTATACTGTAAATGTTTCATTTTCAGATCCATGTCAGCACTGCTACACTATGCCCTCTCATCTAACTACTCAGCATCGACACCAGTGCATTACTGCAACTTGGTTATGTTGTTTGACTGCTAATCCTAATTTACTTTACTCCAACTACTTCTTTTCTAGCGCCCCATTAATGATGCTGAGGGATGTCGCTGACCTTGCCACAGTCTTGTACCTCAGCTATGCACTTTTTTACTAATGCTAATTTTTTTTTGCAGCTGTAACGCTGCACCTTCACTGTGCTTTAAGTCTACGAATACTAATCTCATTGCCTCCAACTCCTTAACACTGCTACACAGAAGCTATTTCTCTCTTACTGTTGCTGTTCCACAGCTCCATTTCACATAGCGTTATGCCAGTATTAGGGACCCTCCATTTGTGTTGATCTCTTTTGGGACCAGCCTCTACAGTACCTAAATAACTTCTAGCAATCGCTTTCACTGCTATCATTTTACTGCTCTTGGCCTGCTGACCCAACGGCTGGACATAGATTCTGTAAAGGTGCAGTACATTGCTTTGTAAAATGCATTCACGGTCCACCCTATGCTATCTTTGTGTGTCCAATCTTGTAACCCTTGCTACCAACACTTGCTTGTAACTTGAAAGTTTAGCTGAATCCAGGATCATGGAAAGCTCTTTAAAAAAAAAGAGCTCAGGTTATCAGTTTTATGCCCATTTTTCTGTTCTGCAATCTGTTCTTTTTATTACAGTATGTTAAATGTGTGGTTAAACTAGCAAATGGGCTTATTAGTGTACACGGGTATGAAACAGCTTTTTATATGTATTTTTTAACATGGTAAATGTTATGTCTCTACAATGTACACCAGGTCCCCACAAGATGCCTACTTTAAAATATTCTCTTTTTTTCTACAAATATCTTCTTTGCTTGGTGTGTTTTAGCCTAAAATACTTTCTACAAATTTGTATTTTTCAGCTTAGTTATGGTATACCAACATACTTTTACTTTTGGGCTTATTAGTGACTGTTTTGCCTATTTCAGGTGACAGAAAGTGTAATAGAGGTGGACAGTAATCGTTTGGAGTCAGATGGTGCCTCTGGAGATGATCATCATTGCACCCAACATTCACAGGATGAGTCTACATTCTACAATCTGGTATGGAACTGCTTTTTTTTAATGTATTTTATCACATAGTAAACGTTACGTCCCCACAATGTACATTGTACTCTACCAGTGTTTGCAAAGGAGTGATTTCAATTGACAATTGAAGTGGTACCCCTCCCCCACTGGGTCCCCATACTGTCTTTTAACATGAAACTTTACACAAGGTCCCCACAAGATGCCTAGTTTAACATGTCTTTTTTTTTTCTACAAATGTCTTCTTTGCTTGGTGTGTTTTAGCCTAAAATACTTTCTACAACTTTACACTGTTCAGCTTAGTTATGGTATACCAACATACTTTTACTTTTGGGCTTATTAGTTACTGTTTTGCCTATTTCAGGTGACAGAAAGTGGAATAGAGGTGGACAGTAATCGTTTGGTGCCTCTAGAGATGATCGTCATTGCACCCAACATTCACAGCATGAGTCTTCATTCTGTAATCTGGTATGGAACTGCCTTTTTAATATATTTTATAACATAGTAAACGTTAAGTCCCCGCAATGTACATTGTACTATACCAGTGTTTTCAAAGACACTGCGTCCCCACACTGTCTTTTAACATGAAACTTTACACAATACAGTTATGTGTGTTTATCTTTGTTTAGCAAAACCCTTGTTTTCTACACATTCAATTTTATTTACTTAATTACTTAATAAATTAGTTAATTGTACTTTTAGGATTAATTGTGATTTGGGGTGGTTTCAGGTGATAAGTATAATAGGTGAAAAAAGTCATCATCTGGAATCTGATCTTACCGCTGGAGATGATCAGCAGCAAAAGTCTGCAGTCTTAGTTCAGGAAGAACATTTTGCTTTTATAGCTTTATGCAGTATGTGCCAAAAGTAGCCTTGCTGGCTTAATAAGAAAAGTTCAAATGTAACCAAAAGGCAAATAATTTTTTCCCCCACTTATTTTCCACTAATGTATTTTAAATATGAAATCGTTTGAAGTCTCATTACATTTTGTATTCTATCATTTGTTTTTGTTTTTTTTTAACTCAGCAGGTGCCAGATTAAACATTTTCTGATGACCAGTATTGTATACCGCACTCACAAGTGGAAATAAGCACTCCTCAGGTTGGATAAATTGTCACTTTTCTGAATATAAAAAGTGGACCTTTTTAATTAGTACTTAATTCAGTGAAACACCAGATATGATGGGTGTCTACTCCAGTGAAAAGCCTGTGATGTGGGCGGCTCCAAACTAGGTTTTATCTATTGATAGCGCAAGTATGGTATATGGGAGATGGAAGGTTAGCTAGGACTTTCTATAATCCCTAATGGCTTGGTACATGTAGATAACATCTTAACTTGTATAATTGTATCCACAACCACCTAGCAACACCATAGTGACCACATTTTAAGCTCCACAATCACTGTATTCTTCAGAAAATGCACAACCTGTAGTTCTTAATAATAATAATTTATTATTATTATGAGGTGTCCTTAATCATTGAGGATGCATTCAAAAAGAGTGCACTTGTTCTGTGTTTAAGTAGATATTGAGCCAGAACTGAAACCATCTACAGAGCAAGCCCAGAAAACCTCATCTGAGCAAGCAACAGAACCAACCAGTACCACATCTGTTCCCAAAGGTATTGTCTGATAAACAAACATGATTGTTTTCATGAAATTGAAAGACATTATATGTTTTGACTAACTTTGTCTTGCATTTGTTCAGGTGTTAAGGTGGTAAAGAAAAAGAAATGGGAGACCAGTGAAGTGAAAGCAGTTGAAAAACATCTGTACAGGTTCATAAAAACTTGCACAGTGCCAGGAAAACGACATTGTGAGGCCTGTATTAAAGCTGAGCCTGTTGCACTGAAAGGCAGGGATTGGTTGTCCGTTAAGTTCTTTGTAAAAAATAATCACTGCTCTTAAAAGGAAAATGTAACCCAGAAAAGTCTCCATGGTTTCATTTGGTTTTATTTGCACAGATCATTGGTTTTACTTAGTTTATTATTATTATTATTATTATTATTATTATTATTAAGTTTATGGCTGGAATTTTGTATTGTACAATTTTATTTTTTCTACTTTTTTACATTTCATTTGTGAGAAACATTTGAGTGTTAATTAGTAACTGCCTGAAAATGCTATCTGTGTGAAAATACTATCTGTTCAAAAATACTGCATTGCAAATGGCAAAATGTTTCAGATTAAAATAAAAGGCATGTTATTCATGTGACTTAATCAATTATCTTGGAAATATGCATTATAGCACCTTCCCAATTGTTTGAAAATTGCGTCCCCAGATTGTTCACAAGTACCTACAATTTAGAAATACCAGAATAATAGAGTGTGTGTTTGTCTGCTCGTCCTCAAAAGTTTGGTCTACCAGAAATTGTCCCCAGAATGTGGAAAAATGTCACATTGCTTTATTGACGTGTTTTCTTTAATTTGAAGTGACACACATTTTTACAGCTTCAGCAGAAACACGAATCTGTCTTTGGTTTGCTCCTAAACCTTTTAGAAATACGGGTCCCCGCATTGGAGGATCCAGCATGTAGTCCCCAATATAGACTTGCACAAGTATGTGTGCGCTTCCCTTTTCTGTCAAGGCTATGTAATGTCTGACTCAGGGAGGCCTTCTTTTTATGAGGAAAAGAGTATAGTATAACGTTGTTCTTTTTTCCCTTAAAGCTGCACGACTTATGCCTAGACCTGAACACTCGCTATCAACTAGCACCTCTTATTGCTGATCTGTCACTTCTGGTTGATGTTCTTAGGCTGAGTTTGTTGTTTCTGGTTTACCTCATTCCCAATAAATTCTCATTCTCCATATTTGGTGCCCTTGTGTTTTATTTCTGTCATAAATTTTATCCAACACATCTTGAAGCTGTCATTACAAGGTTTCTCCACTAAGTATTAAATAAATTTAAGTTAGTGTGTTTAATACTTTTTTCCTGTGACATTCCTCTTTATTACACACAACTTTATTTCATGGACTTTAATGTTTGGATTTCTTTGTGTGGATTTCTTGAGTTAATACTTTTGTCTGGTGAAAATTTCATGTGAATAACCTCATTGGAAATATATTTACTGAAAAAAATGTTGACGTGTTCAGTACTTATTTCCCCCACTATAGATGATCGCGTCATCCACACTGATTTGGGTCTGGTACGTGAACTGCATCAGATTTTTATGCACAACAATAGTTGCCTTTGAATTTGCACTTTCATTCAGGCCCGCATTTAACTCCAGGGTGTGAACACAAAAAAATGTGGCGACAAATGTCCTGGTGTGACCAGGGCTTTAAGCTCAGTCACTGACCGTTTCATAGTACATTATTTTAATTGCTTTTGATCAGTTGTCTGGTGTTGTAGAGGTACGCAAACTAAGTGCTCACTCGCAGATTTGGCACACATAGTAAAATCATCTTTCAACTGGAGAGATCCCCACTGAGGTGTGCCTGATCCACAAATCCCTCTTTCTCATGAAAATAACCCTGAGAGCTTTCGATCATGTAATGCAGTCTGGGAAATTAGAGCTAGAATTGTGTCCAGGGCTGAAGTGTGATTTCCACACTGTGAATGTTGTTGTATTTGTGGTGAGTGGGAAGAGTTATTATCAATATTAGACTGTGGTCTAAAGCTGCTCCTAGTAGATGGCTTGGTGACTTTAAATTGCTCCTGGGTGTGAATAAGTGTGCAAATGGCTCTCTCTCTCTCTCTCTGTGTGTGTGTGTGAGTAAATAATTATATATTTTTGCAAATATATAAATTTGCTACATTAAAATAATATGTTGACAGCTCATTCCTCTTTTGGTCTTTCTGTAATGTACTGTATGACCTGTATGTGGAATAAACTTTTGTTAGTGTGGTAAGGTTTTTCTCCTTGGTGAACACAAGATGGCAGAATCACTTATCTTATTGTGGGAAAAGCACTAGAGTAACACACATCCCGGCACACATTCTTTGATGATGAATACTACTTTTCACAATTAAACCTCTGTGATGTAGACTTTACAGTAGTCTTACATGCTACTCAAATATTATCCTAACCCCTTCCCTGGTTACTCTTAGCAGCTAGGTTAATTCCAGACATACCATTCAAACACACACACACGTTTTAAGGCCTGGCATCTTTAAAAGTATTGCCAAGACCAACAGTGACAACAAAGTGTATATATATATATATATATATATATATATATATATATATATATATATAGACTTAACCTGCTCAGGACAGGTTCTCCATGTGATGCTGAATGTAAAGCCAGGATGCTTCAATTAGAATCAACAATCTGTCAGGAACATTGGTGAACCTGTCATGTGATGCTGTGGGGTGGAGCTTCATGAAGCTTTACGATGTTAACATATTAGAGTACAGAACAATCGCCGAATATTTATTCAGATAAAACCATTCATCATGTTCACTGTTATATTCATGTGTCTGTGGCTTTCACTGGGTGAGTTAATATTGACATTTTTGTTGTTTCAGAAATATTAAGTGTTGAATTAGTGATTATTTAGTCTGTGTTGTGGAAAACACAGAATGTAGGTCTAACATGCTGTTCTAGCTTGATTATGTAAGTTAAAAACATTATGTTCTCTTCTCTATGACAGGCGACTCCATGGCAGATTCAGTAGAGCCACTTTTCACTCATACAGTTGTAGATGAAGGTGATAATGTTACTCTGTCCTGCAGCTATAAAAGTGGTACAACAAACTACCTGCACTGGTACAGACAATATTCAAAATCTAAACCGGAGTTTCTTCTATATATTTATCAAAGTGGAACTCTAAGTGCAAACACTCCCCGAAGATTGTCTGCTGAAATTAATAATGAAAAAGTGGATCTGCTCATCTCCTTTGCTGCTGTATCAGACTCTGCACTATACTACTGTGCTCTGCAGCCCACAGTGACAGGAAATCCATCTGCACTGTACAAAAACTTTGACACAGTTTCGATATATGGAAAGCAGTTCCACTGTTTTGTGGAATCCTGTCTCTTTTTTCTCATGATTCATAAAGAGTTTATATTTGTGACACATGTTGGAATATTAGGAGACAGCTCATTCATTTATTCATATTCAGTGACCACATTATCCTGGTCAGAGTGTTGGAGCTTTTCCTGGGAGCACTGTGAGTGAGGGAGGAATGTGAGAAAACCAGAAAAGGAGGTGTGAGGCAGCAGTACTACATGATGTCTCCACCTCATAGCTTGACGGTCCCTGAAAAGTAGAAACTAGGCAAGAATTTGGCATTCACTGATGTTAGATATTTGTTTTTACACAAGAACTATTAGAATAACTTTTAATAGTAGTTTTAGTACATTTTGGTTTTCATTTCCAAAACGAGAAAGTTCACGCTCTATATCCTTGTTAGCTAAATGGTGGGACATTCGATATCGTAACTAGGCTAATTACATTGTTCTTAATGATTTCATCACCTAATGAAATACCCATCACTCTTCTGACTCACAACTCTACTGCAAAGTACAGCTTAAATCATATGACAGTCATTAACTTGAATATATCACAGCAAACTAGTGACTACATTTCCCATCCTGCACTGCGGCCTACAAACATGGTCGCCATGGACCGCATTTCCCAGAAAACTCATCTTCATTCTAATCACGCACACCTGCATCCAGTCTCACACACAATCACACCACACATAATCTTGTGGATTATAATCTTGTGGATTATAATCTTGTGGATTATAATCTTGTGGATTATAATCTTGTGGATTATAATCTTGTGGATTATAATCTTGTGGATTATAATCTTGTGGATTATAATCTTGTGGATTATAATCTTGTGGATATTGATTCCGGAGGCTGGCGAACACTTCGGGAATATCCTGCCAAGGTGAATCAGCGAGCGCGCGGAGCTTTGAGGTTCGGAGGCACATCACGGGTTTGAGATCCTTTCTTTAATACTTTTGTGGAGAACCAGTATGCTTACATCGTTGGATGTTCCTGTCTGTAAATAACTCCGAGTGTTAAGCGGAATCTGACTGCTCTTTCCCATGCTTTCAAGTTCACGAACTCCCATATGCCTAAATCACCGCCATTGAAGTGCCACTTTTAAAGTGAACAACTTTCTTGTTTTGGTTAAGAATTATTTTGGGGTTAAATGTGTTTTTTTTTTTGTTTTTTTTTCCCTGCCTTCTGTGTGTGCAAATTTTCTTGTATGAATAGAGGCTTGTTTCCTTATGGGTGTGTTTATTAATCCCATTTATGGGAACTTTTTGGTTTTCATTATTTCAGTTTCTATGACTGAAACGATCTGTGTTTTCTTACGTTTATTGCATAAATAATAATAATCTTTTTTTGTAAGAATTGAATAGCCTACTGATGTTTTTTTTTGTTCTGAGTGATGTCCAAATTATAAATTTTAAGTGACGGTTAATTTGAACTGTCTGGCGCCCAAACCCTATAAGTAAGGTACCACGCTACAAAGGAGAGTGAGGTAAAGAGAGGGAGAGATTGTTATGTAAGACTGTGCTATGCAAAAAGAATGTCTATTCACGGTAAGCGTGAGTATACAAATACATTTTATGCCTAGACTTAGATACTGAGACTGTGTCTGAGTCCCGAACACTAATTGGAAGACTGTTCCATAACTGTGGGGCTCTATAAGAGAAAGCTCTTCCCCCTGTTGTAGCCTTCACTATTCGAGGTACTGACAAATAGCTGCACCTTTTGATATAAGTAGGCGTGGCGGAACATAGAAGACCAAAAGTTCGCTTAGGTACTGTGGAGCGAGGCCGTTTAGTGCTTTATAGGTTAGTAGTAGTGTTTTATAATCAATGCAAAATTTCAGTGGTTACCAATGGACGTTCACAGTCTGCACTAGACGCTTGAAATGTACCACCAATGTCAATCAGCTGTACAAGCTCAGTAAACTCCTCACTTTTTACAATCTCAGCAAATGCAGCACCCCCATCTTCCATTTTTCTTTAATATTGAACTTGAAATCTTTGTACTGCTGACAAATACGCTCTGTGGCATTTTGTCAAAGTACAGGTTGTTGGCTCTGCACCAGTCCATTAGTCGTTGCACCTCCTCTCTGTATGCTGACTCATCGTTCTTGCTCTTGAGCCCTACAATGGTCATGTCATCAGCAAATTTGTTGATGTGATTGGAGCTGTGCGCTGCTGCAGTCATGAGTCAGCAGAGTGAACAGCGTTAAATTTCCAGTTATTATATTTGGCTGTGTGGCCACAGACTGCAAACATGAATGATGTCAATGCGGATGAAGACTTTGACCTATCAACCAGATGCTGCATAGCTGGTTATCTGTGCCAATTCATTAAAAATGGTGTGCATAATTGCTTTTATATTTCTATGAACTATGTAGCTATTGCCCCATTTAGAAATGATGAAATTAGGGATATTTCCAGAGTTGAGGTAACCACACATAGAGAGGAGTTAATACCAATATAGAGCACATTGATTATTGAAGACAGTTGTATGAGAGTTGTACAGTATATGTGATATGCGAGTATATGAGTTTGCAGAAAACAGGGGCATGTCTCATGCACAACTTTATATTTGCACAATTCAGACCATGAACATATGTTAAAGTCTAGCGCTACTGTTTGACAGTTTAATGTAACCGCAATACGTCATGCTGAAGGTCACAGCAAACTGTACTCACATTTAACTGTTGGCACACAATATAAAATAATTAAATAAATATTTTTGGTGACCTGTCTTGTCACTTGCTGCAACACTCAACAATAATTTTAAGCTTTAAGATTATGCTTTCTGCCACTGTACTTCTAGTTCATCATGCAATAAAATGGGATGTGCTGGATCAAGTGCTATTGTAAAAGCTTCCAAATAATAAGGATGGAAGTCATATTGATAAAATGAGAATTAGAATTTTATTTTCATATAAAGGCTATTGGACTGTGTGTTACATCTGTATGTGAAGTGATACATCTTTATTACATCAGGAGAATAAACAGCATGAACCTTAGCAGAAACAATTCAATAATAATTTACTGATTTAACACAAACTTTTTTTTCATTGATTGCTCAAACAATAAGCATTACCAACATAGATACGTACAGTAGATGATTGTTCATATTCAAAGGCAAACAAATATTAAAGTCTGGGAACTATGAAAGAAAACTGTGTTTAAATGAAACAGGTAAACAGCTCCCATTCTTGAGAGGGAAAAAAACATACCAAATTTCAGGCTTGTACAGTCTGTTTGAGTTTTGTTTCACTGTGGGCTCCATGGTGCAGTAGTACAGTGCAGAGTCTAATACTGCAACAGGAAAGATCTCCAGATGTACTTTGTTTTCATTTTTACGAAGACTTATGGATAGTCTTGGGTCAGGTCGTTCAGTGACATGATCTGTAGATATAAAAATCATCAGCAGAAACTCTGGTCCTGATTGATCATATGTGCAGGTCAGTGTGGTGTTGGTCTGGTGTAATGCTGCTGTCAACACTGCATGCTGTAAAGATATTGCAACAACATAAACATTTCTATTTTCATTTCTTAAGGTTGTTAATTTTTTCACCATGTTGGGTATCAATACAAATATCCAGCATTCACCTAAATTGTGTGTTTAATGTAAGACTTACCAATGTTTTTAACAAATATGAAAACAAAGAAGAGTAACATGATTGTTCTCCCTCTTATGCAATAGATATAAATGGCAGTATCTCTGTGAAACTGTAAACTGTATCCCACCACTTCTAGTTTCACCTACTTTTACTTAGGTGTAATCATGTAAATTCTGGCATGAGTCCCTCAGCTGTTGATCACATAAATACTGCCCTCAATGAAATTCAAATTACAAAGGTGGGGTAACAAACAATTATTTAAATCAAATAACTAAAAAAAATTGAATGTTAATAATACAGTTTGCAGGGTCTGCGTCATGGGCCGGCCTTGGGGTTCCAGGCCCATTCAAAAAGGTCACTGTGACCCCCTTAGCTGAAATACTTTTTCAGAGATAAGAAAAATGAAGTCATACAGTTTGGTATTATAAGAGTTAACACTGTAAAATAAAGCACAAAACAGTGATAGTTTGCATTTTGGAAACCATTTCTGACGATAAATAACAACCATCTACCTACCCTAGCCAATTGAAAACAACTACCCTATTCTCCTTGTATGACCAGCCAATCAATTAGTTAAAAAAAAAAGCCAATGTTCAATTAATATGGTAATAAGAAAGTGATTTGGAACAGCACCTACACTGGCAATAAGTCATGGCAGTGACAACCAAGTTCAAGCTAATGATTCAGCTAATATTTGCTCAGTAGTTGCAAATCATGACTTTTAAACCTCGGCCCTCTGACCCCCCCGCCCTCGTCTGGGAAAAAAAGGAAATTTCCAGGCTAGTTACTGTGACCTCTTGTATAGTAGTGCAAAAGCTACCTTTGACAATTTCAGCTCTGAAGCAACAATTAAGAGTCTAATCGAGACTTAACAATGAAACAAATAAACAGCACAGAAAGAGTTAGACTTATCAAAGAAATAAAAAAACAGCTAATATCTTAAAATGCAAACGAACGAATGAGGATGTACGAATTCGCAAAAAAGTAAAAAGTTATGACTTGTCGTGAGACTGTGTTGAAATACTCCTAACTAATAATTCCATAATAACACAAGTTGCGTGCACTTTAGCAGAATATGGTGACAGCAGACGCCCTCCTAGCATACAACAACAACAAAATATCATGTAAGCCGACACAGTGTTCACAGCAAAGCAACCATTAGCAACAGACACTTCAGCCTCAGGAAAGTGAACAGCGATCATGGTATTTTGGAACCCACCACCACAAGCAAGCATTATTGATGATAAAATGTATGAGTATTAAATGTTATTAATATTATAAATGAAATTTATTATATTGACACAGCAGCCTATTAAATATATGTTAATGTTTATTTGTGAAAACTGTCATTATTATGCAGAATTACAGCAAATTTGCATAATGATCGCTGAGTTGGTAAATTTATGGACTGACCGGTAATTCTGCATAATCACTGGTTTCTTAAACAAAAGAATGAAATCAGTTGGCACAGCAGCCTATTATATTTTAAATAACTTGATTGAATTATTTGAAACAAACAATCCCAGCAGTAAAGCTTTTGCATCTTTGTTGATGCTGTCATTCAGGTATATTGTGTGTGGGGTTGAAATGAACCTCAAAACCTTGGTTTTCTGCACCAACTTAAGCTCTGGTGTAGGTCTGCCATTGGAGATTAACTCCAATTTGTCATTAAAGGTTAATCTAAAAAACGGTGTGGATAATAAATTAGCAACAATGTCCTCCTCACTAGTGGTATTACTTGCAACTTCCGTTGTGGACAACAGGCTGGCTAGCTAATTTATCTGCATTTTTTTCGGTAGTTTCGATCAGATTTCTCTGATGTTCATTTGTTATTCATGTTCCCAACAGTAGGCAGAACTTGTCATAAAGTTTCATTTAACCCTTCACATTCCAACAAAAACTGAATAGGCAGATTTGAAGGCTTTATTTCCTCAGAAACATTTTATTTAGAGGTTGATTTAAAAAAAAAAAGAAATTAAAAAAAAATTAACTGATGATTTTTTATATATTATTTTCAAAAAAAAAAACGGCCTCTGATAGTTCCCCTCTGCAGCTCAGTAGCTACTGCACCTGATCCTGACACACAGACAAGCTGCAGCAATGGAGGTAATATTAGCATTACTGAGGACACTGATGCTGCTGGGCTAAGCAGCTGATGGAGACTGACATTTTCCCTGATGATCCTATGGAAGTCAGAATATCACATCTGTTTGGAAATAGATAGAGGTCATTCATGTCATCATGGTGTCACAATAGAGAGTGATTTGAATATTCCATCAAGTGGGATGATGCTTTCTGTGCAGAAAATTTTGCTCTTCTATGTCCAAATGTGAAAAATCCAGCTTTCACAAGCAAAGGCTTCACTGTCTGGAAACATGCAGTGGAGGCTAATAAGGAACTTTAATAACATGGGAATTCCAGTGAACAACAAATAGAGAAAGGGAAACAAATCTCAATGCTAGTTAATGCAGATCAGGTCCAGAAAAATCTGTACTATATTTCCAGTATTATTGATGTCATGGATTTCTAGTTTCTAACCAGTTGCCTTTACAGGGTTAATTCGATACATTTGGTGATATGTCTGAAGGAGGAAGTGGACTTTTTCTATACATATTTGACTTCAACATAAGGAAAGACTCCCAGTTGGCCCAAATTGTGAAGTCGTTTCCCAAAACATTACTTATACAAGTCATGAGATACACAATTAGCTTATTTGCATAATGTTGAAACCAAAGCAATTGTGAAAGACATTGGGGATTCATGGTTCATAATCAAAGTATATGGAACAAGGGAATCTACTGGGAAAGAAAATGTCTCCATAGTTATTAATTTTCTCAATGAAAATCAATGGAAATAACATAACATCTGCTTGTGATGGCCACCCCAGACTCAGGTGATGAAAGTGCATTATCAACATCATTCTGTCCGAGTTACCAAAGCAGGTCTGAGTGTCACCAAGAAGTCAAATGTATGATGGTGTCCATCACCACTACCACATATTACAGAGGTGAAAAATTCACTGTAGAGCTTGGCTCAACCACACTTAAACCAACCATGACAGCCAGAAAGGGGTGACTAGGGGTGACTTTCAATGACCATGTGACCTATACAGGCCACATCTCAACAACTGGATGGTCCTGTAGGTTCATTGTGTAGAACATCAAGAAAATCAGACCCTATCTCACTGAACAGGCTACACAGCTACTAGTCCAGGCTCTTGCTATCTCAAAACTGGACTATTGCAATGCACTACTGCAATGCACTACACTCGGACCTCCAAGCCAGCTCCATCAAACCCCTTCAGATTATTCCACATGCTTTGTTTTTAACCTGCCCAAAAGAACTCATGTCACACCCTTCTTCATCTTAATGGCCTTGATGCTCACATACAAGAACTTGTGTTGAACAGCACCCTCCTACCTCAACACTCTCCTTGAAGTTTATGTTCCCTCACACAACCTGTGATCAGTTAATGACCGATGCCTGGTAATGCGTACTCAGCGAGGCATGAGGTCCCTTTCCAGAACCTTCAAACTTACCGTCCTTCGGTGGTGGAATGAACTTCCAGCCTCTATACGCAGAGTAGAATCTGTCACTATCTTCAAAAAATGGCTAAAAACCCAACTCTTCCATGAACACTTAACTAACCCCTAAACTACGGACTGCCACATCTATCACCATTCCAACAAAATGCAAACATAAAGCCAGTAAAAACTTCAATTTATTTGCAGTTGAAGAAACCTCCAGATCCAAGGCCAATGACAAAACTGACCTACAGAGACTGTATTACTATGCCTTAGATCAGGGGTGGGCAACCTTATCCGGTAAGGGCCGGTGTGGGTGCAGGTTTTCATTCCAACCAAGCAGGAGCCACACCTGATTCCACCTGTTTAATCGGTTAATCTTGGCTTTCAGTAGATTTAGGTGTGGCTTTTGCTTGGTTAGAATGAAAACCTGCACCCACACCGGCCCTTTCCGGATAAGATTGCCCACCTCTGCCTTAGATCATGCACTTGGGGAAATAAAGTCGCACTTTACTGAGTGCAACACTGTGCTGGCCACTGATCTTAAAGCCCTTGATCCAGAGGGAGAGACATTTGAATGCAGTGGAAATAAAGCCAATCATGGACTATACATTATTGCAATATAGTACATCTCCAAACTCAAAAACAATTACTGACAAGAAATGTGGACTGTTTGTTAGAAGGCTCCTGTCAGAACAGCACAATATATTCAAGGTCATGCCGAGTGTGCTGTTAAACTTTGTTTCACATTTGGTGCCTCTATCACCATGTGCAAAAACTACATCTCTACATTAAGGAACATTTTAACTGATTACAGACGTGCAATGTTGCACAGTCGCAATGGTCAGCATGTGCAGTGATCTTTTGAGCATGGGCTCAAATGAATAGAAGTTGTGTTGAGGAGATTCTGCACTCACAGTCGGTCACTCTAGCTGGTATAGTGAATGGTTAATTCATAAATCTACTTACGAAAATATCTCTCCTGTTTTATAAACTGAGTGGTATTGTTTGGACTTTTGTAATTGTGGCTACGTTTCTGTATGAGCATGCATATGTTTGGAGTTCTTGAAAGGCTGTTTATCCTTTAATTTGTTGTGCAGCCTGTGACGTCGCACAAGTTCTTGTGTGAGGATGTGTAACCTACATTGATCCCTAGGGGCACTGTGAGTGATCTATTATGATTGGGGAAGTGTGCCACCAATTTGTAAAAATTTCTTGAAGTTTGAAGTGTTCAGGATCATGATTATTATTTATCACTTTACACTATTTTGCCCTGTTGTGTAAAACAGTCACATTATACAAATGCAATGAAAACTACAAAAGAGTAAAGATAAAACAAGTGGCTAAAAAATTATCTGTGTAATTTAAACTAAAGTGTAGTGGAGATGAAAACTTTATTTTCATACACAGCATGTACAGCACAATTCAAGCAGGGAGAATGGATTGGGTAACCACAGAGAGAAAGATTGGATATAGGTGGTTATACATTATATGGCCAAACATTAATGGACACATGACCATAACACTGCTTTCTGAACATCCTATTCCAGATTTAGTCCCCCTTTGCTGTTATAATAACCTCCACTCTTTTTTCTGTTTTCCATTTGATTTTGGAGCATGGGTGTGGGGATTTGCCATTCAGCCACCAGAGCATTAGGGAGGTCAGGCAACTGATGTTGGGTGAGGAGGTCTGTGGTGCAGTCAGCATTCCTGTTAATAAAAAGTGTTCTGTGAAGTTGAGGTCAGAGCTCTGTGCAATCCACTCGAGTTCTTCCACTACATCATGAGCAGTTATATTTCTGTCAAACTGTTAATCAAATGATTTATGACCCTGTGTAATTTACGCCTCCTCTGTCTGACTGTTCTGTATGCACAGCTAATATATGACAGGAGGGATAACCCTTATTGATCTGTATGTGTGTACATCCTGGTACATGTCTGTCTGGGGGATGTCCTTCCTGGGGGTGTGTATTGTCGGGTCTCCCACACCAAATGTTTGTTAATGAGATTTTTGTGAAATGTGCTTGTCACAGTATTAATACACACACACACACACACACACACGCACACACACACACACACACACACACACACACTGTATATATTTTTGTGGTATAAGTGAATATTTCTTTCTGAAAATACTTTTGTGGCAAGTATTTTATTTTGAACATAAATGAGCAGAATGTTTGTGAAATAATTTAAACATTTGTTGATTACGTTTTTAAGAAAATGGCGTTACGTTGAATAAGAATTTACTGAAATAAAACCCAAAACAGTTCAACCATAGTCTATATGTTCATAGAAATGAAGAAAAAAAAAATTAAATACTTTCTAAACAGAGCCCCTTTAGGAGGTAACAACATTTTAAAAGACGTTGTTTAAAATAATTGTGTATATATTAAGTTGCCTTCTAAACAGGGCCCTTTAGGAGGTAAAATGTTGAAAAAATATTGTTTAAAAGAATTGCATGTTTTGTTTACACTAGAAGATAAGTTTTTTGGGAGATGTCTTGTAGGCAGAGATACACAGAACTGATAGTAAAAAAAAGATAATCTCTATACACTCCGCCCTCCACATGTGTTTCCCTGGCTGACAGTTCTGTAGATCGTCTACATTTATGAGCCCTGTAGATCATATAAATTTACGAAGTCTGGTAAAACCTTATGATTTCTATGCGTGACCATCCTGGCAGCTGACTGTGTGACATAGAAACCATATGTTTCCTGGGTGAGGGGTGTGGGGTTTGCTAACACCTTGTTTGTTAATGAGTTTAGGGTGTGAATGTTTTAAACATTGATTTAAGACATTGTAGTTAAAACACAGAAGACACTCTACGCTGTCTGTTACAATGGCTGCTCCGAGAACTCCTAATGCATCTAGAAGACTGTCGTGTATTACACCAATAAGAGGATCTGCTGAAATGCGAGAAGAGTTGGCCTTTGCTCCAAGAAAAAAACAACTATGTGTTAGTTTGACAAAATTTCTTCATGAAAATTAAGATGTTGTAAAGACGCTAATGTTTAAGCCTGAGCAGGGCGTTACCAACTCCACAGACCATCTCTTAAGACCACCCTCATATTCCAGTGATTGAAATGTTCGGAAGGTGTTACATTCGTCACATACACACTGTCAATAGACTCTATGTTTGCCTGCTGCTACAGCAACACTCCGGAGACAGTTCCTGTTTTGCCTTATGACAATGTGATGCTGCTAGAACCCCTCCCACAAATATGTGACAACAGCTGGTTAGATAATTTCTGCAAGGAATTAGGATATCACAACATGAGTTTCCTTACAACTCTGCATGGCACCGCTGGAACTTTATCTTGGGTCGCTGCATATGCTGGCATTGATGACACAGACTGCTGCATTCTGTCTGACAATTTGAAGATTATAAAAGCGACTGTCATGTTCCTTCTGGAACATCTCATCAACAAAAAGCTGAAAGAGCTGTGTTTGGGGTGCGAAGTGGATCATCCGAGTCAGATTAGACACTCGTGTCTGTTCGAACCTGACGCGTATTTCTTTGACAAATACTTTGAGGAACTATCACGTTATCTGGTTAAATCCCGACTTAAACACTCCATAGCTCAAGCATTGAGTCAGTGTGGTTTGAGGATTCAGCCCAGAGGATTCCGTGACGCTATTCTGCATGAGTTGCTTGATGACATTTACATCATGGAAAGGCTTTGTGAGGTCAGAGAGAAACTTGTGGATGTCTGTGATGCAGACTGTCTATGATGGCATGGAATATTGGAAAGGGGTTGCACAAGACGTTTGAGATGGGGAATTGGCAAAGAGTTTACTTAAACACAGTACTAGGTGTGAGATGACCAGCTTGATGTACAAGATCCTTAATGACTGTACTTGTCTCTGTAAATGGATGTGATGTTGATCCGAGTCGAATCCGACTCATGAATCAAATGTCTCTTGTGAGAGGTATAGTGTGCGATCGGTCTGTTTTGTTGAATGCGTATTAATGCATGCAATCCAATTTGTGCGTCTATCAGAAAAATAGTAGACCTTGTGACTGAATGTGGCAGATGTATTAGAATTGGAGACATTTTATGTATGTGTACATATTTGTATGATATATGTGTAATTCTTCTGTCAAGAAATGAACAGACTGGTGTTTGTGAAATAATTGAAACATTTATTGCCTACATTCTTGAGAAAATCACTGTGATGTGTATAAAATTTCTACACTCCCTCGGGTGTATGATACCAAATGTATGATACCAAAGCTCTCATTTTATTGAAATAAATACCACTACATTTAAAACCATCAGAGTTATTCTTTTGTGGAGACTGAAGTGTCAATATGGCAGAAGAAATGAAAAAGGTCTATTACACACCTAACCCAGGTTCTTTAGGTGGTAAAAAAACGTTACAAGAAGGCATTTAAAAAGAAACAGGGGTTCGGTTAACCGTTTTTCTTTTTTAAAATACAAAAGAAATCGCACCCTGAAGAAGGAGTAAGTGGTAAAAGATGGATGGATGGAAAAGAAATCTCGTTTCTGTTTATGGTTTTGATATGAAGTTCCACACCGATCTGGTCGATATGTCTGCATACGCGAAGGAAAGTGACAATAATCATTTTCTGTTGATGTGCATAGATATGTTTAGTAAATATGCAGTGACTAAAGCTTTTGAATTTACACTGTAAAAACTGAGACTGGGGTTTATTAATATTTAGTAAATAAATGATAGTAAGCTATACATTATAAAAAAGACTTTGTGCAGTTTTGAATGACATTGAGTGGAATTAATCAAATTGTCATTAATTATTAATTGCATTTTAGTCAGTTTTGTTTGAATAAAATTAGCTGTGAATCACTGAGTAGAATTTAATTGTATTCTATCAGGAAAGTCAAGGATGTAGAAAATTGATAAATTTTACTCATTGGTAGTTCGTTGGTTTTAATTACCTTCCATTCCCTCCCAAGGCATTTTGCGTCACATGGACTTCAATCATCGTCTGCTACACATTTCATTAACTGCTGTTTCCCCAAAGGAAAGACCTGTTTAATTAACCAACTATTTATAACCAAGTTGCAGTAACAGTCGAACATAGTTAGCTACTGCAAGTTATCAAACCAAACATGACAAATTTACTGCCCTGTAAGTTAAAATGAAGCTATGTATGCTGGTGAAGTTGGTCTATCTTGTCTTTAATTTGACTAAAAGCATAGCAAGGACTGAAAAAGTGTTTGGTTAAATGTCACAATTTCATGTGATTTTCCCACTAAGTGTTATACCGTAGGGTGTATAGCCTAATGCCCCCTCTAATCTACTTTTACCAAATTTTCCTGGCCTCAGCCTGAGCTTCCATCCCTCCCCCACCTTAACAAGCTAACTAGCATGCATGCACAAATGTAGGAACATTTGCTCTCAGAGGTGAGTAATTATGAGTTAGATTTAGACCTACTGCATTTTGTTTTCTCAAGTAAATTGTACTTGGTAACATTTTTTACTCCAGTAGCCTAACATGCTGTTAAAAAGAGTAGGCTACTTCTCAGCTTTCGTATGTTTCAGGAGAAAGGTCAGTATGTTTGTGTGTCTTTTTACATTTTGAAACAAAGTGTGCTATTTCCTCTTTTTTATTTGGCTTTATTTTCATCAGTGGTCTGTTGTTGTGTTTTGTGAGGTGCTGTGCTAACGTTAATCCCAGCTTCACAGAGATTCTCTCAGCCCCATAGCCTACGTTTCACGGTACAGTGAGGCCACAGTGAGCGGTTCAGATGGTATAACCCCCCTTTTCAGTCTTTCTCTGTCGCCTTGTAGGAGAATGCTTTCAAACAGTGGATTTACACTGAACTGCCTTTGTGAAAGCTTGTTAGAGGTCAGTAAATCTTTGTGAAAGCTGGGTTGAGGAGGTCAGTAAATCTTTGTGAAAGCTGGTTTGAGGACAGTAAATTACGATAAAGCATGGTGCGGACTGCCAGAGAGAGGCTTCATTAGTCCATCTGTTTGAGATTATCATTACACATTTACACTGTAGGCTACATATGTTAGCATGTCATGCTCAGTAGCCTAGATCCAAATGCTACGCAATATTGTTCTATTGTTCATATAAATAATTTGCGTGATAATGTTTCAGCCAGTGAAGCAGGGAGGTTTACTCTTAGCCTCATTCTTATTTGCATACGACATGTTTCAGTGTTCCTGCTATTAGCATACCCTTAAAGGATCTACAAATATTTAATACACTTTAATAATTATTGTTGCATGCCACAGGTTTTATGATTTGCCATATTTTATGGAAGTTAATCAACTGTGTGTGCGACTAGTTTAAGTGGATTTTAAGAAGCTACTAGGTTATTTAAATGCAGTTCTGTACTGAATTAATTGAATATGAAAGGCAGACAAATGATTAAAATTAATGATAAAAAGATGCATTTAAATAGTTTTATAAAAATAATTGTAATTTTAATTATAATGACAACAATTTATAATTACATTTTACATCAGTTCAGTTATTGATTTATCATTTAAAGACTAAGGAAAGAATAAGGAAATATAGTTCTGATTGGCAAATTGAATTACCATTAATATTCTCTGAGTTTATTCCTTCCATCCATCCATCTTCTACCGTTTATCCTTCACTTCAGGGTCACGGGGAAACCTGGAGCCTATCCCAGGAAGCATCGGGCACAAGGTGGGGTACACCCTGGACAGGGTGCCAATCCATTGCAGTCTCTGAGTTTATTGGTTATTTAAATCTTTTTTTTTTTTTTTTAATGCGTTAACTTTGTGGCACACTCCAGGCTCTTCATCACATTCTTCACTGTATATCTGATCTCATATATAAACTTCTGTCTATTCAGTCTTGTCAGGCTGGCAGAGATGGAGGCAAAGCTCAGAGTAATAATTGATGACTGAATTGAGAAGTTGGACATTGTATCAGGAATCCCACCCACTGTGGAGGAACTGCAAACTGTTGTGAAGGAGACCTGTGGAATTTCTGATGAGTTCAGTCTCCATTATTTGGACTCAGAATTTGAAGATTACTTTACTCTTCATAAAAGTGACCAAATTAAACACAAAGACACCATAAAGCTTGTTCACGCTGTTCCAATTCTTCTTAACTTGCTTCCTCTTGATGAAAGTTTGGACAGTTCCTTTGGTCAAAAGTCAACTGACTGAGTCTGCATCTTATGCAGAGTCAACTGCATCAAATGCAGAGTCATCTGCTGGAACATCGTCTTCACAGGACACCGTTATTCTGCCTAGGCGAAGTACTACATAACGATACCAGCCATGGCCAAAGCAGTTCCCTATTCCACATTTTGCATATGAAACCGAGATGTACCTTGAAAGAGCCACTGAAGACTACAAGAAGAATGGAACACTTCTGACTACCTCAAAGGTCAAGGCAGACATACTTGAGAAGCTGTCTGAAACTATATACACATTTAGAGCTTATCAATCAAGTGCACAGATAAGTGATGTTGCTGAGGCACTTATCAAGAACTATCCTTTTCTCAATGAACCTTGCTCCTTCTCAGGTTGCTATGGCTGGCAACAAAGCATAAAATACAAGATGGCCAATTATCACACCAAAATCCGAGGCTACGGTGTTCCTGAGGTGATATGCAATCCACTCAAACGCAAGAGCCCTGAGGTCCAGAAGTCTGCAAAGAGTGTAAAAAAAACCCCTAGACAGGCAGAGGTAAACAACCTCCCCCCTTACCCAGCAGGAGAGGATTCGGTTGCTTACTGAAGTAAGGAAGAGGGACAACAACAAATTGATAAAAGAAAAAATGGCCAAAACATTTGCACACAGAAGAAACGAAATCGTCAACCTATTGCTCAACATAGGACATCAAAGCCAGATGGCCTGCTCTATTTGAGGCATCTCATGTGAGTTACTAATGCTAAATTATAAATATTCTTATTCCATTGTTAAGGACTACACTGGTGGTTTTGCATATTTAGCTCTTGGATACAAAACGTATGCTATGTTACTGTCAACTATTTTCTAAATGATATTTTCAAGATCAAATTCCAGACTCAGAATTGGGTTGATTCTCACCTTTTAAAAATGTTGTAAGAACATTTTGTACACTGGTTTCGTTATTTATCTTCCCGATCCAGGATGAGTTTCACAGAATTACAATGGTGCACCTTGAATCAAAGTCCAAGCAGGATGAATACACTCCCAGGCTTCTGAAACTCTTCCAGTCCAAGGGTGGAACCATGGGCTTGAGGTTGCAGGCCATCCGACTCAAGGTATCCTTCAATGAGTATTATGTTTGCTAATGTTTTATTTTAGGGATTTTGTGGTCAAACTGCTGGAATATCATTCACGTATTACTTAAGTCTACAGGAAGTAATGTTAGCCTGCGATTTTCTCTACAAAAAGAGTGAAATAACTGCATTCCTTTTTAAGAGTTTGCATACACTCTGTGGCCACTTTTAGATTTTCAGCTCTGGATATTTGCTTCTTAAAGGAATAGGTCATCATTATGGGTGATAGGTTTATTGGCATTCTCTGTACGAGGAAGATTTTCAGATCGATACCACTGTCTGTTCTCTAAATGTGAAGTTACAACCAGCAGCAAAGCTTATCATAAAAACTGGAAATGGGGAAACAGCTAGACTGGCTCTGTCCAAAGTTAGCTAAATTGTCCTACCAGCACATCTAAAGCTCACTGATTAACATGTTATGTCTTGTTTGTTTGTTTGTTTGTTTGTTTAATCCATACAACGTGTAAAATGTTGTGGTTTTATGGGAGTTTTGTGCTAGGCATTATTTCTTTGCTCGGACCAATGACTTCCTGGAGTCACAGCTAGTTCCCTGGAAACCTCAGAAATGAGTGTTTCATCAGACCGGTCCCTTAGACAGCACATTAAGGATAACTGATGGAGGATTGTTTAACCACGTAGTGTTAAATTGCAGCTTTAAAGGTCAGTGGATGATTTTTACACCATGTACTTGAATAATGTTTATTGTTGTCATTTCAGGCTTCAAGCAATCCTAGCATCAACATGAACAGAGATGTCATTTGATGGTCGTTTGATGGTGTACATTGGGGAATCTACAGATCAACTCTTAAGAGTATGATGCAAGTTAAAGTACATGTTAAAATATGAATGTCACTCTGTATACTATATTTCTCACAATTATTGGCAAGCAACTGAATTTAGTTCGAGGCTTATAAGTAATCATTGTCTTTTTTTTTTCATTAAGGAATTGAAGTACTACTGCAGAAATGGGTGGTGTTACTAAATGCTTGCCATCTCAGTCTGATTTCACCAACAGGCAGAATTCAAAAGTTATTAGTAGTTTACTTATTCTCTTTCTCCCAAGAAATGCACTACTAACAGCTGTATTTAATGTCTTTAAGCTAGGAACTTTTATGCTCAAATTAGAGTTTCTTTCTAAGCGCTATGCATAAAGTAGCTGAGGGACACTTTTACGGAGACTGAGGTAAGTGAAGGAGCAGAGTTGATCCAGTTGCTGTGGATTTAGGAATGTGCTTAGAGTGCCATATAGAGATAGAGAAACTAATTTATATAGAAATGGATTGATTATCATTTAAAAAAAACAAAACAAAACATTAATTTACAAATATTTTACCAGCTGAGACTCAGTTCAGACTATCATCTCTGGTGTCACTGAATTGTTTTGCTTTGTTAGTGAGCTGATTGCATTCTTTTTAACTTGCCTGCCATGAAAATATCCTTTTACAAGTAAATGATCTCTTTCTAAATCTCTGACGTAAATGGGGTGCATTACAGGTAACAGCTATGTCAGCCCCAGGTTTGCTTGTCCGAAGGGTTGGAAGCAATTTGGGAGAAGTTTAATTAGTACCTTATCCTCTGGCTGTACAGTCTGAAATACACAATGTTCTTACTATTTCAGGATGCTGATGAAGACGGTGTGTCGCAGGACCTTGCTGTACAAAGGATCAAAATCTACAACATCGAGTAATACGTTGGAGGTTCCTGATGACATGTGGTAGAGGGCATGAAAGTTCTGACTGCTCCTGGTAACTTTCCAAGGGCTTGCTCCATGCTCCTTGGGTTGACATATGCAGTGAATCTTGCCTATCCCAAGGAGCTCAGGTATACGTTCGAAGTCTTCCAGAAACTCCTCCTTGAACTGGATTGTTCAAAGCTGTCCCCAAAACTGAACAGACTCAAGAATAAGCTACTAGCTTAAGAAAATGAACCTTTGCAGAATGAAAGGGAATTGTTGCGGCACTGTCAACTGTCACATGGTTACTTTCAAGGCTTTGTTAAATGCTTGAGTTTCAGTGATGCAGGTGGTTGTTCAGATTTGAGGGGAGTGGCATCATGTTTCTGACTTAATATTGGCACAGCCGACTATTTTTGTACCTTGAGTCTACTGTGTACACCAGGGACGCAGGGATTATTTGACATGTTTTAATTGAGGCATTTGAATTTGCACAAATACATAATGTAATTGTTCAAGTGACTCCCATTTTTGTAAGTGAAGAAGCAAGGCAAAGGCAAGTACTTCTGTCTGTTTTCTTAAAAGACCAAATGCATTTTATTCTTGGACTGATATTTTATTGTTTTATGTTGGCATTTTGCACTTAATGTTGGGTAAACATGTTGAGACAAAGTTGCACAAATAAATGTTTACCTTCTGTTATTTTTATGCATGGTGATCTGTTGACCCAACTAAAGTAAACTTTGGCACCAAGAAGGCATGAAATTGGTTGGATTAGAAATAGAAAAGTGAAAGTGACGTTAAATATATTTAGTCATGTGATGCCAATTAAGACTAAACAATTAATTAAGGTACAGATAAATAATAGCATTGTAAATGTGTTGAATTAAGCAAGAAGGTGCTCAAATGAGTCAAATGAGATATTTTTTTTATTTAGTGAACCAAAATCTTTTTCAACCAGATATTCAGTAAATATAAATCAGTTTCCCCCCAGACACTTAATATATTTAGATTACTAAGTATTTGAGCAAAAGTAAACAAGTTTTCCTTGTGAAATTAATTTGGATTTACTCAATATTTTGGGGCTATATAACTCATTTGGCATGCTATTACTAAAGCCAGCATTTTAATTATTTTTATTACAATGTACTTAATTTTTTTTTGTTTAAATTTTAATTTATTCAATACTTTTTAATCAAAGTTGTAGTACTTAAAATCTACTCAATTATGTGTCACTTTGTTGCCATAATTTAACCATTGGTCACACTTTTTACAGTGTAATTCATCTAACTCGATGTAGTTTGTTTAACATAATTTCATTAGAAGTTGTCATAACTCAGATTTTTTGTTGTTGAGCCTAAACATTTGTTTTTGGAATGTAGAGCAGTAATACTTGCTTATAAATAATTATAAATGGGGCTATAATTCATTATAAGCATGGACGTAATAGAAAGTGTTACCACCATTACATATTAAGATAAATAATCTGACTGCAAGTCATTGAGAAAAGAACAATAATTCCCAGCAGTCCTGAATATACTACATATGGAACTTTTAAATGGCCAATGGTGTTTATCAGGAATTCCCAGACAAACATTAACATTGCATAGTAAAACCACAAGTAAAAAACATTAAAGGACCAAGACATTGTTAAAACCCTCTGCTACTCTAGGGTTGTGGAAAGAGTAACAAAGAAAGAAACAGGTTTAGAAGTAACACACTAGCTAAAGTCCTAGCAGCCTGGGGGACAAAAAGGCCTCTCCAAATTGCATTTCTTCTCCAGCTTTATCCACAGGCTCCACCTCCAGAAGCCAATCAGAGTCAGCTGGTGTCCATTAAGCCTGGGCCTGGAAAGAGAGAAAAACTACACTTGACACACACAATAAACCTTACCACAGTTCTCAACACAAATATATGCAACAGCAAAATATTTTACACTGCAGGTACACATCTAAAACATAAAAATACGACCTGGAACGTAACAACATTCTTATCGTTTAAGCCCAATATAGAGGTAGAGCTCAACAAAGTATAACAGGATCTCAGTTGCTAAATCTGGGATGAGCTTAAATACACCACAATGTGCCACCATATTTTACTCTTCTACTGGTGTGACAATTTTCAAACCCAGTGTCGCATCCAACTCTCTCCATACATAAGCTAGAGAGAGAGAGCGAGAGAGCAAGCAAAAATACTTCCACGGATGCAATAATATACCTTATATGATATTTATCTACAGTGGGCACAGACTTACTGAAACTGTACAGCTGATTTAGAGAGGCTAGGCAAAGTTTGCTAAACTCTAACTGTCTAATCATTATTACTTTGACATCACAAATATTTTCTTGTCGACAGAAAATACATATAGTGTAATTCTGTATGTTTAAGACGTGAAGTCGGGTGCAGTGGGTTGATCAGCAACAGTTTTGTGTTGCATTGGTGATTCACTTTCACTAGTTATACTGTGAAGTGACCATCTGTACAAAGTTATGCTACAATAGCAGCACTTCCTGGGTGTGGCCTTCTAGAAACGTGTTCCCTCATGTGTAAATTTCAGCACATACAGCACTATTATTGAGAATCCTCACAGAGCTGTCTTCAGAAATGGCTCACCTATACAACTTACTGAGATACATACCAGTGATTGTCACTGTAGTTACAGGTAATTAATTTTAATAAATTAATTAGTTGGATTAACAGATACCAATGTTTATATTAATCTAGTAATTTCTTAATTTCATAAGTAAATATGTTTACAAAGTATTATTTCTCAGATCTCTTTCTTTATTATTTTCTTTACAACAGGCAGTTTTGCAGATAAAATTTGGCCAACCGATGAATATGCCAACGTTGTCGGGAAAGAAACAAACACTGTTACTCTGAAATGTTCATATGAGTCTAGAAGCAATAACATTTTGCTTTACTGGTACAAACAATATCCTAACAGTGCACCACAGTTTTTACTGTATAAAGGCGCAAGGTCAGAAAGTGGTCTTGGGAGCACTCCTACTGACACTCGATTAGAGTCAAAAACAACCAGAGATTCGACTGAACTTACTATCAGAGGTCTAAAGCTCTCAGACTCTCTACTCTATCACTGTGCAGTTATAGTAGTGGCACAGTGATACAGAGTCATTGAAAGACTGTACACAAACAAAAATTATATATGAAGTTTCTAAAACCACAGAAGTTTAAAAATACTCCCTTTGCCAACTTATCAGTAAAGCACAGACACATACAAGATTTGTGGTAACATGTGCAGCTGAAAGAAACAGAAAAGAAGAATAAAGAGGGATCAACACAACAACTACACATCAGTCACAGTAAATTCACAAATCTACATTTTTTTTATTCCAAAATATATGTTAAGTAAAATATCACAGCTATTGTGTCAGGTGTTACTGGTGAACAATATGTGTAATTAATTCACCTTTTCTGGTCAGTTTTTCCCAATGAATCATTGTAATCAAATTTCTTTCTTTCTTTCATTTGTTCATTTATTATACATACATGAACAAATGCATGTTACTTTGCTAGATGTAAGCAAAGCAAAGGGCTTTTATGAACATTGAACAGATGTGAGTTTGGTCATGCAAATACAGCAAAGATGAAATGGATGAATAAGGAAAATGTCAGTGGAATTTGCTTTGATGAATAAGGGTCATTTACATAATCTAAAACATACTTATGTGATCAGGGATGGCATTTTTTCTTATTTGAGCTACTGTATGATTCAAACTTTCAAACATACATTTAGGTGGACTGGTGTCCCATCCAGAGTGGGTTCCTGCTCCATGAAGAGTGTTACCAGGAGAGGATCCAGATCCATCACAACCTTGACCAGGATAAAGCAGTAACTAAAGATGTATGTATGAATGTAGGCATGTACTGACAGTTAGTAGAAGTGTGACAAGGATAGTGAGTCCTGGAAATAAATGATGAATGAATGAACTTTTGTTAGGC